>NC_045443.1:69414450-69504338 GCF_002776525.5 Piliocolobus tephrosceles | reverse complement strand
TAAGAGATGGAAATTCAGATGGGCGAGGTAGCATAAGTAAAAATAAGAGGTGAGCCTGGACATTACATACTTGGGGAAAAAAGAATAGTCCAAACTAGCTACAGAAGAGAGTTTCTGCAAGCTTATTAATACAGTCTAAGAGTAAAGAAACAAGGACAATGTTGACAACTGAACACATCTCCTCGAGTATTTAAACAAGACAAGCAATTTAGTTTCTCAGTGAAGGCTAGCCACTTATAACTAATACATGGGTATGCCTCACTCCTAAATATATACTTTCCTCAAGGAGATCACTCTTAAATACCTTTAATAGCACATGGTCCTTATTTTAGATCTTTTAAATTATTTTCTTATTATCATGACACATTTCTAGAAGTGAGAAATGCCTAGTAGGAGATAAGAATTTTAAAATAAGATTAGCACCAGGAATATCTTTAGAGGAAATTAGGAAATTTTAAAATAGAAAAAGTTTACTTTTAGGAATCTCTACTTCAACTCCCAAAACCTATGAAAGAACAAGTCTTAGTTTTAATAAAAATCATGTTTTATTGTGTTTTTTGTTTAAGATATTTGGGCACTATGTGCACTGGGAGAAAAGCTGAGAAATTCTAGAACTGGGAAGAATTAGTTATCAGGACTAGAAAACTAACCATACCTTTGCTACCCAAATGATCTGAAGACTGAAAGAGGTTTTCATAAAGAAAACAAAACGAAATGGGTTATACAGAAAGGACTCGGTCTTTGAAGGAATCAGCTTTTGACCATGAAATAGAATTGGTGTCACGAAAACAGAATTTTTTAAAAAGATAACATTTTACTTTCAAGCCCTAATGATTAAGCCCTCATTAGAATCTAGCCAGGTACTAGCTTAGAACCATCTATGAAACCTCAAGGGATAAGAGACGTATCCTAAGAAAATAATTCAGGATGTGTATTAAGACCAAGCTACCCTGGTGGCCACTGTAGCATTTTTGTAGTGTTGTGAAGAAATTAAAACTCCAAAAACAAAGAGAAGTTGAATAAACCAGGGTTCTTCCTCAAGATGGAATCTAAGACATAATTTTAAATGAAACAAGTCTGAATGGTGGTATGCGGATCTGTGAACCTTCTTCCCAAAACAACCATCACTAGAGAATATTATATTTCCAAAAAAAAAAAGCAACAACAATTTGAAGTCTCTGGAAATTGTCCTAAGGGCATATAGCAAATGGAGAAACACTTATGCGAGAAAATACAATAAATCTCAGTAAGAACAGCTTAGTGTGATGGAAACTCTACTTGGGGCAGGTGCAGCTGAGAAGACAGGGCTCCTTCTTTCCCAGCTCTCAAGCCAGGGTGATGGTTTCTCCCTGGAAGGGGCAGTCCGTCCATATTTATCAAGCCCACCTTCACCCCCTAATCTATGTTGTAGAAACTCTCTTCCAAGCAGACATGGCAGAGAAGTCTGGGACTCCCGTCCTCCACCAGCTCCTGGCAGAGCAGAAGCTCTGCTACAGGCATGACAGGCTGAGAATACTGGGCTCCAATCACCCTATCCCTGGCCCTCCCATGAGATAGATGTTACACACCAAGAGGGGCAAGCTGAGAACACCAGACACTACTACATATCCCCAATGCCCACTCACAGAACAGCATTGTTATTCTGAGAGAAGTGGGCTATTGTTCCTGACTCTAGCTCCAGCAGAATAGCATGGATATTCTACCCACTGAGAAAGTCAGACCATTCAGACAGAAGGCTCTATAGCTCTCTCCAAGACTCAATTTGGAACAAAGAAGATGAATTCAAACCCAGGGACTTCATGGAAAACAATGAAAATTTGATGGTGAACATTTACAAGGAGGCTAGTAGCTTATGATAGCCACAAGTAACACACGAGACATCTCCCCTGCCCAGAAGTTTAAAAGACAGAACCAGGGAAAGAGAAACTTAGAGCTCACCTGGAGTCAGAGAAAACTTCAAAGACTGCTTGGGCAAAATGATATGACTTTAATTGGATTAGACTTTGGAGCAAGTTATACCCCTAGGACATTGTCAAAAACAATAGCACAATCAGCTAGCAATTAGTAGAAGCTAATAGCTGGGTGGGATACCAATAGACACAAAGCAGCCAGAACTTTAAAGGATAGGTGGGTTGCAGGGGAGGGGGTTCAAAGAAAGAGACAGAGTCTGGCAAAAAACACTGACCCACTGTGAATTCTACCATGGCCCCTAAAAAGTCAACCTCTTCTGAGGTGTGTGTCCTCCCTAGAAGCAATGAATTCCTCCTCTCCTCACTATTTATCTCCTGATTGAGCTATCATTCCAGAAATTCATCTTTGAGGCATGACAAGATGCCATAGGTGAACAGTTGCTAGTAAAATTAGAACCTTGAACTACTGGCACTAGGAACCCGGCCCACTCCTTAAAAGCAGTGTTAATCTGTCCAATCTATAGTTACAAAAGTGGGTGATAAACTTAAGTTTCAATAAATTCATCATCTGTAACAAAGAAGGTTCAATCTGGTAATTGAACACAGTGGCAGAAGTAAACTAGCAAAAACACTTGAAAGGTATTTGGGTATGGTGTTGCGTTTCTTATACTATATTGTCATCTGAACCCAATCCAGTAACTCAAGAAATAAGATCTGGTTCATCCCTAACCCTCTACTTATACACACACACACATCATAGCCACCACTACCATCATGACCAAGGAGAGACTAAAAAGAACCAAGCAGGATGATACCTGATTCCTGCCAAAGGGGTCAGAACAATAGTCTAGCCTCAAAAAAAAAAATGGCCCAGTGCTGAAAAGGAAACTGAGACAGAGGCCTACTTAGTCCATTTAATATGGGAAATGCAGGTAAATAATTATCAGCATGCCAGAGACATCCTCATAATCTGCTCCTGCTACTCCAATCATACTTTGCCATTTTTGTCTCTTAACGTGCATGCCCAGGAAATTTCTTCTCCCTGGGGTCTGCCTTTAATTAACACTTTAATATTAACAGGTGTGGACCATCAGGAACTAGCCGCTCCCTGGCACCAGCTGCCAATTTATCACTCTTAAAGAGGAATGTGATAACTGCCAAACCATCACCTGTCATTTCTAGTGGGTAGGGGAAAGCCCTCTCCTGCCCCACACAAGCCTAACTACCTGTAGCAATACCCCCACTCTGATTTGGAGGTTTATCTTACATACTCCCTTGGCACCCAGAGCCTCCTTCTACTGTACTACCTACATTATAGCAAGTCATGTTGTATTGATATTTATGACTGTAAACTCATTGAAGACAAGAATCATTATTTTTAGTCTTCTTAATCTGAAATGCTTGGCATAGTGCCAGGCATAGAGAGACTCAACAAATACGAGTGAGTAAAGATTGCAGCTTCAGAGGCACAAAACTGCTATAATAAAAAGCCAAGTCATCCTAAGAGCAGAAACCGTTACCACAAAAATAATTCCAGAACCCCTTGGTGGTCATTCTGAGACTTCAAGAGCATTGTCTACCTTGTTCAGGACTAGCTAATGAATGGATGGAGCTAAGCCCACAGGTCACAAAAGACTTTCTCTGTGGCTATCGGGGCAGTGAAAAATTGGAGTCTCATAGCATGAGTCCCTGGTAAACTAAGATAAAATAAGGCTATCATGCTTGCATTTTAAAAAGACCTCTTGGATAGTGTCTTAACTCAAAGGAATGATTTTGTAGTGGAATATCAGGCTTTACAGTAGTCAGGGGGAAAAAATAGCATTTTATTCATAGAAACTTTCCTTGAGGGCCTGCTCAAGACTCACCTCATAGGTGTGACTACCTATTTAGGGTTGCCAGATAAAATACAAGGTGCCCTATATCTTCATATAAGTAGGTCCCAAGTATTAAATGGGATGTACTAATACTTTTTCAAAAATCATTTTTTGTTTCTCTGAAATCTGAATTTAACTTGGCATCCTATAATCTTATTTGGTGAAAAAAAAATAAAGCTTTTAAAAAAGCAGAACTATTACATTATAGGAGTTTTCTGATTGTTTTCAGCTTAGCCCTTTACATCAGCAGTTACTACTCCTTCCTCACTCTCTCCCCAGATTTGTTTTAAGAACATTTATGTTCTGCTCAATGAGCTACACTATTTTTGTTGGCTGTTGTGCCAAAACTCAGTTGAAATAACAATCTCAGCATATATCCGAGAAAACCATGCACAGGGAAAACAGACAACAGAGAACTCCCAGACTAATTACTAGGCCATGCCATCCAGCTCCTTAACATACTCTGCCACTCATATTATGGCTGTTCTAGTCACAATAAAAATAACTATATCCTCATTAAATAAGACTATTTCTCGGAATAGTGTTGACAAAGGAAGGCAAACTCTGTAAAATATTTGAAGAGATTTATTCTGAGCCACAACTTAGTAATCATGGCTCATGACACAGCCCCAGGAGATCCTGAGAACATGTGCCCAAGGTGGTCAGGCTACAGCTTGGTTTTATACATTTTAGGGAGACATAACATAACAATCAATACATATAAGATATACATTGGTTTTGTTGGGAAAAGTGAAACAACTGGAAGTGGAGGGGAGGGGAGGGGGTGGATTCCATGTCTTAGGTGGCTTCGAAGATTCTCTGATTTGTAACTGACTGAAAGAGTTTATCTATAAACCTGGAGTCACTACAAGGGAGTGTCTGAGTTAAAATAGGGGTTGTGGGGACCAAGGTTCTTGTTATGCAGATGAAGTCTTCAGAGAAAATAGACTGTATGTATGTATTCTTCAGAGAGAATAGAATGTTTCTTGCTAGACTTTAAAAGATGCCAGACTCTTTATTAATTCCCTCCTGGATCAGGAAAAAGACCTGGAAAGGAAAGAGAATTCTCTATAGAACGTAGGATTTCCCCACAACAGACAGCTTTGCAAGGCCATTTCAAAATATGTCAAAGAAATATATTTTGAGCTAAAATGCATGGATCTCTTTCAGAGCCTGCTATCTGTCACATTGGTATATTATTGCTATGAAAAGTCTGTTTTGTAAGTCTTAAAGTTTGTTTTAATGTTAACATTGGTCAGCTATGCCTGAATTCCAAAGGGAGGAAGATAATGGTGAATCCTATCCAACCACTCATTCCCATCACAACCAGAACTAGTGTTTCAGGTTTACTTTAGAATGCCCTTGACCGAGAAGAGGGGTCCATTCAGTTGGTTGGGGGGCTTAGAATTTTATTTTTGATTTACAATAGGGTAATTTTATTTTCGAGACAAAACTGATCCAGCAGTACTTTAGAATGCACAGTGCTGCTGATCTCAATGTCAGCTTACTTGGCACAAAGTACAGAGAATTCTATTTTCCTGTTCAGCATCACTACCACTTGTGTCATTCCTAACGTTCCTTCTTTGTAAAAATTAAATCTCCTGCTTTGGCTGAAAACATTTCTATTCATAATGGCTACACATGAACACCGAGGAGGATTCAGTAATCCCCAACTCTCCACTAGTGAGGTTTTCTGACTTTCTTCAGATGTATTTTACATAAAACATATACTTCGATATTTTATACCCTATTAACATTAAAGTCATGCAAGTATGACTATTATAATCTTTCTAAAGTTTTTATTATTATAAAGTTTGTCAAAACTTACATGTTGTCTGAAAAAAATTGGTAAATTTACCCTTAAAAGCCATTTTACTACATTAAAAAAAAAAATCAGTTCTGCCATTTAAAATTTGGTGGTGGATATAGAAATATTGCCAGCATTTTCATTTGTATTTCTTCCTTTTACACTCAATTCTGCTAGTTATAGTAATTTTAAATGTTCCTTTAAAAAGAACACCTCAACTTCACTGGAGAGTCAAATCCTAATATGTTACCAGGTACATCAAGGATTGTTTCAAAATCACCATGGTAACCCCTAGTTAGGGAGGCTATGCTCGCACAATCCATTCTCTTTCTGAAGTAAATCCACGGCTCATCATTTGGTTTTGTTGAGATACCCCTTTTTCTTAGAGCAGAAATGAGTTTCAACACAGTCTTGCTTCCCACAGCCAAGTTCATGTGCTGCTTTTTGCATAACTTTACCATACCTTAAAGTGTTAAGGACACCCTCCCTCTGTTCCGGGGTCACTGAAAATGGGAATGTCCACCACGGAAGTCTGGATAGTTCACAACAATGTCGGCACACTGATGAGTGTCCCTTCTGCCAGATGACCTACAAGCCCTGGACAGCAGAATATCTTCACCAGAAAATGTGGAATATGGCAACAACTCCTCAGAGAATCTCGTAATCAAACTATAATGTCATTGACCTCAACTTGCACACAATTATCTGATGTTATTAATAGCAGTAGATTGGGCTGGACAGTTTTCCAAGCTGGAACGGATCCTCTCCATGAGATCCACCTACATCTCTTCTGGTGTCAGGCCCCAAATACCTACTTCAGTTGCACACCTTGTTTCCTCTCTTTCTGCCTCCCCGATCAAAATAGCCTTGGGTTTTCCCAGTTTCACTTATTCTCAAACCTTCACTGAACATTAGAAAAATCCAGATATTTTTATTTGTTGCTTTGTTTTGTTTTGTTTTGGTTTTGGATTTTGGTTTTTTTCGAAACGGAGTCTTGCTCTGTCACCAGGCTAGAGTGCAATGGCACGATCTCCACTCACTACAACCCCCGCCTCCAGGGTTCGAGCGACTTTCCTGCCTCAGCCTCCGGAGTAGCTGGGACTACAGGCGCACGCCACCACGTGCGGCTAATTTTTTGTGTTTTAGTAGAGACAGGGTTTCACCATGTTTGCCAGGATGGTCTCGGGCTCCTGACCTCACGATGCGCCCCCCTTGGCCTCCCAAAGTGCTGGGATTACAGGCGTGAGCCACTGCACTTGGCCTGTTTTTGTTTTTAAATACCAATGTTCAGTGACCATTCTGAGATATTCTGATTTCATCAGCCTGGGGCGAGGCCCAGGCATTTTAATAGCTCTTCCAGGTGATTCTATGTTCAGCCAGGGTTCAGAAGTACTGCCATTTTCACTTTCTTACCTATTGTTCTAGTTTAAACTATATGTCACGCTTCTTTCAAGGTCTTTCCTTTGGAATCTCAAGGTGCTTTTCTTAGCTTTTACAGAACTTGGCTCTTGAAAATAGAAAGCTTTGACTTTCAAAACTACTGTTTCTCATGTGGATTTCAAGGGCCTATTTGGGAAGTCACAAAGCGAACAATGGCTGTTTCCTTCTTTTTGCCTGCCTGCTATCACAATCCTAATTCTCCTGAAGGAGAATAGTTCTAACTGATCAGGAAATGGTCACATACTATGAAGAGCAGCAAAGAAAAGCACAAAAATGAATATTTCAAGATATGATCTCACCATATTTATTCCCTTTCTTAGCTTCTCTTTCCTCAAAGCTCTCTTCTGTTGAACGGAGATTTCCTTGTTGATATTCCTCGCCGCAATCATTATGAGGTTGGAAGGGCATTAGTGGTTCTCTCTAAAGCACAAGTAAAATGGCCAGAACCACAGGGCTTATTTACAAACCTTGAGGCTCTCAGCCCCAGTCTGGTTGTACAAGGATCCCTGAAAAGAAAATGGAAACATTGTTAATAGCATATAGGGGATCCTTGAAGTGCCAGACTAAGCCTGAGAACCTCAAGGATTCAAAAATAATCCCTATGGTTCTAGTCATTTCACTCATCCTTTGAAGAGAACCTATGACTGATCTTATCTATGCAATTGCCCACAGTGAGCATAATTAGAATTAGAATCTGTCTCACACATGGATCTATCCAAAATGCCCTGTTTCACAAGCTTGGGGTCCAAAACAAGCCACTTCTCCTAGGACAGGAAATGTAAATGACTCTCAGTCCTCCACTTGCTACCTTCAGAATGTCTTCCTATTCTTTTCAAAGGGCACCGTTCCCAGAGAGGAAATGGAAAATCTGTTCTGTTTCACTCACTGTTGCTGGGATGTTGCCCTATGATGTCACAGTGGATAACAGGTGGTCCAGAAACCTGTTGCAGAGACCAAAGTACACACTGTTGTCACAAGCATGACAATGTTTTCTTAGGGTGCAGGAAGAGGAAGCTTCTTCCCACAAATGTTACAATCAGCTAGCAACCATGCCGGAGAACATGCTGCAGCAGGTGCGGGTTTTGCCATGATCATATGCCATAAAAATCAGGTGCTGGGAAATTTCTCCTCCATACAACTACTACACTCCTAGCCATCACGAGGAACTTGTCAGTATTATAGTTTTCTAGTGGCACAATGCTCTCAAATGAGACACACAGGAAGCCATTTTCCTTAGAATATAACCACACACCAGGCTACCAGGAGGAAGGAGTTTTGAGCTTCAGCCACATTCATGTCCAGACCAGCCTTCCCCTGCAACTTTAGAGAAGGAATGCTGTTGTCTTTGGGCTAAAAAGCCAGTCATTCTTTCTTTCTGAACTGTCTCATAGGACTGGATCTAGTCCTGCTCCTTTGATTATGTGGCTAAAACAAGAAATTGCTTCTTCCATTATTGGTTTCTAAGAAAGAAAAAGAATAATAATCATGCAGATTCAATGATAGCATTCACTTCAAATCTGCCTTCAGAGATCCTGTTTATTAGTCAGGGTTCTCTAGAGGGACAGAACTAATAGGATATATATATCCTATTGTTCTAGTTTAAACTATATGTCATGCTTCTTTCAAGGTCTTTCCTTTGGAATCTCAAGGTGCTTTTCTTAGCTTTTACAGAACTTCCATACAAAGTACACACATATATATATATCCTTATATATATATATCCTATTACATATATACATGTATGAGTTTAGTAAGGAGTATTAAACTCACACGATTACAAGGTCCCACAATAGGCCACCTTCAAGCTGAGAAGCAAGGAAGCCAGTCTAAATCCCAAAGCTGAAGAACTTGTCCAGTGTTCAAGGGCAGCAAGCATCCAGCATAAGAGAAAGATGTAGGCTTGGAGGTTAAACCAGTTTAGCCTTTTCATGTTTTTTCTGCCTGCTTTATATCCTGGCTGCTCTGGCAGCTGATTAGATAGTGCCCACCCATATTAAGGGTGGGTCTGCCTTTCTCAGCCCATTGACTCAAATGTTAATCTCCTTTGGCAACACCTTAAGAGACACACCCAGGATCAATACCTAGCATCCTTCAATCCAATCAAGTTGACACTCTGTGTTAACCATCACAAGGCCACCCCTTGACAACTTCAACCCATACACAATCTTCAGATAAAGACAATAATAATTACACCTCACATAACACAACTATCCTTCATATAAATACCTTCATTTCATTTCCTTTTTCCTTTATCATGTGACATAAGATTTATTGACTTCATATCACATTTAAGTGTTGTTAACAAGTGATACATGCACAAACATGTTCTTAACAAAAGGAGGAGGAAATACTCATGAC
Organism: Piliocolobus tephrosceles; assembly: GCF_002776525.5. Taxonomy (NCBI): domain Eukaryota; kingdom Metazoa; phylum Chordata; class Mammalia; order Primates; family Cercopithecidae; genus Piliocolobus; species Piliocolobus tephrosceles. The sequence continues at coordinate 69,494,949 of NC_045443.1, read as the reverse complement.
AATTACAGTCCCTATTTCTGCAACTGGTCATGTGGTCACAGCTGGTATTGATGACTACCTTCTTCTACTACCCATTCTGTATTCCCTTTGCCTTCAGCAAGCACCTCAGCAGGTCACAGTTCTTTTCCTGGTGGAGTGACCCAAACCTTCATTCCTGAAGGGTCTGGACCATTTGTATTCAGACCTGAATTAGTCTGTTGTAGTTTCCCATTGACCTTAATCACAGGGCATGGTAATACTAAGAGGTACCCTAATGGATCTCCTGTATTCTATGCATACTCTTGTTTACCTCCATTGTGAAGTAGTAGACTGATTTCATCTTGACAGCCGGCCAACTCTATAACTCCCTTCTCAGCCTGTTGACTTAAAGGTAGGAGGATCCCAAAGTGTCCTGGTGGCAATCTTAACTTCCAGTTTAATGGAATTGTTGTTGTGTCTCCTGGTGGCAGCACTCCTCCCCCTGGAACTAAGACCTCTAGGCCAGCAGAATGTAATGTTGTGGGAACAGGAAGCAAAAATTTTGCTAGTGGATCACTAGGGGTGATGGTGAGTGGTGCCACTTCCACCCCATGATTCCTAGACCTGTGATTCCTGGCTATGAGAGAAACACTAAAATATATTGAATGCTGATTCAAAGCATGCATGGCCTCCTAGAGAACTTTGCCTAAGCCCCGTAAAATATTGTCACCAGTTGGCATTGTAATTGTGACTTCAAAAGGCCATTCCACTGTTCTATCAATCCAAATGCTTCAGGATGATGGGGAACATGGTAAAACCAGTGAATTCCATGAGCATGAGCCCACTGCTGCACTTCTTTAGCCATAAAGTGAATGTCTTGGTCAGAGGCAGTGCTGTGTGGAATACCATGATGGTGCATAAGGCATTCCGTGAGTCCATGGATCGTACTTTTGGCAGAAGCATTGTGAGCAGGACAGGCAAACCCATATCTGGGGTAAGTGTCTATTCCAGTGAGGACAAACCTCTGCCCTTTCCGATATAATCATCCTGCTACCAGGTAGTTGGTTGGTCACCCCAAGTAATGGTGCCATATGGAGGGCTCAGTGTTGGTCTCTGCTGCTGGCAAATTGGGTACTCAGCAGTGGCCATTGCCAGGTCAACCTCCATTCCTGTCACCATGGCCACTTTGTTCGTGGGCCCATTGGGCAATGACAGAGGTGGCTGGGGAAAAAGGCTGAGTGGTGTTCACAGAATGAGTCATCCTATCCAGTTGATTATTAAAATACTCGTCTGCAGAGGTCATCCTTTGGTGAGCACTCACATAAGACACAAATATCTTGACTGTTTTTGACCATTCAGAGAGGTCCATCCACATACCTCTTCCCCAAATTTCTTTGTCACCAATTTTTCAATCATACTTCTTCAATGTCCCTGACCATCCAGCCAAACCATTGGTTACAGTGCATGAATCAGTATATAATCACACATCTGGCCATTTATCCTTCCATATAAAGTGTACAGCCAGGTGCTCAAAGTTCTGCCCACTGGGAAGATTTCTCTTCACCACTGTCCTTCAGGGATATGCTAGAAAGGGGCTGTAGTGATGGAGCTGTCCACTTTCGGGTGGTGCTTGCATATCGTGCAGAACCATTTGTGAACCAGGCCCTAGTCTTCTCTTCCTCTGTCAACTGATTATAGGGAACTCCCCATGGGGCCATCAGTGCAGGCTGGGGGAGAGAAGGCAGGGTGGCAGGAGTGGAGACCATGGGCATTTGAGTCACTTCCTCATGTAACTTACTTGTGCCTTCAGGATGTGTTCAAGCCCAATCACGTATATGCCACTTCCATTTGGTGACAGAATGCTGCTCTGTGTGGCCCACTTTATGGCTAGATGGGTCAGAAAGCAACCAGTTCATGATAGGCAATTCAGGTCTCATGGTGACTTGATGACCTATAGTCAAATGTTCAGTTTTCACCAAAGCCCTGTAACAGGCCAAGAGCTGTATATCAAAAGGAGAATAGTTATCTGCAGAAGATGGCAGGGCCTTGCTCTAAAATCCTAGAGGTCTCCACTGTGATTCACCTATAGAGGCCTGCTAAACACTCCAAACAGCATCCCTATCTGCCACTGACACCTCAAGCACCATTGGATCTGCTAGGTCATATGGCCTAGTGGCAGAGCAGCTTGCATAGCAGCCTGGACCTGTTGCAGAGCCTTCTGTTCTGGACCCCACTCAAAACTGGCAGTCTTTCAGGTCACTTGATAAATGGGCTGGAGTAACACACCCAAATGAAGAACGTGTGGCCTCCAAAATCCAAATAGGCTCACTAGGTGTTCTGCCTCTTTCTTGGTTGTAGGGGGAGCCAAATGCAGCAACTTATCCTTCATCTTAAAAGGAATGTCTTAACAGGCCCCACACCACTGGATCCCTAGGAATTTTACTGAGGTAGAAGGTCCCTGAATTTTAGTCAGGTTTAATTTCCATCCTCTGGCACACAAATGTCTCACCAATAAGTCTAGTGTGTTTGCCACTTCTTGCTCACTGGATCCAATCAGCATAATATCATCAATGTAATGGATCAGTGTGATATCTTGTGGAAGTGAAAAGTGATCAAGGTCTCTCCAAGTAAGATTATGACACAAAGCTGGAGAGTTTATATACCCCTGAGATGGTACAGTAAAGGTATGTTGCTGGCCTTGCCAGCTGAAGGCAAATTGCTTCTAGTGGGCCTTATGGATAGAAACGGAGAAAAAGGCATTTGCCAAATCAATGGCTGCATACCAGGTGTCAGGAAATGTGTTAATTTCCTCAAGCAATGAAATCATATCTGGTACAGCAGCTGCAATTGGAGTCACCACTTGGTTAAGCTTACGATAATCCACTGCGCTTCTCAAGATCCATGTGTCTTCTGCACAGGCCAAATAGGAGAGTTGAATGGGATGTGGTGGGAATCACCACCCCTGCATCTTTCAAACCCTGATGGAGGCACTAATCTCCACAGTTCCTCCAGGGATGTAATATTGTTTTTGATGTACTACTTTTCTAGGTAGAGGCAGCTCTAATGGCTTCCATTTGGCCTTTCCCACCATAATAGCCCTCACCCTACCAGTAAGGGAGCCAATGTGGGGATTCTGCCAGTTGCTAAGTATATCTATGCCAATTATGCATCCTGGCACTGAGGAAATGACCACAGGATGAGTTTGGGGACCCACTGGATCCACTGTAAGTTGGACCAGAGCTAAAACTCCATAAATTATCTGACCTCCCTAAGCCCCTACTTTAACTGAAGGACCACAATGACATTTTGGGTCCCATGGAATCAACGTCAGCTCAGAGCCAGTGTCCAGTAGTCCCAAAGTGTCTGATCATTTCCCTTTCCCCAATGCACAGTTACCCTGGTAAAAGGCTGGAGGTCTTCTTGGGAAAGGATGGGAGAAAGATTCACTGCATAAATTGTTGGGAGTGTAGTGGGGTCCTTCCTTAAGGGGACCTGGCCTCCCCTTCATTCAAGGGGTTCTGGGTCTGTAAACTGGCTCAAGTCTGCAAATTGATAGAGGGATCATGATTCTCTGTTTTTATCATTCAAATTAGTCTTTTATCCATTTGACCTGTAAGTATTCTGCTTATATAAATTAAGTAGAAACGCAGTAGGCTTCCTATCAATTTCACTTCTAGGGACACCATGATTAATTAGCCAATACCAGAACTCTATTATTCAGACTATTCTGATTGCTGTTTTACCTCTGCTGTACATTACGGTAGGTACACGCACCTTGTCTTTGATGGTTGAGTGCCACCATTTGGCCCATGCCACCTTGGGATCCAATTATTCCCATTGTATTTACATTTTGTAGTTGAGTGACTGTGTTTCCCACTGTTAGATCTGACATGCAGAGAAGAGCAATTACGGGGCTCTTCAAAGATGCAGTTGCTGCCCTTACAAATCACATGGCATTAGTCAAGTGTATGTCTTCTGGACCCTCCCAGCTTGGATGAGTAGGTCTAAAATGACTAATCCATTTCACCATCCCAGTCTCCCTAAGCCTTTGGATCCCTTCCTCTACATTAACCCAGGGGAAATCAGGCATTTCCAGCTTGCTCACAGAAGGCCATCTTTTAATCTATATTTCAGCTAACCAAGTAAATAAACTATCAGAACCTTTTTCAACTCCCTGAGCTGTAACATTAAATGCAGAATCTCTACTTAGTGGGCTCAAATCAATAAATTCAGCCTGATCCAACTCTAAGTTCCTTCCACCATTATTTCACACCCTTAATATCCATTCCCATGACTGTTCTTCAGATTGCTCCTTATATAAATTAGAAAACTCAAACAGTTCTTTTCAAGTGTAGCACACCTCCTCATAGGTCACACTCTGAACATTACCTCTAGGGGCCCACTAGGACTTTAGTCTAGTTATAAGTCTAGAAGCAAATAGGTGTATCAGGGGTGGCTCCTGAGGAGAATCAACATTATCTTACCTGGCAAGTGCCTCAGGGGAGGCCATCACCGTTGCCTCAGGCAGTGCAGGGTTTATCTCCTCTGACAAAGGAAGAAAGGCTGATGGTAGCACAGGTTGGGAAGGGGATGTTGACACTACTGAGGATGGGGTAGCTGTTTCTTCTGGCAAAAAGGGTTTATCAGAGTTTACAAGCTCAGTGTCCCCAGCTTCATCAGGGTCCTCCCACACATCCCCATTCCAAGTTGCAGGGTCCCATTCTTTTCCAATCAATGCCCTCACTTTAACAGTAGCCACCTGGTGAGGCTATGTATGCACCTTTCATTGCAGGTCAACCATTCTCATGATGAGAGCTTGAGTCTGTTTTTCCACAATTTCAGCTCTTTCTCTACAGGAGATAAGACTCTCACTCAGGGCTATCTTAGCAGATTTGAGGCTCAATATCCACTTCTGAAGCTGGGAGTTAGAATCCCTGAGTTCATCATTTTCCTTCATCACTTTGTCCAGTGAACTAAGGAGCAACCAACCAACTCATTATGTTCCTTGGTTCTCCACATATGGTTAAAGGTATTATGTATGAAGTCACTAAACTCCTTGCCTCTCATGAGCAGTGAATCAGGAGTGTCAAATGTATTTATTTTGCATAACTCTCTAAACAGTTCATGCCAAGGACTATCAGTGTTCTCCGTAGTATTAGAAGTAGAGTCCTTAGCATTTTGGGGTCTAATCTTATTAAGCAGCCAACTTCAGAAACCCCAAAACCAACAGAAGAACTCCATCCTTAATATTCTGTTCCTCTAGAACTACTCCTGGTACCAAAATCTGTTTTAGTCAAGGTTCTCTAGAGGGACAGAACTAATAGAATACATATATATACACACACATACACAAACATACATATATACGTATAAATATACAGGGTCCCACAGTAGGACTTCTTTAAGCTGAGGAGGCAAGGAATCCAGTCTGAGTTCCAAAGCTGAAGAACTTGAAGTCTGATGTTCAAGGGCAGCAAACATCCAGCATAAGAGAAAGATGTAGGCTGGGAGCCTATGTGAAAAGCCAGTTTTTTTTTCACATTTTTCTGCCTGCTTTATATCCTGGCCATGTGGGCAACTGATTAGATGGTACCCACCCAGATTAAGGGTGGGGTCTGCCTTTCCCAGCCCACTGACTCAAATGCTAATCTCCTTTCGCAACACCCTCACAGACACACCCAGGATCAATACTTAGCATCCTTCAATCCAATCAAGTTGATACTCTGTATTAACCATCACACCATGCTTTCCCCAAGAGCCTATTCCCAGTCTGTACCTGGCCAGTGTTTTATCCCCATGCACTAGACCTATAGGGACACTCCCCTTTCCTTCATCCCAGTGCTCCCCTTGTTTCTTACATCAGAATGACAAAAACTATAATAGTATCATTTTGTTTCCAAGAGCTCAACACACAATCATAGGACAAGATAGTTTAAACTTGACTATTTTCCCAAGAACCAGACTAGTAACTTACCCATTGTTACCTTATTATATAACACAGGAGTGACCCAGAAGAAACAGAATGAAAAATACTAATTTAGGGCAAATCTATTAGTGTACAGAATTCTATTACCCAGGAATTCTGTAAGGTAGATGTAAATTTACTAGAATAAACCAGTCATTTCTTATCCAAAATATGGCTGCATACCTGGGAGAATATTACCCTTCAACTGGATATTCCCTCTCTGTGGGGTGTAGATGTTCCAACAAATTTTCTTACTGCCATCAGCAAACTACTAAATTGCAGAACATAGAATATTAACCACTGAAAGTTTTATCCAACCCCAAACTATGATTAACAATATTATTTGTACCATAATTAGCCAAACGCTGGGCACAGAATCCACTTAGTTCATTTTACTTCTTTCTTTTTTTGTTTCACCTGCTTGCAGATCAATGGGAAAGTACAAGCATTCATTTAAATTCCCCGTTACTTTGGACATGCATACCTCTGCTTCATATCATTTCAATGTAGCCTATTTAATTGTAAATTATGGGTTCTATGAAGAGAGTTTTATTGCATTTCCCATTTGCAGTTGTTTACACTTTGCTATCAATATTTTCTCACCAATATGCAATTCAGAGGCTGTTATGCTGACACTAATGTTAATGGGTTATGTTATGCTTCTGTTCCATTACAGTGCACATTTTTTAAAACCATAAAGAGCCCATTTTGCAGATGTTCATATAGCCTCATAGCACAGAGTTGCTTATATTCTGCACTGAAAATAAGCCTAGACATCCTCCCTTCCCCAGCCAGCCAGTGTTCAGAAATTTTAGAAATATCTAAATTAATTGAAACCTGACTCTTTCACTACATATTCATGGTCCAAATAAAAGATGAGCATTGGTAGCCCTGCTGATGCAAATGAACAGCATGCCTACAGCAACACCAAACCATGCAGCAAAAGTAGAAGAGCAGATGTCTCCAGGAAAAAAACGAGCCCCAAGATATCCATTACTGAGCTGCCCAGTACCGTGATGTCAGTACTGATCACAAAAAATAAAAATAAAAAAAAATGTAGAGAATAAATGCCACAGGGGCAGCACATCTGTCCCAGTAGCATAACTCAGCCTGAGACCTGGATGGAAGCACAACAGCTTGCTTCTAAAGAGAGAAGAATCCTCAGTGAAGGCAGAACAAACTTAATCTCCTCAGAGTTCAGCAGTAAGTCTAGAGAACACTACTTATTGATCTCATCCCCACGACAAGGCACTTGTATTTTATCACCAGTAAATAGCCCTTGTGAGTTCTTTCAGGGACTTGAGGCAGCTAAGAATACATTTTTCCCTAGTCCTTTTATTTAAAAATAACTTGTTAAAACACACACACACACACACACACACGCATATACACTATAGAAAAACCATGAAAGCAGGATGTCCCAGTAGCCAGGTATAGGGCTAGCAGGGCTACCAACCACTGCTGAGCTTTGTCCCAAGTATTAATTGACTGTGAGACCTAAGGCTGCCTTCTTCATCTCATTCTGTCTCCATGTCACCAATGGAAAGACCAGGTCGATAAAGCTGACATCATATCGCGTGGGGGTTCTGCAGAACTCATAATGAATGGAAATGTGCTTCAAATAAGAAGATTGCATTGAAATGCTTGAAAACAACATAACAAATTAATAATAAACAGAAGAGAATTGTCAAAGCTGAAGAGGCCATGGAGACCTGGTCATTCCGATTATGCCTCCAGAAAATGACACTTCAGTGCCAATTTTGAGTGACTGAGCTAGAGTCCAAAACCCCACAAGCCCTGGGCTTATTGCCAATTTTCCTCTGATTTTCTGTTGGAGCCTGATGCATTTTTACATTCATGCTCACATCCCTGTCTTTTCTTTTTTCTTTTTTTTAATGGTGTTTTGCATACTGTGATGACTAATTTGGAAGCTCACACATATATCCAAAACAGAGCAAACATAAAGAGTCTAGCGTCAAATGACATATTACCATTTTGTTGGCTTGAAATAATTAAGGCAGTATCACAATAGCTATTAGTCATTGCTTTCATCATTTGTTTATCTGGAATTATGCAAATTACAGAATCAAATGGTCCAGCTGAAATTTGTCTCCCACTCCCCTACCCCCTCCTCTGCACCCAACCCCCAAACTTTCCTGCCTTGAAAATAGCTGCATTTAGAATTGCAGAATGTCAGTGAGCCAGATAAAGCTAACATATAGCATACAGGAGTTCAAAGAACTCCTACGTATTAGGAGCTTTTTCCTTTCTCTTCTTTTTTAAGAGTAAATTCAGGTTTTGTGGAGCCTACAGCTTACACGATTTGAAGACCCTCTCTGAGAAAAAAAAATATATACTATACAAATAAAGTTTTGCAAAAATATATATTGATGGCAAGGCATTGCTAGGGCCCCTCTTAGGAACTTGGAAGGAGACCATGCAACTGAAGAGGGCCTGAAGCTGAAAATAAATCTGCTTCTATCCCCAAGTAACAGGGCTGGTGTGGATTTTTCCATGTATCTCATTCTTCCTCATCCTACTTCTTATGCTCCTGTCCCGCGTTTTCTTCTGTAATCCTTTGCCTCCAATTTTTTTTTTCTCCAACTGGGGCAATAGAGCGACTCTGCAGGTATGTCAGGACACCCCTATTTGTAGGATGAAGCCTATTAGGGATCAGCCCTCTTTCTGGAAAGTGTCCAGAAATGAACTTAGGGGAAAAAACAGACTGAGGAAAATGAAATTATTTTCTTGATTTGAATTTTCAAACTATGCTTTCTTTTCTAATCCAAATCCTGGAGACAAGGAAACCAGACATCAGCCTGTGCCAGTAACAATTAAGAAAACCTGTCAGTTCCATCATAAGATTTTAATGTTTATCCCTATGAAAAATTTGACCCAGGACCCAGCAAACTAATTTTAATTAGAGCAAGAAGTGAATTAACAACTATAGCTGCCAGCACAAACAAAAGCCTAGAGAAGCCAGTTTGCTCCCCTTGCAGTCAGCAACATCACCTATCTCCAGTGCTTGCTATCTCTCTGCATATAGAACAGCCACCCAGGGAAAAGCTGAGGAGGAGGTGAAAGGAGAGGCAGCTGTTGTCAGAAAAGGGATGCTGCAGCTTTCGTAGTCCCAGCAGTGTACCTAGCCCAGGAGCAACCAGGACAGTAAGTTACTTAAATATTCCATAGAGAACCCAGCACACTCATTATAGTATGGGTCACGAGATGGGCGGCCTTTGGCATGCAACAAGGGATACCTAGCAGCCCAGCGATGGACCTCTGTATCAGTCATTACCCCACAAGTTCAGCATAAATGCTGTGATGTCAATGTAATTTTAGTCCATCTTGAAATTCAACCAACAGATGGAAAAATACATAGTATACTGAAAAACTGTTGGGTGCTTAATGTTCTAGCCCAGGCGTCTTATAATAGGACTTCTTCTGGTATAGTGATATTATCTTCCCCAGCACCTCCTCCCTCTCTTCCAAACCTACTCTTCTTGTAATCTCTCCCTTTTCTACCCGATGCAGCAGTCTCAGCCATTGTTGATCCATGTGTTACCCACCACTTTCAAATTGTTGTCAAACTATGTCCATTTCCCCTCTGAAATACAGCTTGAATCTGCTGCCCTCCCTTCTACTTATACTGTTACTGCTTTCACTAGGACTCGCTAATTTTGTCTAGATGATGGCATTAACTTCCTACTGGTTTCACAACTTTCAATCTCTTATTTCTCTAATTAATCTTTAAATTGTCAATAGCTATTCTCTGAAGCATGAATCTCTGTGCTTTGGTACTGTATGCATACTTACAAAAGCTTTCAATGTCTCCCCACTGCCCACAAAATAAAAATTCATACTCTTTATCATGGCCCCAATTCTGCAAACTCATCTTATACCACTCCCCCTACCTCCATCATGTCCTCTCTGCTCTGGGACACGGGGTCTTTTCTATCATCCCTTCTCTTTCCACCTCCATGCCTGCGTACATGCTATCTCTGTGCTTGGAAAACGTCTCCTCCTCATCAAGATCCAGGTCACAAGTCCCTTTTTCTACAAAACTTCACCTGACCCACCCTCCTCCAGGCTGAATTCACATCCTTGCTCTGGGCTCTCTTGTAGTGTCTATCAGTCTGCCCCGGAAGATAATTATCTGTGTTCGTGTCTGCTTGTTAGGGCACAGGTTCTATTCATCTGTGTGTCCCCAGCACCCAGCACAGAGCTGGCATGTGAATGCATTCCATAAATACTTACTGAAATAAACAATTGCCTCAAACACCAAACACCAAGGATTGATGTGTGGAGCAGACTTAGAGCTGAGGGTTGGGCTGATTTTGCAGTTGCTAGAGAGAGAGTGCAAGAGTGTTGTGAGGAGGTCAGATTTACTCACGTTAGAACTTCGTTAATCAGAAAAGGTGGAGACTGGAAAGGTGACTGCTTGCATCTTGAGGCTGTACTCTTTTAATTTTTAATCCTATACCCAAATATCCCTGACTTGACTTTCTGATCTGGTTCCTGTTGGGCACATGAATGTTCTCCCAAAGCAGTGCCCCCTGAAAGAATCCCAGTGTTTCTCAAAATTGGTATAACCCTTCAGCCTTCAGAACTCTTTTATGGCTATGAAATCCCAGCTCTTTTTTTCAAGTGCTATTAACTGCTAGTATTACTAGATAACAGCCAGCTAGCCTCACCAGTCTCCAGCAGGCAAATCAGCAGGCTTCCCACATTCCCCACTTGATTAAACAACCCAAGGTAGTGCAAGCTGCAAACTCCACAAGTTACAACAGGATACCTTTCCAGGGTTAATTCTTATTGTTAAAATATCCTTCCTCTGAGATGCTCTTACTCCATTGTTACATCATTAAAGGGCAGGAATAAAAGGAGTTAAATTCTTTTTTAAAAAATTAATCATCTGCAAATAAGCTCTATAGTAGGCTGTATTATTGTCCTCAATCATTCGTTACTCCATTCTCAGTGAGAGGATGACCCATCCCCGTCTATTGCCATATGACTTGCCTTGCCTCCTTGTAGGGGGAATATGCTTCCCCTCCTTGCCTTGGCTAATGATATATGAACACAAATGACAATGCCAGTTAAGAGCAGAAGCTTTAAGAGTCTTATATGTTTTCACCTGTTCACTTGATTTTTATCCTTTACACAAAAAAAGTCAGTCCCAGAGTGAGCTACTCCCTGAGCTGGGATTTTAGAATGATATGGAGCAGAGCCTGGCAAATCTCAAAAGAGCTGTCACCAAACAGCAGGCATTGAATAACTGATATTTGAGGATCATTTTGTTAACTGTAGCACATTGAAAACAAACAATCCAATCATTTCACGCAAATATATTGAAACAAAAATACTTTTATGAAAGCTCACATGAATCAATAAAGGGAAAACACCAAGTTCCCAAAAGATACATGAGAAAAGGGGATAATTTTTAAAAATCAATTCATTAACAAATTTAAAATATATAGCACTGCTATAAATTTAAAGATTAAATGAAAATAATACAATTTTTGGTAAATTTAAAATACATTATGTAGTACAAGGAATATAGAAACAGACATCATAAGGCACTGTACTTTTGGGAAAACTATTTGGCAGCTTGTAGAAAAAGACCTAAATTCTTATTTTTGCCACTTTTCAAAATGGTGTCTCCAGTTTGCAATCCACCAGGAGTACGTAAAGTTTCAAGTTTCCCTTTACCTTCATGAGCAGTTGATATTATCTAGCTTTTCCATTTTTGTTCAGTGGCATGAAGTTGTTTGCGGTCACATATTAATTTGTATTATTCTGATTAACAGTGAGTTTGAGAATCTTTCCTATACTTATTAGCCATACCCTGTGCCCATTTTTCGATTGCATTTTTTGAACTTTCCTTGTTAGTTTACAAATACGATCCCCCAGTATTTCACCCATTGTGGTGTTTTTCAATTGACAGAAATCTCTGAAATTTGATGTAGGTAAATCCATTAATGTTGCCCCTAGTGTTTTTTGTTTTGTTTCATTTGACAAATCTTTTCACATCCCATGGTCATGAAGATATTCTCCTATATTTTCCTCAATTTGGTTATTCATCTCTCTGGAGACCTTATACTAAATAATCAATTATTTCCCCCCTTATGCTGCCATTAGTCTGTTTGTTGGGTCCAATACCAATACAATACTATCTTTATAACTATGGCTTTGTATTATTTCTTAATATCTAATAAGGCAATCCTGCACCTCTGTTCTTTTTCAGAATTACCTCAGCATTGAATTTATAAAGTAATCTGTGTAAGACTTTTTTTTTTTTTTTTTTTTTTTGGCTCTATCACCCAGGATGGAGTGCAGTAGTGCAATCTTGGCTCACTGCAACCTCCGCCTCCCAGGTTCAAGCAATTCTCCTACCTCAGCATCTTGAGTAGCTGGGATTACAGAGGCCCACCAGTACGACTGGCTAATTTTTGTATTTTTAGTAGAGTCAGGGTTTCACCATGTTGGCTAGGCTGGTCTCAAACTCCTGACCTCATGATCTACCTGCCTCAGCCTCCCAAAGTGCTGGGATTTACAGGCGTGAGCCACCGCACCTGGCCTAAAACTTAATCTTTAACATGTTCCAACAATGACTATATCTCTCCATTTATTATTATTTCATGTCCCTTAATAGAAATTTTTAAAATATTTTCCGCAAGGATCTTGTGCAAACTTTATTAGTAAATCACCTAAGTGCTTTATAGTTTTTGTTTTATTGCAAATAATATATATTACATTTTTAATTGGTCTTTACTGAAATAGAGAAATACCATTGGGTTTTGCATTCAACAATCTTACTGACCTCTCTTGGGTTCTCTATGAAATAATTATTTTATCTGAAAATTTTGCCTAACCAATAAAAGTCTTGTGTACAGTTTTTTAACTGATTGCAGCATCCAGGACCTGTAGTGCTGTGTTGGACAGTAGCAGTGAAAGTGGTCCTCCTTCTCTCTTTCCCAATATTAAGTAAAATATTCCAAAGTTTCTCTGTTACATATAAAGGCTTTTGGCAAAGAACTTTTGTCATCCAGAAGTTCCCTTCTAATTCTAGCTTTCTAAGAAGTATACATCCTTAGGAAAACCCTACATAGACACATAAGAGAAGGCTTATCACAATTTACAGAGTGTTAGGAAGGTATTGGAGATTATCTAGGCATTCATCACTATGCGAATGGATATGTAATTATGGCTTAAAAGCATTTACACAATAAGAAAAACTCATATATTTACCCATCTTACCACTTCCAGTGTTATTTGTTTCTTTTTGAATATCCATATTTTCATATGGTAGCATTTCCTTCCACCTGAATAAATTATTTGAGCATTCCAGTTAGTGCAGGTCTGCTGGTGATAACTTTTTTAGCTTTCATATGTTTCGAATCCTCTTTAATTTTTCATTGATTTTGAAAGATATGTTTGCTGGGTATAGAGTTCCAAGTGGACTTTTTTCTTTCAGGACCTTAAAGATTTACACTGTTTTCAGAGAGAAATCTGTTTTTATCCTTGTCTTTGTTCCTCTATACACAGGTGACATCTTCTCTGGCTGCTTTTTATATTTCCTCTTTAACACTGGTTTTGAGCAGTTTGATTATGATGTGCCTTAGTGATATTCTTTTTTCCTCTTTCTTTTACTAGCATTCTTTGAAATGTTTAGGTCAGTGGGTTTATAGTGCACATTAAATTTGGAAAATTTTCAGCCACTATTTCTCCAAATGTTTCTTCTATTTCCCTCACCCCCGTTTACTTTCAGAATTACAAGTATATTAGGCTACCTGCAGTTGTCTCACAGCCAACTGATTCTGTTTTCATTTTTGTAATCTCCCTCTTAAATCTCTGAATGTTTTCTTTTGGAGAGTATCTATAGCAATGTTGTCATATTCACTAATCTTTTCATCTGTGATATCTCATCTGCCATTAATCCCCATACAGTGATTTTAAAATTCCACACATTTTAGTTTTAAACCCTAAAAGTTCAACTTATCCTTTTAAAAAATATTATTTATATCTCTACTTGAGTTTTTGAATGTATGACATAGTTTAATCATTGCTTTAATGTCCTTGTCTAAAAAATTTTAACATCTGTGTCAATTCTTGTTAGTTTCAATTGCATGATGATGGATCACGTTGTCCTGCTTCTTTGCATGCCTGGTAATCCTTGATTAAATACTCAGTATCCAGTTTTATCTTGCTGGGTACTGGATCTTTTTGTGTTTCTATGAATGTCGTTGAGCTTTGTTCTGGAATACAGAACAAATCAGCTGGCAATTTTGGAATACAGTTTATCAGTTAAGTTATGGATAAACACTGATCATTTCTTACTTTTAAGATGTGTTAGGCAGGAATGGGACCACAATTATTCTAGGGCTAATTATTTCCCACTAGTGAGGCAAGACCCTTGTAGTAGGCAATGTGCTGCAACTGTAAAAGTTTATCAGACTAGGTGGTGAGAACAGACATTCTTTCTCTGGTCTCAGGTAATTCCTTCATACACATGATCTGATCAATACTCTGCTAAATACTCGAGGGCACCCTCTGCACATCTTCAGGGTTCTGTATTTTTGCAGCTCACTCCTCTCTAATACTCTGTTCTGCAAACTCAGGCCACTTTGGTCTCCCCAGATTCTCAGTTCCATCTCTTCCACTCAGGGAGTCTTCCAGGATCCATTATACAATGTTATATATATATATATATAATGTGTGTGTGTGTGTGTGTATATGTGTATATATATGTATATACACACACACACGTATGTGTGTATATATACATACACAATGTCTGTCTGTACATATATATATATTTCAAATTTTATTTTAGACTCAGGAGGTATGTGTGCAAGTTTGTCACATAGGTATGTTTTGTGATGCAGGGGTTTGGAATATGAATGATCTCATCACCCAAGTAGTAAGCATAGTACCTAATGGTTTTTCAAACCCTTGCCCCCTTCTCTCCCTTACTCCTCTAGTGTCTATTGTTGCCATCTTTTTTTTTTTTTTTCAAGCACTTTCTATACTTTAAGTGAGCTCATTGTTCAGTTCCCACCTATGAATGAGAACATGCGGTGTTTGGTTTTCTCTTCTTCTGATAGTTTGCTAAGAATGATGGTTTCCAGCTGCATCCATGTCCCTACAAAGGACGCAAACTCATCGTTTTTTATGGCTGCATAGTATTCTATGGTGTATATGTGCCACATTTTCTTAATCCAGTCTGTCACTGATGGACATTTGGGTTGATTCCAAGTCTTTGCTATTGTGAATAGTGCTGCAATAAACATACGTGTGCATGTGTCTTTGTAGTAGTATAATTTACAATCCTTTGGGTGTATACCCAGTAGTGGGATGGCTGGGTCATATGGTACATCTAGTTCTAGATCCTTGAGGAATTGCCATACTGTTTTCCATAATGGTTGAACTAGTTTACAATCCCACCAACAGTGTAAAAGTGTTCCTATTTCTCCACATCCTCTCCAACACCTGTTGTTTCCTGATTTTACAAGCATTTTATACACCAGTAACAGACAAGCAGAGAGCCAAATCAGGAATGAACTTCCATTCACAATTGCTTCAAAGAGAATAAAATACCTAGGAATCCAACTTACAAGGGATGTAAAGGACCTCTTCAAGGAGAACTACAAACCACTGCTCAGTGAAATCAAAGAGGACACAAACAAATGGAAGAACATACCATGCTCATGGATAGGAAGAATCAATATCGTGAAAATGGCCATACTGCCCAAGGTTATTTATAGATTCAATGCCATCCCCATCAAGCTACCAATGAGTTTCTTCACCAAATTGGAAAAAACTGCTTTAAAGTTCATATGGAACCAAAAAAGAGCCCGCATTGCCAAGACAATCCTAAGTCAAAAGGACAAAGCCAGAGGCGTCACGCTACCTGACTTCAAACTATACTACAAGGCTACAGTAACCAAAACAGCATGGTACTGGTACCAAAACAGAGATATAGACCAATGGAACAGAACGGAGTCCTCAGAAATAATGCCACACATCTACAACCATCTGATCTTTGACAAACCTGACAAAAACAAGAAATGGGGAAAGGATTCCCTATTTAATAAATGGTGCTGGGAAAATTGGCTAGCCATAAGTAGAAAGCTGAAACTGGATCCTTTCCTTACTCCTTATACGAAGATTAATTCAAGATGGATTAGAGACTTAAATGTTAGACCTAATACCATAAAAACCCTAGAAGAAAATCTAGGTAGTACCATTCAGGACATAGGCATGGGCAAGGACTTCATGTCTAAAACACCAAAAGCAACGGCAGCAAAAGCCAAAATTGACAAATGGGATCTCATTAAACTAAAGAGCTTCTGCACAGCAAAAGAAACTACCATCAGAGTGAACAGGCAACCTACAGAATGGGAGAAAATTTTTGCAATCTACTCATCTGACAAAGGGCTAATATCCAGAATCTACAAAGAACTCAAACAAATATACAAGAAAAATACAAACAACCCCATCAAAAAGTGGGGAAAGGATATGAACAGACATTTCTCAAAAGAAGACATTCATACAGCCAACAGACACATGAAAAAATGCTCATCATCACTCGCCATCAGAGAAATGCAAATCAAAACCACAATGAGATACCATCTCACACCAGTTAGAATGGCAATCATTATTGTTGCCATCTTTATGTCCATCAGTACTGATTGCTTAGCTCCAACTTGTAAGTGAGAACATGCATATGGTTTTTTGTCCCTGTGTTAATTTGCTCAGGATAATGTCTCCAACTGAATCCATGTTGCTGCAAATGACATGATTTCATTTCCATCATGGCTGCATAGTAGTCCATGGTGTATATGTACCACATTTCTTCATCCAGTCCACCAATGATGGGCACCTATGTTGATTTCATGTCTTTGTTATTGTCAATTGTGCTGCAATGAACATACGAGTACATGTGTCCTTTTAATAGAATGATTTATTTTCTTTTGGACATATATCCAGTAATAGGATAGCTGAGCCAAATGCCTGTTCTGTTTTAAGTTATTTGAGAAATTTCCAAACTGCTTTTCACAGTAGCTGAACTAATTTACATTCCCACCAACAGTGTATAAGCTTTCTCTTTTCTCTGCAGGTTTACCAGCATCTGTTGATTTTTAACGTTTTGATAATAGCCATTCTGACTGGTGTAAGTATCTCAATGTGGTTTTTATTTGCATTTCTTTGATGATTAGTGAGAAAGAGCATTTTTTCATATGTTAGTTGGCTGCTTCTATGTCTTCTTTTTGAGAAGTGTTCATGTCTTTTGCCTACTTTTTAATGGGCTTATTCATTTTTTGCTTAATTGTTTAAGTTCCTTCAATTCTGGATAACAGACCTTTGTCAGATTCATAGTTTGCAAATATTTTCTCCCATTCTGTAGGCTGCCCATTTACTCTGTTGATAGTTTCTTGGGCTGTGCAGAAGTTCTTTAGTTTAATTAGGCCCCACTTGTCAATTTTCAGTTATGTCACAATTGCTTTTCAGGACTTACTCATAAATTCTTTCCCAAGGTCAATGTCCAGAGTGGTGTTTCTTAGGTTTCCTTCTAGGATTCTTATAGTTTGAGGTCTTACATTTAAATCTTTAATTCATCTTAACTTTTGTATATGGTGAAAAGTACAGGTCCAGTTTCATTCTTCTGCATATCGCTAGCCAGCTATCCCGGTACCATTTATTGAATAGGGATTCCTCTTCCCATTACTTTTTTTTGTAGACTTTGTCAAAGATCAGATGGCTGTAGGTGTGTAGTTTTAGTTCTGCATGCTCTATTCTGTTCCATTGGTCTATGTGTCTGTTTTGGTACCAGTATCACCCCATTTGGGGTACTGTAGCCTGATAGTTTGAAGTTGGATAGCGTGATGCCTGTTTTGTTCTTTTAGCTTAGGATTACTTTGGCTATTTGGGCTCTGTTTTGGTTCCATATAAATTTTAGAATAGTTTCTTTTTAATTTGTGAAGAATGACAATTGTAGCTTGATAGGAATAGCATTGAATCTGTAGATTGCTTTAGGCAGTAAGGCCATTTTAACAACACCGATTCTTTTAATCCATGAGCATGGAATGTGTTTCCATTTGTATCATTTATGATTTCTTTCAGCAGTGTTTTGTAGTTTTCCTTGTAGAGATCTTTCACCTCCTTGGTTAGATGTATTCCTAGGTATTTGTGTGTATGTGTGGCTATGCAATTATTTTTGATGATTCTTTCTCTGGTCTCAGGTAATTCCTTCACACATATGCCCTGATCAATACTCTGCTAAATACTCAAGGACCCCCTCTGCACATCTCCAGTTTTCTGATTTTTTGCAGCTCACTCCTCTATAGTACTCTGTTCTGCAGACTCAGGCCACCTTGGTCTCCCCAGATTCTCAGTTCCATCTCTTCCACTCAGGGAGTCTTCCAGGACCCACCTGGGTTTCCCATGCTCTGTACCATGGTCTGGAAAACTGGGCAAATCAAAGGGATCACTCATTTTTTCCCATCTTTCAGGGATCACTCTTTTTTATATTGTCTGACTTCCATTGTCTGGAAAACCATCAGCTAAACCATTCTGTCTAGTTCTGTTTTGTTTGTTTCAGGCTGTTGCTCCTGTTACTCTATCTTGGCCAGAAATCATTTATGTAGATTTTAAAAGCATTAAAAAAATGCTGCGTACTTTAAAATACTATATACTTTTAAAGAACAAAAATATATAAGTGTATGAACAATGAATGGAAGGAATACATCAAATACATAGGAGTGTATGTTGGAGGGATAAAGGAGTATTAAAGATGGTATGTGAAGGGAACCAACAAGCAATTCAATGGGTGAAGTTCTTGCCTGGTGATGATCACTTGTCCTAATACCAAAAATATAACCAACTCTCTAATGGGCACCTGAGGTCCAGGTTTTTTTAATAGTTAAGCATTCAGCTCAATTAATTAGAAAAGCAATGGAAACAACTGTAAGAAAGTATAAGTGAAATAAAAAATGTAAATACATATAAACAACCTGGAAGGAACCTCTTGCACCATAAAGATCCAGAACAGAAGATTTCAAAGAAACAAAACTCTCTATACAAAACGGTTCCAAAGAATAGAAAAAAGAGGAGAAGCTGCCCATTTGTTTTATGATGATAAAGCAACCTTAGTACCAATGCTTAAAAAAAAGCACAAGAAAATAAATTACAAATCAATTTTATTTTTTAAATATATGGAAAATCTTAAATAAAATATTAACAAATTGAATCTAGCAGTGTTTTTAGGAAACAAGGATATATCATATCTGAGGAGGATTTATTTTAGGAATGCAATAATGATTCAACATTTAAAAACCTAAAACATTAAAAGAAAAAGTTCGTATCTTTTGTTACAGTAATTTTACTTTTCTAAATCCATGTTATGTAAACAATAGACAATTCAATGATTTCTCTTTTTTTAGAGACAGGATCTTATTATGTTATAAGAATTAACTCCTGGGCTCAAGATCCTCCCAACCTCAGCTTCACAAATAGCTGGGACTATAGACATGTGCCACCATGCCTGCAAACATGTACAGTTCAAAAACTTTGCTCACAACATTTTTAGCACCATTAAATACAGTTGTGAAAATTAGAAGTAATCTAAATGTTCCACTATAGCTCTGAATAAGCAAAGTATGATATAATCACTCAAGTGAATATTACGTAGTCATATAATACTAACAAAGAATTACATAGAAAATGCCATAAAATGTAGATGTTTGACATTATCAGATTTTAACATTTAGATCTCACTGATGCCTAACTTGATCACTCTATTTAATCTTGCAACTATTTCTATCCCCACAAACACATACTCAGCACTCCCAATCTATTGTTCCCAGTTCTATTTTTTCCTTTTTATGTAGAACTTATCACCTTCTAACAAACTGGATGACTTACATGTTTCTATTTACTATTTATTGTAAACAAAATTACCTATCTTCTCCTATTACAATATGATCTGAACAAAAAAAAGTTATTTGGTTTGCTGATGTATCTCAAGTACCTAGAAGGCCTACATCTTAAATGTATGAATAAATTTATTGAACATTAGGGATTTTGACCATTTGCAGATGACCTTAATTATATGGCTTATAAGAATATGTAATTATGATGAGGCATTAATTGATTCACAGGCACTATGAATCAGATGTATGGGGGCTAATATACAGGAGGTGCCTCGTATCTGAATCTCACAGTGGTTTTGTTGTTCTCTGCACATTTTAAGAAAATTAAATGCCTGTACAATAGCATAACACTCAGTGAGAAAAAGGAACAAACCACTGATCATGTAACAACATAGATGAGTTTCAAATGTGTTATGCTGAATGAAAGAAGCCAGACCAAAAAATAGAGTATATATTGTAAGATTCCTTTTATATAAAATACCAGAAAATACACACAAAGGTATAAAATAGATCAGTGGCTGCCTGGGGGAGGATAGTTGTAATGAGGCATGATAAAATCTTTGGCATGCAAATGTTCAATATCTTGATTGTGATGGCAGTTTCATGGATATACATATATATACACACACATATATATTTATATATATACACATACATATATTCATATATATATATTTCTGTCATAACTCATCAAATTATCCACTCTATAGTTGAGATTTATTGTGCAAAATTATACCTTAATAAACTTGTTTTTAAAAAAGTAAAAATATACACTCAAAGGTATTAATGAATTTAAACATTATAAAAAATCTCATTATGAAAATTATAAATTTCAAGGATATTCAACAATGTTAAATGAGAAGATATTAGGATAAAAAGTATATGCATATCATGTTTAAAACTTTATTACCCTAAACAGAAAAAAAGGTGAGAAGAAAATATGCCAAAAATGCTAACATTGGGATTCAATGATGACGTTTTATGAGTTTTGTAATATTCTTCTTTCTACTTATCTGAGTTTTTCAAATTTCTCTTATGAAAATGCATTGTTTTTAATATAGAGAGAATATTTTAATAGATATTTATTACTATTGTACTCAAATATAATTTTTGACATATCTTTCGTAGCTCCCTAGGATTAATCTCCCTGAAATATTCACTTCCCTGCTCAAGTAATTCCTTGGAATTTTACTTTCTGGTGCAAGAACCTACAGTGGCTTCCCATTGCCCAAGAGATTAAATTCAGTTCATTCCAGTGTACACAGCACTATCACAACCTGTTTCCAGTAGGTTTACTAAGTTCCCAGTTTCAAAAACACTATTGCCTGCGTATACTATAAATTAAACTTAACTAAAAAAATTTAACCTTGGGTATGAAGGTTGAGTTATCTACCAGATTAACGGTTGCAACCAGGGATTAGGACAAAATATTTTTCTTTTCTTAAATGTGTAACTCAAGACAGTGTGGGTTTTTGTTGTTAGCTTTCACTTTTTTTGTCCTCATAGTATCCTTTAAGGTAAGAAACATTTAGAAGGTATGTTTTAAAAGGCTGAGTACTACATATTTAAATATATTTAAATAAGTAGTAAGTATTTAAGTAACTACATATTAAAATATATTTAAATTTTAAAAAATATATTTTTATATAAAATATAATGTATTTTAATATTAAAACTATATTTTTAATATTAAAATATAAAATTTTAAAATTTTATATTAAAAATTTTTAAATATATTTTAATATATTCTTATTTATTTTTAAGCATATTTTAAAATAAATTTTATATATATATATATATATATATATATTTTTTTTTTTTTTTAAGATGGAGTCTCGCTCTGTCACCCAGGCTGGAGTGCAGTGGCCGGATCTCAGCTCACTGCAAGCTCCGCCTCCCGGGTTCATGCCATTCTCCTGCCTCAGCCTCTGGAGTAGCTGGGACTACAGGCGCCCGCCACCTCGCCCGGCTAGTTTTTTTTTTGTATTTTTAGTAGAGAGGGGGTTTCACCGTGTTAGCCAGGATGGTCTCGATCTCCTGACCTCGTGATCCGCCCGTCTCGGCCTCCCAAAGTGCTGGGATTACAGGGTTGAGCCACAGTGCCCAGCCTAAAAAATATCTTTAAATTTTTAAATTCTAAAAAAATTTTAAATAAATTTTAAAAAGATGTTTTTAAAAATATTTAGGTTTGGAGTTCCTTGTGAACAAAAAGAAAAAGATATATTTGGGGTTTCCATTTCTACTCACACTACTCACATAGAAGACCTATTTTTTGGATTAGATCATTAATACCATGATCTCTAGAGCAATGTCTGTGTTAGAGCTCTCAAATATTCCAAAAAGTGACTTCCTTTTGAATGCTGCCATATAAAGCTCTAAGCAATTAAAATATAAATAGTACCATTATTGGGGAAAAAAACTCTCTAGAAGTCATTTATTGCAAAAGTCACTTCCTTGAACATGACATTCTACTACAGGAAAACATTTCTTTAAAAATGGGACTTTTTTCAGCAAAGAATATCCTGCTACTGATTTATTAAAATGGGCTAAATAGTCTATTTTGTCACTGTCTAAAATTCTTACATGGAGAAAAATGTTAATGTCATAACTAATCAATTAATCAATTAAACCAATAGGTTTAATAAGAGCGATGTCAGTTAGGGTTTAATCACAGGCAAGAAATATGATGAATGACACAGAATAAAGAATTGATTGTAAAGATTAAATCCTTTGCAATTGTGTAAACTATTGCTTCTGCCTCCAGAGCTCAGCCTGAAGTCAGCAGGGCCACTAGCACAGAAGAAAATATGGGTTTGAAATGGGGGAAGAACAAAAACAAGGGGCAACTTATGAGGACAAAATGGAACAAACAAGGACAAACTGGAATCCTCATTTCTCCCACCACTTCCCTCCTTCTTGGTGTGAGTGACATGAAGAATAGTAGATATCCTTTACCACAAAGCCAAAGACAGGATTCAGAAAAGCTGATGGAGGGTAGAGACAGGGAAAAGGACGGGAGGCACAGAGAGCTGGCCTGGCTATGGCCCTACACCACCCAGGTAAGACAAACCAGTAGATCATTTGGTCCTATTCAGGCATCTGGCTACTGCTACACTTCCACCTTCCAAATCTCAGTTAAATTTCTCTCATAGATCAGGGCAGATCAAAATAATCAAATAGAAGCCACCACCAATTGTTCTCCCCATGGGAACACCAAACTGAACCCCTAGCCACATCAGAAAAAATGGGCACCTTCATAAGAACCAAAAAGCAGGTGACCTATCATAGTACCCAGTTTGACGTCACATCACTGAAAGAGGACTGAAGAGGGTAGAAAAGATAGTTTTGAATAGTCACCATCACTTCTCCCCTATCACCTGGTAGTGCTGCATGGTATGGAGAGAGCATCTCTGTGCTTAGAGGAAAGAGAGCACAGTGATTGTGGTACTTTGCATTGGAACTCAGTGCTGCCCTGTCACAATGGAAAGCAACACAGGGCAAAACTCAGCTGGTGCCCACAGAGAAAGCAATTACACCAACCCTGGCCAGAAAGGAATTGCCCATCACAGCAGTTGGAACCTGAGTTCCAGAAAGCCCTGCCAATATGAGCTGAAGTGCTCTGGAGACCTACATAAACCTGAAAGGCAGTCTAGGCCACAAGGACTGCAATCCCTGTACAAGTGTTGGTGCCGTACTGGAGCACCAGTGGAGCCAGTGGACTTAGGGACCACATGGTCTAGTGAGACAACACCTGGGGTGGCCAAGTGAGTGCTTGTGCCATCCCTTCCCCAACCTCAGGCAGCAGAACTGGCAGCTCTGGGAGAGACCCCTTCCTTCCACTTAAGGAAAGGAGAGGGAAGAGTAAAGAGGACTTTGTCTTGCATCTTGCATACCGTCTCAGCCCCAGTAAAATAGGGCACGGGGCAGAGTCCTGAGGTCCCCATTCCAGCCCTTACTCCTGTACGACATTCCTAGACATACCCTGGGCCAGATGAAAAAGCCCCTGTGTTGAAAGGAAGGATCTAGTCCTAGCATGATTTATCACCTGCTAAGCAAAGGGCCTTTGGGCCTTGAATTAACATCAAGGCAGTACTTGCTGTGGCCTTGGGTGAGACTCAGAGCCATGCTGGCTTCAAGTGTGACCCAGCACATTCCCAACTGTGGTGGTACAGGGAGAGACTCCTGCTTGAGAAAATGAGAGAGGAAAGTAAAGAGGGCTTTGTCGTGTACCTCAGGTATCAGCTTGGCCACAGTTTGGTAGAGCACTAAATAGGCTTTTGGGGTCTCCAACTCCAGTCTTTGACTCTTGGACTGCATTTATGAACCTGCACAGGGTCACAGGGAAGCCCATTGCCCTGAAGAGAGAGTCTCAGGCCCAGCAGCCTTCACCACAAGCTAACAGAAAAGCCCTTGGGCCTTGAGTGAACATGGTAGATAGCCAGGTATTACTTTCTGGGGACCTGGGGCAGCAGTGGCTGTGGAGAGATATTCCTCTGCTTGTGGAAAAGGGAGATACGAGTGGAAAAGACTTTCTTGTGACCAGCTCAGACACAGGAGAATAGAGCACCAGATAGATTCCTAAGGTTTCCAGCTCCAGGCCCTGGTTTCTGGATGGCATCTCTGGACCTACCTAGAGCTGGAAGAAACTGGCCACCCTGAAGGGAAGGACACAAGCCTGGCTGGCTTCACCAACTGCTGATTATAGAGCAGTCATTACCATAGGCCTCAGGCAAGACCCAGCATTATGCTAGCTTCAGGTCTGACCCAGTGCAGTCCCAGGGGTGCTTGTGTAACCCTTCCCCCAGCTCCAGGTAGTTCAGCCCAGAGACAGAGACTTCTTTCGTTAGGGAGAAAGTAAGAGAAGAGAACAAGAGTCTCTGCCTGCTAATGCATAGATTTCTTCTGGATCTTATCCAAGGCCACCAAGTTGGTACCTCTATAAGATCATAAGAGCAACAGCATTATTTGGCCTGGGGTGCTTCCTAATGCAGATATGGCTACAGTAACCAAAAACTTAGATCACAATACCCAAGACTCTTTAAATACCTGGAAAGCCTTCCCAAGAAAAGGTACAAAACCTGGATTGCAAAGATTATCACAAATAAGGACTTAACTCTTCAATGTCCAGACACAGAAGATCACACACATGCATCAAGACCATCCAAGAAAACATGACCTCACTAAATGAACTAAATAAAGCACCAGGGACTAATCCTGGAGAGATAGATATATGTGACCTTTTAGACAGACAATTCAAAATAGCTGTTTTGGGAAACCTGATGAAACTCAAGATAATACAGGAAAGGAATTCAGAATCTTACAAGATAAATTTAACAGGAAGATTGAAATAATTAAAAAGAAGCAGAAATTCTGGAGTTGAAAAATGAGTTGGAGAATGCATAAGAATCTTTCAGTAGCAGAATTGATCAAAGAGAAGAAAGAATTAGTGAGCTTGAAGACAGGCTACTTGCAAATACATAGAGGGACAAAAGAAAAAAGAATAAAAAAGAATAAAGCACAGCTACAATCTCTAGAAAATATCCTCAAAAGGGAAAATCTAAGAGTTATTGGCCTTAAAGAGAATGTGGATGGAGTCGGCAGAAAGTTTATTCAAGGAGTGTATCAGTCCGTTTTCAAACTGCTGATAAAGATATATCCAAGACTGGGAAGAAAAAGAGGCTTAATTGGACTTATAGTCCCACATGGCTAGGGAGGCCTCAGAATCATGGAAAGAGATGAAAGGCCTTCTTACATGGTGGTGGCAAGAGAAAAATGAGGAAGATGCAAAAGCGAAAACCCCTGATAAAACCATCAGATCTCGTGAGACTTGTTCACTACCACAAGAACAGTATGGGGAAAACTGCCCCCATGATTCAAATTATCTCCCACCAGGTCCCTCCCACAACACATGGAAATTATAGGAGTACAATTCAAGATGAGATTTGGGTAGGGACACAGAGCCACACCTTATCATTCTGCCACTGCCCCCTCCAAATCTCATGTCTTCACATTTCAAAACTAATCATGCCTTCCCAACAGTCCCCCAAAGTCTTAACTCATTTCAGCATTAACCCAAAAGTCCACAGTCCAAAGTCTCATATGAGACAAGGAAAGTCCCTTCTGCCTATGAGCCTGTAAAATCAAAAGCAAGCTAGATTCTTCCATTCCAAATGGAAGAAATTGGCCAAAACAAAGGGGCCACAGTGCCCAAGCAAGCCTGAAATCCAGCGGGGCAGTCAAATTCTAAAGTCCCAAAATGATCTCCTTTGTCTCCACATCTCACATCCAGGTCACACTGATGCAAGAGGTAGGTTCCCATAGTCTTAGGCAGCTCTGCCTGTGTGGTTTTGCAGGGTATAGTCCCATGCCTGGCTGTTTTCAAGGGCTAGTGTTGAGTGTCTGTGGCTTTTCCAGGTGCAGGGTACAAACTGCTGGTAGATACACCTTTCTGGGATCTGGAGGACAGTGGCCCTCTTCTCACAACTCCACTAGGTGGTGCCCCAGTAGGGACTCTGGGGTGGGGGGCAGGGTGGCTCTGCCCTGCCTGGCTGGCTTCTACATTTTCCTTCTGCACTACCTAGCAGAGGTTCTCCTACATTTTCCTTCTGCACTACCCTAGCAGAGGTTCTCCATGAGGGCTCTGCCCCTCTAGCAAACCTTTGTCTGGGTATCCAGGCATTAACATACATCTGAAATCTAGATGGAGGTTCCTAAACCTCAGTTACTGACCTCTGTTCACCCTCAGGCTCAATATCACATGGAAGCGGCCAAGGTTTGGGGCTTGCATTCTCAGAAACCAAGGGCTGAGCTGTACCTTGGCCCTTTTAGCAATCCTTGGAGTGGCTGGGGGGTGGGGCAGCAAGTCCCCAGGCTGCACACAGCAAGGGGACCCTGGGCCTGGCCCACAAAGCCATTTTTTCCTCCTACGCTTCTGGGTCTGTAGTGGGTCTGCTGTGAAGACCTATGACATGTCCTGGAGACATTTTCCCCATTTGGGGATTAACATTCAGTTTCTTGTTACTTAGGCAAATTTATGCAGCCAGCTTGAATTTCTCCTCAAAAAAAAATGGGTTTTTCTTTTCTACTGCCTCATCAGGCTGTGAATTTTCCAAACTTATATGCTCTGTTTCCCTTTTAAAATGGAATGCTTTTAACAGCACCCAAGTCATCTCTTTCATCTCTTTGCTGCTCAGAAATTTCTTCTACTAGATACCTTAAATCATCTCTTTCAAATTCAACATTCTGCAAATCTCTAGAGCAGGGACAAAATGCCTCCAGTCTCTTTTTTAAAACATAACAAGAGTCACCTTTGCTCCAATTCTCAACAAGTTCCTCATCTCCATCAGAGACCACCTCAGCCTGGACCTTATTGTTCATATCACTATCAGCATTTTTGTCAAAACCACTCAACGAGTCTCTAGGAGATTCCAAACTTTCCCACATTTTCCTGTCTTCTTCTGAGTCCTACAAACTGTTCCAAACTCTGCCTAGTACCCAGTTCCAAAGTTGCTCCCACATTTTCAGGTATCTTTTCAGCAACACCCCACTCCTGGTGCCAATTTACTGTATTAGTCAATTTTCATGCTGCTGATAAAAACATACCTGAGACTGGAAAGAAAAAGAGGTTTAATTGGACTATCGGTTCCACATGGCTGGGGAGGCCTCAGAATCAGGGCAGGAGGAGAAAGGCACTTTTTACATGGCAGTAGCGAGAGATAATGAGGAAGATACAAAAGCAGAAACCCCTGACGAAACCATCAGACCTCATGCAACTTATTCACTACCATGAGAACAGTAAGGGAGAAACCACCCCTATGATTCAAATCCCACCAGGTCTGGCCGGGCACGGTGACTCAAGCCTGCAATCCCAGCACTTTGGGAGGCTGAGATGGGAGGATCACTAGGTCAGGAGATCCAGACCATCCTGGCTAACACGGTGAAACCCCGTCTCTACTAAAAAAATACAAAAAAACTAGCCAGGCGAGGTGGCGGGCACCTGTAGTCCCAGCTACTCGGGAGGCTGAGGCAGGAGAATGGCGTAAACCTGGGAGGCGGAGCTTGCAGTGAGCTGAGATCCGGCCACTGCACTCCAGCCCAGGCCACAGAGCGAGACTCGTCTCAAAAAAAAAAAAAAAAAAAAAAAAATCCCACCAGGTCCATCCCACAACACATGGAAATTATGTAGCACAATTCAAGATGAGATTTGGGTGGGGAAACAGGGCCAAACCATATCAAAGAGTTAATAACAGAGAACATCCCAATCCTGGAGAAAGATATCAATATTCAAGCACAAGAAGGTTATAGAACACCAAGCAATTTAATCTGAGGAAGACTAAATAAAGACACTTAATATTCAAACTCCCAAAGGCCAAGAATAAAGAAAGAATTCTAAAAGCAGCAAGAGAAAAGAAGTAAGTAACATACACGGAGCTCCAAAACATCTGGCAGCAGACTTTTCAGTCAAAACCTTACAGGCCAAGAGAGAGTGGTATGATATATATAAAGGGATTAAGGAAAAAAATTTATATCCTAGAATAGTATGTCCAGCAAAAATAATATTCAAACATGAAAGAGAAAGAAAGACTTTCTGAGACAAACACTGAGGAATTTCATCAACACCAGACCTATCCTACAAGAAATACTAAAAGGAATTCTTCAACCTGAAAGAAAAGGACATTAACGAGAAAAAAGAAATCATCTGAAGGTACAAAACTCACAGGTAATAGTAAATATACAGAAAGAAACAGAATATTACAACACTGTAATTGTGGTGTGTGAATTACTCATACCTTGAGTAGAAAGACTAAAAGATGAATTGATCAAAAATTGTATCTACAATTTTTCAAGGCAGAGACAGTACAATAAGATATAAATAGAAACAACAAAAAGTTAAAGAGCGGTGGGTGCAGTGGCTCACGCCTGTAATCCCAGCACTTTGGGAGGCCGACAGGGCAGATCACGAGATCAGGAGATCAAGACCATCTTGGCCAACATGGTGAAACCTTGTTTCTACTAAAATACAAAAAATTAGCAGGGCATGGTGACACATCCTCAGCTACTCGGGAGGCTGAGGCAGGGGAATCGAATCGGTTGAACCCAGGAGGCAGAGGTTGCAGTGAGCCAAGATTGTGCCACTGCACTCCAGCCTGGCAACAGAGCAAGACCCCATCTCAAAAAAAAAAAGTTAAAGAGTAGGAGGACGATGTTAAAGGGGTAGAATTCTTATAAGTTTTCTCTTTGCTTGTTTGTTAGTTGGTTTGTTTATGTAATCAGTGTTGTTATCATTAGCTTAAAATAATGGGTTATAAGATATTATTTGCAAACCTCATGGTAACCTCAAATAAAAACAACATAAAACAGATAACAAAAAATAAAAAGCAAGAAGTTAAAACATGCCACCAGAGAAAATCACCTTCATTAATGGAAGTCAGGAAGCAAGGAAAGAAGAAAGAGAAGACCACAAAACAGCTAGAAAACAAATTTTAAAATGTGAAGAGTAGGCCAGGCATCGTGGTTCATGCCTGTAATCCCAGCACTTTCGGAGGCTGAGACGGGCAGATCATGAGGTCAGGAGATCGAGCCCATGCTGGCCAACATGGTGAAACCCCATCTCTACTAAAAATACAAAAATTAGCCAGGCATGGTGGCAGGTGCCTGTAATCCCAGCTACATGGGAGGCTGAGGCAGGAGAATCGCTTGAACCCAGGAGGTGGAGGTTGCAGTGAACCAAGATCACCACTGCACTCCAGCCTGGTGACAGAGTGAGACTCCGTCTGGAAAAAAAAAAAAAAGAGAGAGAGAGAGAAGAGAAAGTCCTTACTTGATCAATAATAGCATTGAATGTAAATGGACTAAACTCTCCAATCAAAAGACATAGAGTGGCTGAATGAATAAAATAAAAGGCGCAATGATCTGTTGCCTACAAGAAACACACTTCACCTATAAAGACACACATAAACTGAAAATAAAGGGATGGAAAAACATATTCCATGCCAATGGAAACCAAAAAGGAGTAGAAGTAGCTATACTTAGATAAAATAGATTTCATGACAAAACTGTCAAAAGAGACAAGCTTATTATATAATGATTAAGGGGTCAATTCAGCAAGAGGATATAACAATTGTAAATATATATGTACCCAACAGTGGAGCACCCAGATATATAAAGCAAATATTATTAGACCTAAAGAGAGAGATAGACCCCAATACAATAATAACTAGAAACTTCAACACTTCACTTTCAGTATTAAGCAAATTATCCAAATAGAAAACGAAGAAAGAAACATGGGAGTTAATCAGCACTATAAAACAAACAGACCTAATAGATATTTGCAAAACATATCATCCAATAGTTGAAGAATATACATTCTTCTCCTCAGCACATGGATAATTCTCAAAGATCGACCATATGTTAGGCCAAAAAACAAGTCTTAAAACATTCAAAAAATTGAAATAGTATAAAGCATCTTCTATGACCAAAATGTAATAACAGTAGAAATCAATAACAAGAGGAATTTTTGGAAATAATACAAACACATGGAAACTAAATAATATGCTCCTGAATGACCAGTGAGTAAATGAAGAAAATAAGGAAATTGAAAAATTTCTTAAAACAAATGATAATGAAAACACAACATACCAAAACATATGGGATACAGTAAAAGCAGTACTAAGAGGGAAATTTAAAGTTGTAAATGCCTATGTCATAACAGAAGAAAAATTTCAAATAAATAACCTAATGATGCATCTTAAGGAACTAGTAAAGCAAGAGCAAACTAAAGCTAAAATTAGTAGAAAAAAATAAATAAAGATCAGAGCAGAAATAAATGAAATCGAAATGAGTAAAACAATACAAAAGATCAATAAAACAACAAGCTGTTTTTTTTCAAAAGATAAACAAAATCAACAAAACTTTAGCCAGACTAAGAAAAAAGAGAAAAGACCCAAATAAATAAAACCAGAGACAAAAAATGAGACATTACAACTGATACCACAGCAAATCAAAGAATTGTTAGAGGCTACTATGAGCAACTATATGCCAATAAGTCAGAAAACCTAGGAGAAATGGATTTCTAGACACATACAACCTACCAAAACTGAACCATGAAAAAAATCCAAAACCTGAACAGACCAGTAACAAGTAACAAGAGCAAAGCCATAATAAAAAGTCTCCCAGCAAAGGAAAGCTTGGGACACTATGCCTCCACTGATGGATTTTACCAAACATAAAAGAAGAATGAACTAAGACTAGTCCTACTCAAATCATTCCAAAAAATAGAATGGCAATATTGCCAAACTTATTCTACAATCCCAGTATTACCCTGATATCAAAAACAGACAAAGACACAGCAACAAAGAGCTACTGGCCAATATCCCTGATGAATACTGATGCAAAAATTCCTCAACAAAATACAAGCAAATCTAATTCAACAGCACATTAAAAAGATTACGCATCATGATCAAGTGGGATTTATCCCTGGGATGCAAGGATGGTTTAACATATGTAAATCAAACAGTGTGATATATCGTATCAACAGAATGAAGGACAAAAACTGTATGATCACTTCAAATACTGCTGAAAAAGCATTTGATAAAATTAAACATCCCTTCATGATTTAAAACAAAAAACTCATAAAACTGGGTGTAGAAGGAACATACCTCAACACAATAAAAGTCATATATGATAGACCCACAGCTATTATTATATTGAATATGGAAAATTTTCCAAGATCTGGAACGAGACGAGGATGCCCACTTTCACCTCTGTTACTAAACATAGTACTAGAAGTCCTAGCCAGAGCACTCAGACAAGAGAAAAAAGGATATCCAAATTGGAAAGGAAAAAGTCGAATTATCCTTGTTTACAGATGATATGATCATACATTTGGAAAAACCTAAAAACTCCACAAGAAAACCATTAGAACTGAAAAACAAATGCAGTAAAGTTGCAGGATACAAAATCAACATATCAACATACTAAAGTCAGCAGCATTTCTATATGCCAACAGTGAACAATCTGAAAAAAAAATCAAGAAATAGTTTCATTTACAATAGTTACAAGCAAAATAAAATACCTAGGAATTAACCAAAGAAGTAAAAGATCTCTACATGGAAACTATAAAATATTGATGAAAGAAATTAGACACAATAAGTGAAATGATAGTCCAAGTTCATGGATTAGAAGAATAAATATTGTTAAAATGTCCATATTTTCTAAAGCAGTCTACGGAGTCAATGCAATCCCTATCAAAATACCAATGGCATTCTTCACACAAATAGCAAAAACAATCCTAAAATTTATACAGAACAATAAAAGGCCCAGAATAGACCAAGTGATCCTGAACAAAAGTAGCAAAACTGGAGGAATCACATTATCTGACTTCAAATTATACCACAGAACTATAGTAGTCAAAACAGCATGGTGCTGGCATAAAATCAGACACACAGACCATAGAACAGAATAGAGAATCCAGAAATAAATTCATACATCTGCAAGGGACTCATTTTCAACAAAGGTGCCGAAAGCATACATCAGAGAAAGGGCAGTCTCTTCAATAAATGGTGCTGGGAAAACTGGGTATTGATATGCTGAAGAATGAAACTAGACCTTTATCTCTCACCATATAAAAAATCAAATCACAATGGATTAAAAACCTAAATCTGCCGGGCGCGGTGGCTCAAGCCTGTAATCCCAGCACTTTGGGAGGCCGAGACGGGCGGATCACGAGGTCAGGAGATCGAGACCATCCTGGCTAACACGGTGAAACCCCGTCTCTACTAAAAAATATAAAAAACTAGCCGGGCGAGGTGGCAGGCGCCTGTAGTCCCAGCTACTCGGGAGGCTGAGGCAGGAGAATGGCGTAAACCCGGGAGGTGGAGCTTGCAGTGAGCTGAGATCCGGCCACTGCACTCCAGCCCAGGTGACAGAGCGAGACTCCGTCTCAAAAAAAAAAAAAAAAAAAAAAAAAAAAAAAAAAAAACCTAAATCTAAGACCTCAAACTATAAAACTAGTAAAAGAAAACACTAGGGAAATTTTCTAGGACATTGGACTGGGCAAAGGCTTCTTTACAAGCACAGGCAACCAATGAAAAAATGGAAAAATGGGATTACCTTCAGCTATAAAAGGCTTCTGCACAGCAAAGAAAACAACAAAGAGAAGAGACAACCTACAGAATGGGAGAAAAAAATTGCAAACTATCCATCTGACAAGGGATTAATAACCAGAATATTTTATAAAGCACAAATAATTCTGCAAGAAAGTCTAATAATCCAATTTAAAAATGTGCAAAATATCCAAATAGACATTTCTCAAAAGAAGATAAACCAAAAGCAATTGCAACAAAAGCCAAAATTGACAAATGGGATCTAATTAGACTAAAGAGCTTCTGCACAGCAAAAGAAACTATCATTAGAGTGAACAGGCAACCTACAGAATGGGAACAAAATGTTTGCAAGCTACCCATCTGACAAAGGTCTAAAATCCAGAATCTACAAGGAACTTAAATAAATTTACGAGAAAAAAACAACCCCATCAAAAACTGGGCAAAGGATATGACCAGACACTTCTCAAAAGAAGACATTTATATGGCCAATAAACACATGAAAAAAATCTCATCACTGGTCATTAGAGAAATGCAAATCAAAACCACAATGAGATACCATCTCTTGCCAATTAGAATGTCAATCATTATAAAGTCAGGAAACAACAGATGCTGGAGAGGATGTGGAGAAACAGAAACACTTTTACGTTGTTAGTGGGAGTGTGAATTAGTTCAACCATTGTGAAAGGCAGTGTGGTGATTTCCCAAGTATCTAGAACCAGAAATACCATTTGACCCAGCAATCCCATTACAGTGTATATACCCAAAGGATTATAAATCATTCTATTATAAGGACATATGCACACGTATGTTTACTGCAGCACTATTTATAATAGCAAAGACTTGGAACCAACCCAAATGTCCATCAATTGTAGACTAGATAAAGCAAATGTGGCACAAATACACCATGGAATACTATGCAGCCATAAAAATGAGTGAGTTCATGCCCTTTGCAGGGACATGGATGAAGCTGGAAACCATCATTCTCAGCAAACTAACACAGGAACAGAAAACCAAACACCGAATGTTCTCACTCATAAGTGGGAGTTGAACAATAAGAACACATGGACACAAAGAAGGGAATATCACACATCAGGGACTCTCAGAGGGTCGGAGGGGCAAAGGGAGGGAGAGCATTAGGACAAATACCTAATGCATGCAGAGCTTAAAACCTAGATAACGGGTTGATAGGTGCAGCAAACCACTTTGGCACATGTATACCTATGTAACAAACCTGCATATTCTGCACATGTATCCTAGAACTTAAAGTAAAATTAAAAAAAAAAAAAGACATATAAATGGCAAACAGGTGTATGAAAAGGTGTTCAACATCATTGATTATCAGAGAAATGCAAACCAAAACTACCAGACATCATCTCACCCCAGGTAAAATGTCTTTTATACAAAAGACACGTAATAATAAATGCTGGTGAGGATGTGGAGAAAAGGGAGCCATTGTGCACTGCTTGGTGGGAATATAAATTAGTACAACCACTGGGAAGAATACTCTGGAGATTTCTCAAAGAACTGAAAACAGAGCTACCATATGATTTGGCAATCTCACTGTTAGGTATATGCTCAAAAGAAAGGAAATCAGTATATCAAAGAGATATCTGAACTCACGTGTTTATTGCAGCACTATTCACAATAGCCAAGATTTGGAAGCAACCTAAGCATCTTATCAAGAAATAAATGGATAAAGAAAATGTAGTACTTATATGCAATGGAGTGCATCATTCAGCCATAAAAAAGGATAAGATCCTGTTATTAGCAACAATATGGATGGAACTAGAGGTCATTATGTTAAGTGAAATAAGGCAGGCACAGAAAGACAAGATTCACATGTGGAAGTTAAAAAGTAAAACAATTGAACTCATGGAGATACAGTAGAATAGTGGGAGGAGGGTGGGGGAAGAAGGAATGGTAAGGGTTACAAAAATATAGTTAGATAGAATAAATAAGATCTAGTGTTTGATAGCACAACATGGAGACTACAGTCAAAAATAATTGAACATTTAAAATAACTTAAAGAATATAATTGGATTGTTTCTAACACAAAGAAAGGATAGATGGATACCCCATTTACCCTGAGGTGATTATTATACATTGTATGCCTGTATCAAAATATCTCATATACCCCATTAATATATATACCTGCTATGTACCCACAAAATTCACAAATAAGAATTTTTTTTAACAAAATAATAAATTTATCTTGTAGTTAACCCAAACCTTGCAGGAACCATACCATGAAAATAATACTGAGGAACACAGTTTCAGTTTAGTTAAATTGTCAGGGAACAAATTACCACAGAAACAAATATTTTCACCTCTGTTCTCCTCCTTATTCCTCACATTCTTTACTCTCTCCACATCCTGTGCTACTTATGGGTCTCCACATTTGATCTAATCCATCCCCCCTCCCTCCAAATCATTGCACACACAGTTGACCCTTAAACACCATTGAACCGTGAAGATCCACTTATACATGGATTTTCTTCCACTTTTCCCTTCCCTTTGACAGGAAGCCCAAGCCCTCTTTTTCCTTCTCCTCCACCTACTCAATGTGAAGACAATACAAGGGTGAAGACTTTTGTGATAATCTACTTCCACTTAACAGAATAGTAAATATATTTTATTTTCCTTATGATTTTCCTCAATAACATTTCCTTTCCTCTACTTACTTTAAGAATATGGTATATAATATTTATAACATACAAAATATATGTTAATCAACTGATTGTTATTGGTAAGGCTTCCTGACAACAGTAGGCTCTTAGTAGTTAAGTATTTTAGAGTCAAAAGTTATAGATGGATTTTCAGCTGCACAGCCGTGGACACATCTAACGCCTAAGTTGTTGCAGGATCAGCTGTATTTTCGAATGCTCTTGAGGTGCCTGTGAAATATTTAGATAGGAATGTTTGACAGAGTTTGATAAGACTGGCTGGGAGCCCCTGGCAAAAACCTAAACTCAGAAATAAGAAGATATCACTCTAGGACCCAAATTTCTCTGAATGCAAGACCTGCAGGTAGGTCTGGTCTAGAAAACCAACCAGAGAAAGACTGAGAGAACCAATGAAGATTCTGGTAAAAAAGAAAAAAAAAACTAAGGTAAAACTTTAACAAATAACCAGTTGAGTTGGAATATAAGCTCCTAGAGTGCAAAGAACCTGATGTAAACCATATAATGAGCAGCACCTAAGCACTATGATGAATAAGAAAAAAGAACCCAGGTCATATAGAAAGTTGAAAGCATCTTTCAAGGCAATAGCTTGTTTATTCTTCCCAATATCATAATATCAATTACATGATATTATGACATAATAAGAAATATATATTTGATTTCAGTCCTGGGTTCCTGTCACAAAGCTTTTTAAACCCCTGGAATTTTCTAAATAATAGGGGTGAGGCTAAGGTGACTCTTGGTGGGCCCCTAGAAAGCTCAGGATGCGGGCTGGTTGCCAAAGGAACCAGCCATGTAATTAAAGAGTTGGAATTGGGTGCGGTGGCTCATGCCTGTAATTTCAGTACTTTGGGAGGCCGAGGCAGGAGGATCACTTGAGTTCAGGAGTTCAAAACCAATCAGGGAAACATAGGGAGACTCCATCTCTATAAAACTACGTATTTTTAGCAGAAACAGGGTTTCACTATGTTGGCCAGGCTGGTCTCGAACTCCCGACCTCAAGTCATCTACGCACCTCGGCCTCCTAAAGTGCTGAGATTATAGGTGTGAGCCACTGTACCTGGCCACTGACTGCAAATTCTTAAAAGAAGACTGATTCCAGTGGCTCACACCTATAATCCCAGCACTTTGGGAAGCCACAGTGGGCAGATCACGTGAGCCCAGGAGTTGAAGACCAACCTGGGCAACATGGTAAAACCCTCTCTCTACAAAGAAATAAAAAATAATTTAGCCAGCTGTGGTGGTGTGCACCTGTAATCCCAGCTACTAGGGAGGCTAGGGTGGGAGGATCACCTGAGCCTGGGAGTTCAAGGCTGCAGTGAACCACGATCACACCACTGCTCTCCAGCCTGGGTGACAAAGTGAGACCGTATCTCAAAAAAAAGAAAAAAATAATTCTTAAGAGAAAATCTGCCTGATTCAACTTCTCTTTGGAAATGAAGATACAGGTCATACATTACTGGGCAGCCTGTAATGGTTGCCCTTTGGTGAGACCCCTACTACTGAGGTTCACCTTAGGCCTATGAAGCTGGTTTGAGAGCCAACAAAATGGAAAAGGATCATATGGCTAAAAATTGGGCTTCACAGGAAACAAAGCCTCTAAGTCAGGCAGTTTCTCACAGAATGCAGTGTGACTAGGCCAGGACTTAGAAGTTTAATCCATCGAGGAATATGATTAATGGCTTGTCAAAGAGAAATGTAAGTCATCTTATTGATGTATTTCTTACATTGAATTCTTGCAATGTTAACCATATCAAATTAAATTCAGTAAAATATCAATGAGATCAAAAAGGTTGTTATCTATGAAAATGTGTTGAAAAGTAGTTACCATCATACAAAATGAGGGCTATTATCATCAGGAGTTCAATGCTTTCATTTACTCATTTAATAGGTGGTACCTATTGTGTGCCAGGTACTACACTATTTACTGGAGAAAGCAGTCATCACTTTTCAAATTCCAGTTACACCAATGCTGTGAGTGTACACATATTTTTAAAGCAATTAAATGATTTTATTTCTTTTCAGATGAACTCTGAATGGCTAATCACAGTTACTTATCAGCTCCTAAAAGTTAGACAGCACACATGGCCAGTCCTTGAGTGAGATCTCTAAGAAATACACAGCAGGCTACAGGAAGTACATTGTTAATTCACTGAAGTGGCATATATGCTTTATGTCAGTGCTGAACAGATGCCCCTGTACAGCATCAGGAAACCCTGCTGCTGACAGTACTATATTTCAAAGGTATTTTAAAACTGACTTCACAGTCCCTTCCTGGCTCCCAGATACTCCGTGGCTCATATATTAAAGCAAGGTTAGGTAGATGCTGAGCGTATCCTTTTGTATATATACACATTTCTGCTTTCCAGATTCTTCCTAGAGTATTAACATCAAGTTTAAACTTTCTTTTTTCTTGATTTTTTTTTTTCCTTATACCTCTTTCCCCCCAAACACTGTAGCTTTGCTGGATAATACTGAACAGCTGCAACGTGCTACCCAATGGGATTGCTGAAAATTTTGGCAATTGCTAAAATGACTCTGTGTAGACACATATTCACACATGTAGAGATAGAAAAATTGTTTAAGAACCAGGGGACCCATCTGAATGAAAGATGCCGGCTAAGTGCTAAACATTATTATTTCATCTGAAAGAAGAATGAGGCAGAGAAAAATAATTTTGGTAAGGCTAAAAATGCCTCAGAAGTATTATGTTAATTATTATCACAAAAGTTCATCAAGAGCCTCCAAACTCAGCAAACTTGGCCAGAAATCTATTTCCCTTCTGACAGTCTTTCAGCCTCAACAAGCATTCTTGCTCCTAATTACTTCAATTAAAAGTGCTTATAATAAAATGTTGTCATTTCTCTCCCTCAGACCTTAGAACTAGGGAGATAATTGTCAAATTGTTCTTTCATAGTCCCAAATGGGATTTTGTTTCCAGCACAATGAGCTGTTTCATTCTACTTTCTACTTATAAAGAAAATAAGTAGCCTTTCTAAATTACTCAGGGAAGGTTTGCATTTTTGTATGTTTGCTTGTTAAATAGTATGAGAAACTGAGTAGAAACAGTTAATACACAGATTCTCCTTTTGCTTACAGTCCTTTATCACCAGGGGTTGTCAAATACACACAAACTCATGTATCTAATATACATCATCAGGATAAGGAAATCAGACTATCAATAGAACTAGTGTCCCCACTCTCTGAAATGGACTGCTTTGTTGTTTCAACCACATCTGTGACGTGAGTTAATGTTCAACAGTCAGAAAACATATTGTTCTCTCAAAGAGGGACTCCTGTAACTAAAGTGTGCCTCAGATTCCTCACAGGGGACGTGGAATTATAGCTGGTAATGACAACCACTGACTGGTGAAGTTGACTTGGTCAATTACCCTCTGCTGAACTAGAGTCTATACGACACATTTTGCAAACATAGATTGCCTGAGAGTGACAGGAAAAGAGACATACTTGTACTTGCCAACTTAATAGGATATGGTTCTCATTTGAGCACATTGGAATTGTACTCTATTTTTCATCATTTCCTCCCATTAAAACAATAACACAAATCTTTACTGGCCATTTAGGCTTATTTACAAAACAATAGTTTCTGCTAGAGTTATAGATCACTATTTCTTTCCTCTGTCAACATTGAAACAACTCTACTCAATGTAAAATCTCCTACCCACAGTTCATATGGAATAAATCATTGTAGAACAGCAATCATGGCATCACCTATAGTCAGAACATTAATTATCTAATATCTTATCAAAAGAACCTAGTGTTACTTAATCTAAGATATTTGATAAAGTTCAAAATTTTTCCCCAATGTGTTTGAACTCTGGCTGGGATAGAGGTATGTTATATAGAAATTAGCATTGAATAACAAAGAAATTCACAACAGACAGAAAACTCTAATAAACCACCTCCTCAGATTCAAATGACTTTCCTTCTATGCTGGTCTTTGAGAAGAAATGTGGGACAATTTAAAAAAAACAAAAAGGTGAATTTTGGCATCAGACCTGAGTGGGTTCAATCTGCATGTTATTTAAACTCTCTGTACCTTGTCTTCCTCACTTGTAAAGGGAGGCCTTAGCTCACCTGACTGTTGTAGGAATTAAATGCCCACAGGATAAAGTGCTCTACAGATAATAGGTGTCAATATACATGACCTTGCTTGGAGTAATCCAATTTTACATAAAAGTTTAGTAAAATTATTATGTAGGGAAACTGTGTCCTCAGCACTCCCAAGCCCACATTTCTACATGGTTTTCCTATTTTGTTAACCTCATCTTAAACTTGCAGATTCCGAGTGATAGTGTCCCATTTTCTCTTATTAAAGTGTATCCAACAGACTGAGGCATTAGGAACGTGATATGATGCCTTTCCCAGAAGCATTTGCATTTTTACAGAGAGATGTTTGAAAAATTATTTGACCCAAGAGGAAAAATTACACATGTATAATTCAAAGGAAAATATCTACAGACTTTTCCATCATCTCTGACTGCACGGAGATGCCTGTGTAACCAAAGCCATTTCCCCTTTTTCCTGCTAAGTAAAGCCTAATTTGCATAGAAAGGGAATGGGCTCAGTCACAGGCAATAAGTAACCATTTATCTAAACCAGTTAGGCTGATCCTATTCCCATTCACCAATTAAAGTTCTAAGAGTAGACATATGATGCAGTTTCGACAAATAAAATATAAGGAGAAGTCTCCTAGTGATTTGGG
Source organism: Piliocolobus tephrosceles (assembly GCF_002776525.5). Taxonomy (NCBI): domain Eukaryota; kingdom Metazoa; phylum Chordata; class Mammalia; order Primates; family Cercopithecidae; genus Piliocolobus; species Piliocolobus tephrosceles. Next base: position 69,454,588 of record NC_045443.1, on the reverse strand, counting down.
GGGAAAATATCTCCCCTAGAAATGACGGAGAAGGTATTTTGTTCCTTTCACCTTTTGTTTTGTTTTTTGTTTAAAACATTGTTGTGTAAAGACATTAGCTTAAAGCTTTGACAGCCATTTTGTCACCATTAGAGAAACACTGCCACCATAGAGACAATAGCAGTCAGAAACAGTAGGAGCCTAGTTGTTAGTGATACCATTGACCTGCTATACTAACTCTAGAATTTCTTACTTATTATGTGATATTAGTTAAGTCACGAATATATTTTTAGTCAGGTATCCCGTTATTTGTAGCCAAGCATTTACTAATTTATAGACACTCTCTCCTTTGACTATCCTTAGAAGCCTCAGGAGAAATCACAAAGACAAAAAGTTATCTTAAGAGATTAAGAGCAAAAATAGCATCTTTTATAGTATGAGAGAGGCTAAGAGTATAAGCTCTAGATGTAACAGGATACATTCCTATCTTTAAGGTGGGCCAAATTGATCTCAATTCTTACTTTACTGCAGCATCTCTCTGAGGGCAGGAACCTAGTCTTCATCACATCACTAGCACCTGACCAGTTGCCTAGCACATAGTAGGCAATTGACAAACATTTGTTGAATGACTACATGATAATTGTGGAGTGACTCATCTAATTTTGTTGCAGCTTTCTAAAGTTTTGTGTTGTGGGGACCTATGGACTTCTCTGCAACAACTGATTTAGAAATGAAGCCAGAAAACAAGAATGGCTTTCTATGCTTCATCTTTCTGTTGCAAATGGCTCTATATTGCAGACCTATAACATAAATCCTTCCCTCCCCGGTAGTATATACAAAGCTGTGATTTTCTTCTGATTCTCTATTATTAAAAAGTCTAAGACTATTCGTGTGTTTGTGTTTCTTTGTGTTGACTGTAGGTTTTGATGTTGTTGCCAGTTCCCTTCTCATACTGTCAAATTTTGTTTTATGTTCCCTTATTCTTTCAACCATTTCAGGGGCGAAAATGCTAATTACCATGGGCTTAATAGCAGTTCTGAACTGCACCAGAATACCAGGTTCTTGCAAATACCTGTCACTGCAGAAGTTTTCAATTACCATAATTCCATTTCTAATTTAAATTACCATAATTGCCCTCCATTAATGCAACTTTCTTAAAGCTGAAACATCAAAGAAGAAGCTGGCATTCACATTAGCTTAGTTGACTACTTGCAAAAATAAACAGCATCTGTCCATTTTGCAAACAGGATGATGTTAGCCTGAAAAAATATATGTATCAATGTTCTGAGTTTATAATACCTATCATATTATATTATAACTATTCTGTCAACATATATAAAAACCGAAAACCATTCATATATCTTCCTCTTTCTTCTATTCTGGACGAGGAGTAAGAACTGTTCTTCTGATTGCTTCAGTATTTACCACAACAAAATTCAGCCTATCTACTCCTTAACTACCCTAGTTCTTACAAATCCATCTATTTGCATAAAAAGCAGTTTTGTTGCCCTGCAATCAACAATATCGCTTCTAATGATCCTTGTTTTTCTGAGCAAGTCATGCTTGCTTTTCCCACTTACTGGTGTGAAACAAGACCACTTCCCAGAATTAGCTGGTTTGAATATTAGTGCTATGCCTTCTCCAGGCTGTCCCTAGCATTTTATTAGGAAGCCCATAATTTTTACATTTGAAATACAGGCAATATTTGTACTTGAACTGTGAGAAACCACCTGAGGAAAGCAGACAAAACAAAAGGTCACATCATTAGTTGGATGATTAGAGTACACGGTTCCAGGGAAGCAGGTATGCAGTCCTTTAAGCCAACATGTGAAACAGTGAAGTATTCTTCAATAAATCAATTCATTAAATTATAGATTTCAAAAAATGTCTAAACAGGCCCTATAATAAGTTCATTTTAAATTCTCAGCAAATGATCAAAGCCATTGATAATTCTCAGTCCTGCAGAGTTTCTGTGGTATCCAGCAGTTCAAGTCAGCCATTTAAGAGCCACAGTAGCTTTGAAGGTTGAAAATTCTGTGTCTGCAAATGCCATGGGCACCTTCAGGAATTAGCTCCAGGCTGTAGCAATGTAGAACTCTTTGTGGAAGACAGAAAACAGAGAATAATCTAATTTGTCGGAAGATTCTAAAGAGTTCAGAAAGAGAGTTCACCTAATTACCTACGTCCAATCAACAGACAGATCCAGCAGATGAAGTCACAGGTTACTGCTAAACCCCAGAGGCATCTCTCACTTTGTGTGCTCCTAAATATCTTAGCATGTATTTAGGTTATTATTGTATTTTGCTCCTCAACATTGGGTAGAAAATGAACCCCATTGGTACCAAAGACTTTATGATATCAGATTTCCATCAATGAGAAGCAGTCTGAGGATAATTGGAAATGACCTGCCGACAAGTAAAAAACAAAGCTGCCAATGAATTTGTGGGATAGCATGTAGTTAGACCTTCATATTTTTGAGGGACTACACCAAAATTAACTGTTACTCCTGACCTAACTTTTATAATTTTTTTCTGGCTAAAAAGCAACAAAGTTTATGGATACATGAGAGTAGTAATGGAATTAATTAAAATAGACATATCATTACTATTCATTTAGCTAAAACTTAGAATATGAGTAGGAGATATGCAAATAGAAGACCAATTCCAGCACTTGGCTTGAGTCTACACAGTCTTAGAGTGATATTTCTCTGATCAGGTGTTGAGAAGTTCAAGTTGCAACTTGTAGGCCTAAATCTCAGATTCATCATCTTATTCGAAGATAGTACCCCATGGGTTGCTGATGAGATCATAGATCAGAAAGTATTTTGGATATGGTTGCACACCTGAAGTTTTCTCTCTACCAGACTGAGAATTGTTTAAAAACCAGGACCACCTAGAATAGTATATGGCAAAGGGAAGATATTCAATGAATATCTGTTGAATGAGTGAATGAATCAGTGAATGAATAGAGGGAATAAATAAATTATCAATGCTTTTACAATGTGGCAATATCCACTATATCGGATTCTTTGGCCTATCACATTAAGAGTAGAATTTATAAACAGTCCAGGTTTCAAACAAGTAAAAGATCTCTGAGGGATCAATATTACAAAAGTTATTCGCTTTCAACTTTGCGAGCTAGAATACATCTAAGAATGTATTGAGCTTCTTTAACTATATTTATACATATAAAATGTGCCAGAGTCTGTGCTAGTTTCTTACATATATATAATCTCATTCAGTTTTTCTCTCTCACATCTGTTATTCTCAGTATGTATTTCCTTTTAACTCACCCCTTTTCCTTCACTTTTATTTATCTTTTCTTTAACTAAAATCAATTAATAATAATTTTTTAGTCTTTTTCACATTTATTGAATAAAATTTTAGGTTTACAATGTTAAATTTTTAAAGTAGACAGTTGCAATATTTTAAGTGATTTTTTCCTCAGGAAAAATCTGAATATGGTTAGTTTCACTTTTTCAGGATATCAGAGACATTGAATTTAATTTTAAAAATTGAAAAAATGTCCTCCTGATTTGGAAGGTAAATAGTACTACTGTAGCTCAGACTCTCACAACCCTCTGATGTTGCAGGCAGCCTCCTGAATCATCTCTCCCCCATTGGTTACTCCCCCAGGCCACATTCTGATGTCATCCACCAGCAACACATTAATGTTCAGGCAGCAAGGCAAAAACACTAACATGACTCGAGAGCTCTTAACTCTAGTCTGATCTCAACCACTTTCCAGCCAATATGAATTTAGGAAAATTGCCTAGGAAGAGAGAGGTATATTTGGATGGTTTAAAAATAAAATAAAGATAGAAATAAATAACTGCTCTACTAAATTCAGGGGATTGTTACAAAGCTCAAACGGATTATTTTGTTGTGTGTAAAACATTATACACATATCAGGTGTTATTAAACTTTAAGATGTATTACCTTTAAGTGGCATAGCACAGCAGTGAAGAGCACAGACATGGAGTCAGACTGCTACCTATTAGCTGTATGATCTTGACCACATAACACTTGTGCCTCAGTTTCTCTTCTGTAAGATAATTGTAATTATGGACTTATCATAAGAACTAAATGAGATAAATATTATATAAAGCGCTTCAAATAATTCATGACCCAGAGTGTCGTATTTGTTATTATTACCATTATTATATTATTCTCTGGCTGAAAATTCTATTGTGATTTCCCTGCTTGGCATTCACAGCTGTCCATAATCTTCCTTTTCCTCCACTTTCTTTCTACTCCCAAACACAGACAAGCTCTGCTCTGGCTAGACCAGTCTTCCCAGTGCCCTGCATTTAATCCTGAATCCGTACTTATTCACTTAGCATCATTTATCTGAAATGCTCTTTTCTCTGTGATCTTTCCATTAATCAAATTCCTGTTCCAGTCCACCTCCCCAACCGCTTGAGCCATGCCTTGCACCTTCTCTGAATTACAATGGCAGCTTTAATGCAGACTATTCACCCAGAATTTTAATCATGTACTTCCTGGTACTGCTGCTGATACTGTTCAACAGCATCTTCCCCTTCTTCTGAGAAATGTTCCCTCAAACATGGTAGCTCTAAAGTCTGAGGCCCACTTCCTTGGCCATCTGACTCTCACAGCTGGTTAGTCCCTCCTTGAAGTACTTCACACTTGATGGAGAAGAAAAGCCCTCTCCTCTCTGGCATTGAGCTGTATTAGTGTGAGCCCGGAGCTTCTAACATCCATGGCCCCAACTTTATGGAAAAGCTAGTAAGAGAAAATAAAGGAAGCACAGAGAGAGGCAAAGATGAGAGATGTGAAGTGGAAATGTGGATGCTCTACTTCCTGGTTCAAAATGTCCCTGAAGCTAGTTCTACCCCCTGTTCCAAGTCCTTGGCTATTGAGTTATATATGTCAATAAAGTCCCCTCTTGTGCTTTTCACTTGTTTAACTGTTAATAGTGTGTCATGGATACTGGAAAATGTATCTTTTTCCTATTGACAGGCCTCTGTCCCACAGCCAGGTTATTTTCAGCTTTAATTATGTGACTTGTCCTTGTTCATTATCCATATACCATTGAAGAGCAACAAAAGTAAGTGATTCATTGCTGACACATGGCATTTCTTGAGCAGCCATTAATTAGCAAAATAGCACTTGAACATAAATTGTTAAGGAGTGTCAGCAAATAAAACTGTAATCAGAATTTTTCTCCCTTCTTGTGTATGCACCTTTGTGAATTGCACTAGGCAGTTTCCAACTTTAATTTAGAGCTTATCAAGGAAACCAAGTATTACATTAATCTTTAAAAAATGAGTCTAAGTGTGCTTGACCCTCTCTATTCTCTTTCAGAAACAAGAGATGACCCAAGACACACACATGCATCTTCTCTGCCCTGCTGAGAGCTTTGGATCCTCGCATGGAAGGACCCCATAGTTGAGCTTGGTCTCATTTTTAAGGCGTTTAATAAACAGCCACTGAGCAAATGCTATGGACCAGGCCCAGTGCAGGTAAAAGGAAATATAAGAGTAAATAATAAAATTTATGCCTGAACACCCATTGTAAGCTTATCTCCCCACATCCATATATTTCAGACTTCACCGATTTGGTGCTTCAACTTCCATCTGCTGGTATCTGTATCTCTGAGCTTGAATAATTCTTCCAGAAAACCACTCTTCCAGACAATGGAGGCCAGAAGTCACAGGGAATTAACACCTCCCTATGCCTCTTCAGCCTCATATACCTTGCGTTCTACAGCCCTCAAGCAATGATTAATCGGAGTGGGTATGGAAACACTCGAATTTCTTTGACACTGGAGAGGCAGAATGCTGAGACACAGGAGTGGCTCAGTATTACCAACTTACTAATGGACAATTTATTGGCCTCCTCTCCCTTGAACTATTTCTACATCCCTGTCAGTATTTTCTGTATTCCTCCCCTTGAAAAAGGAAAAGAAATTTGCTTGCATTCCGATTTTTGCTTCACTATCTGCTTTCAGGGCAACCCAAACTAAGACCATTTGCCCTTAAAGAACTTATACTGCAATGGGGAAGGCCAGCTTGCAAATAACATTCTTTTAATAAAGGAACGAGTACGGTGGAAACACAGAAAAATAGATGCCTCTATTTCTCATGACTCTAAGAGCAATCAAAGAGAATCCTACCACAGGATTCACAGCAAATGAAAATTGTATAACAGGGTCTTCAGCAAGGGATGCTGTAGGTCGTATCTTTCATGACCACTACTATTGATACCTAGCTCCCTTATGCCATGCTGGACTCTTTTCCCTACGACCTGGTTAGAGCCTTATTAACTCTGTCTCCTAATAGTCTTTTAAGTGGCAGACTTTCCAATGAAATCATTGAAATAATGATTATTTAGTGATATTCTAATATGATACTTCCTTAGGATACAATGTCCTAAATATCAGATCTAACATAGATACTTTAGCAAAGGACTTTAATCTCCTTCTTTACTTTTCAAACCAAGACACTTTTATCCTAACTCACTAAATTCTAGCTGCATTTTCAAATGGGACCTAGTTGTTCACATTGTGTCTCAGATTGGGCTCTCTGGGATGCTGCCTCTGAGATGGAATTTCACGCACAGGGTGTGCTTTTGGGAAGAAGGAAGTAGGATTGAGTGGAAGAAGCACTGCAAAGCAAGTCAATGCCAGAGGAAGATGTGAAGCAAGGATTATCAGTTGTCTTGTGTTTGGCCAAAATGGCCAAGCCTAGATAAGTTATTGGATACGGGCTGCCCAGGAATGTGGGCTTCGGTGAGCAGGTGGTTCTCTGCTGCTGCGACAATGCCTCCAAGGTGTCTTCTGAGACCACTCCCACCAAACCAACTGGAGCAACAAGCCCTTCCTTGAAATGGAATCTAGCTGGTGCATCCATGACTATTCATGATACACTGGGATCTGCCTAATTTCTCAGCCTTATGTTCATCTTCACGGGGGCTTAACAGTTATAGGTTAGAAAGTTGTATAGTGTCAGTGACTCCCCAGCATTGCTCCCCTTCTCCTCCCCTTAAAGTCCCAAGGCTTTTGCCAGATGTCCTAGCTCCACAAACATTTTTTGGTGGCCCATAAGCTGGCTATTATCAGCTGAACTAAAGTATAAGATTAGAACTTAATGCCATAAATAACCAAATTTAGGGTTAAGGTTAGCATCAAGCTGGGATATAGAATCAGGTGGCCTAGAAGACTCAGGCCTATCAGGTTTAGGTCATCTAAGACCATCAGGTTATTTGAGTATTCAATGAACCTATCGAATTCCTGACATTTATCTGTGTCCTGGAGCCAAATCCCTCTACCACATGTGGAGAGTCTCTGTATGACTGAACCAGTATGGCTTGAAAGAAAGCTCCTTTGAGGTGACCATAGGTTTAAGCATGTCCCTCTGTGCCCTCCTAATGCCCTACTCTAAGTGCTGCTATTATCTGAAGGGCAGCAGGGTAGGAGGGCACCCACACTGCGTAGCCTTGGGATGTGAATTTAGCTTGTCCAGATACCTAAATATATCTGGGGGGCTATGAAAAGCATAATTTGCACCAAGTCTCTGCACTCCCAGTTGTGTTCATTTTGGTTGAATTACTGCTTTCTAAAGATTCCCTGTGTTCCATTGAGAGGCACTTGCTTTAAGCAAGGATTCAGACAGAAAGAGGCAAAAAGAAAGAATCTGTGTATTTAACAACACACTTTGAAATTTTAAATGATCTAAACAAAATAGGCTATCGTTAAAACTAATTATGTTTTTGGTTTAGAAAGGAATTTTGCCTCTAATTCAAAGTGAAAAATAGCATATGCATTTATTATTTTGCAGGGTACCCACCCTGTACCATTTCAAATTCATGTTTTTTTCAGCCTGTTCTGTCTTTACCAAAACAGTCAAACAAAACAAACATAAAGATAACAGCACAATAACAAAGGGACATGAATAATTGGAATGTCTCTTCAGTCAGAAGCATTTTTGCTTCTACTAAAGGATTACACTATGATAAATATTATTACCTTCAAGATCAATGGAATGAAGGATCTGCCAAATCGAATCCAATGCCAGGAAAATCTATATTGTATTTACAGATTTCAGATGGAAAGATCCAGTATTCATAGCACAAAGCATTTGTATTCTCTTTTCTCCACTCACCCCTCAATTTCCTTTCAGAACCAAAACTATTTGCACTGCTTATTGGCAGAAAGCTTCTTGTTCTTAGAGTTGATACTGTAATCACCAGACAGAATACTTTGAGGATTGTACATCAGCCATCCTTGAAACCAAGACTCAAAGCAGCCACCCACTCTGTGTCTACTGCTTCATTCCTTTCATGCTGCTCTCCCTGGAAGAGCTAAGTTATTATTGAAATATAATCACCCCACCTATATTTCGAGCAGATGACCTGAGTAGATCAAGTGGATTTGTAAACATTTATTGGCTGTTTTGGTAAAGCGGTATAATGTAATCATGCACTTCGAACTCTGCCTTCATTAGCCATGCAGAATTCCCCAGGTCAGTATTTACATTTCAGCAGCTAATTTATTAGGCTTCTAGATGCTGTGATTCAATCAGCTTCACAGAATCCACTTTGGTATGGCTACGCTGACACAGAAATGATGGAGGGCAAATAGATTCAAATTAGTCAGACTGCAGTCACACTAACACATCACTTTACCCTTCATTTACTTGTGCATTTGGATACATCCCATGCAGCTTTATTTGCATCCAGAAGACCCAGAATATGCCTTCTAATGAATTTAGCAGCTGAAATGAATCACGGCTATTCAGAGGAAAGTATGAGGGATCTTGTTACGGACTTAGCTTTCATCAATTTTCAGATTGATATAACCCTGCCATATCTGTGAGGGGGTCAATGACCCAGCTAATGATTTAATAAATGGAAACAAGGCTTTCACTCTGGTAGAATGACTGGGTCCTGATCACAAATATGCCTTGGAGAGGTAAGTACAGCCAGGAGAAAGAGAGGTCATTTTCATTTCAAGGGTCCTATTCTTCACCTGATCCCAAAGGGACTAGCAAGCAGCAATTTTCAGAAATCTTTATTTCTTTATCTTCTCCCTCAGAGGAAGTAGAAGGGATGTCCACAGAAGATAAATAACTATGACAACAGCAAACACACCACAGTGATCGGGTTGGACCCAGTGGGAGCTTCTCTCGTGCTACACTTTGCTGACCTTCTAGTAAACATTTATTAATGGTAACAAAAGCTTAACTAGACAAGCTGTTGGCTTTTCGTTAAGTGTTCAGAGTACTAAAGTTATAACAAGAATCTAGGAATAAGACAGTTCATATTAGTGGCCAAAACAGGAATATAAAGTGAAATAATAACTGCAATCTGAGAAGTAACGAGGGGGCATAGTATTCAGTAACATTTGAATAATTATTATGTGGTATAAATTGTGCACTTTCTCATTTAATCCTCATAACAAGCTTTACACAGTATTGCTTTTGCCCCTATTTTATAAATGTAGGGACTGAGGCACAAGAAGCTTCAGCAGTCTGCCAAGGGTCATGGAGTCTAAATAATATAATTAGATTTTAACCCTGAGAATCTAACTTTAAAGATAGATTTCCTAACCATTATTTAAAGTAAGATCTACCCACTGGTATATTTGATGAATCTTTAATATCTCTGAGAAAAAAAAAAAAAAAAAAAAAAACATTGTAAAGGGTCAGTAAATATAAGCTCATTCATATCTTTACTACCTATAGAAATCTCTGCGTGTCCAGATATTTCCCTGGGATTTCTGAAACATTGTACCCTTTCAGAATATACCTTGTTAAAGACTTATCACTGGTGTTAATATTAGAATCAACATAAAAATCAAAATGATAGCTACTGAATGGTTTTCAAAAAATGTAAAGAGCCTTTGAATTGTCATCTTGAGCCTGAACTCTAGATTTCCATTCTTATCTTAAAATATGATCATGTGGATTTTTCCACTGAAACATTTGTTTCACTAGATTTAAGTCGACAAAAATATTAACCTAAAAAACAGAGTCTGAGTCTGTATCTACATGAAACCATTAAATTTCTTTGCCAATTATCACTAAAAATTCCACATGCTAATAAGAGAGATATGAAAGCTGGTATTCATCAGATTTTCTTGATATATAGCTGAGTCAAAGCATAACAAGATGAAATCAACTGACAGGTTATATATGTAAGGGAAAAAATTTCAAGCTATACATTGTCAATCCTTACCTGCTAGTCACCATATCAAAATCCAAGAATAAAACCTGAGTCTTTATACCTAAAGATTCTCAGTGTGAGATGCTGCTGTCACAGTTACCCTCTGCAATATAACAAGTATTCTAAAAATTAATGGTATGGCTATGCTGACACAGAAATGATAGAGGGCAAGTAGATTCAAATTAGTCAGACTTCAGTCACAGTAGCACACCACTTTACCCTCCATTTGCTACAGAATTTGGATATATACAAATGGAATTTTTAGGGTGATTGGCAAAAAAAAATTTAATGGTTTAAAGCAACAATGATTTTTTTTTTTTGACGATGTCTTGCTCTGTCACCCAGGCTGGAGTGCAGTGACGTGATCTTGCTCACTGCAACCTCCACCTCCCGGGTTCAAGCGATTCTCCTGCCTCAGCCTCCTGAGCAGCTGGGATTACAGGGGCCCACCACCATGCCCGGCTAATTTTTGTGGTTTTAGTAGAGATGGAGTTTCACCATGTTGGCCAGGTTGGTCTCGAACTCCCGGCCTCAGGTGATCCAAAGTGCTACCTCCCAAAGTGCTAGAATTACAGACGTGAGCCACCAAGCCCAGCCAGTGATTTCTTCTTTCTTACAATTCTGTGGGTTTTGAAAATCAGCAGTTCCTTTGCTGATTTTGCCTGGGCTTATGCATGCATCAGCAAGGTAGTCAGCTGGCTGGGAGGTGCAAGATGGCCTCACTCACATGTCTGGCAGTTGGTTCTAGCTGTTAGCTGGGGCCTCTGCATGGTCTCGGATCTTCCAGCGACTAGACAATCTTCTGTACAAGAGGATCTCAGGAAAACATACCCAGAGAGGAGGTAAAAGGTATCCGGCCTTTTGAAGCCTAGACTATGGGACACAACATAACTTTTACCAAATTCTACTGGTCAAAGCAAAACAAATCTGGCCCAAATTTAAAGAAATAAAACAAAAGATTCCACCTCTAAATTACAGAAACAGCAAAGTTACATTGCCAAAGAGCATGTATTTTGGATGAGAAGAAATTGTGTGTGTGTGTGTGTGTGTCCATAAACAATTACCACAACCACAAAAAAATGTTTAAAAAGTCATCCAGATTGACTGCATCAATGTCAACATTTCAAGGTCCTAGTTATGATATTACACTACAGTTTTGCAAGATTTGACATTGGGGGAAACAGGGTAAAACTACACGAGCTCTCTCTGCATTGTATCTTATAACTTCATGTAAGTCTGCAATTATTTCAAAATTAAAAGTTTAATTTTTAAACAGTCAGCCAGAAAGAATCTCATTATAAAAAGTAATGTAGGCTGAGCACAGTGGCTCACGTCTATAATTCTAGCACTTTGGAAGGCTGAGGCAGCAGGATAGCTTGAGCGCAGGAGTTTGAGACAAGCCTGGGCAACATAGTGGGACCTCATCTCTGTAAAAATAAAAATAAAATATAATATAATAAAAGATAAAGTATTGTGAATAAAAACAGAATTCATTATCGTGACATTTTATCAATTCATGTGAGGCCATATGTAAAATAACATATGCAGTACATCCCAACCATTTATTCCATGAGTGTTTTTTGACTGTCTACAAACAGCCCAATGCTCTTTTAGGCATTTGGTAACAGACCTAAAACCCCTTCATCATGGAGCATTACCTTCTAGTATTTAACTGAAATCTGTGACAAACCACAACAAGGAATGAAAGTGAAGGTCCTGGAGCTGACAATAAAATGGTCAATTAAGGTTAGGTGCAGTGGCTCACACCTCTAATCCCAGCATTTTGTGGGGCTGAGGCAGGAGGATTGCTTGAGGCCAAGAGTTCAAGACTACCCTGGGCAACATATCGAGACCCTGTCTCTACAAAAAAAAAAAATCAAAACATAGCCAGTACACACCTGTAGTCCCAGCTACTCAGGAGACTGAAGTGGGAGAATCTCTTGATCCCAGGAGGTCAAGGCTGCAGTGAGCCAAGATCAAAGCACAGAACTTCAAGCCTGGAAGACAGAGCAAAACCCCGTCTTAAAAAAAAAAAAAAAAGGTCAGTGAGAAAATGCTACTACAAGGTAAGGAGGGACTAAACATATCCGTAACCTCCATTCGAGAATTTTAAAGCCTTCCAGGAAACATCATCTGCTTCTAAAATTATGAGGTGACTCTCTAGACTAGTGCTCTTTCTCTATCTCCTGACTCCTATTATCAGAAGCATAGGTGGAACTATTGAAGACTGAGCTTCTTAGTTCTCCTCTCCACTGCCCCTTACCCACCTGCCAGACACTATCTGACTATTCAAATTGGACAAGGATGATGTAGTATATACTGTTAATTGTATTTACCTGGTGTCCATTTATCTTTTTCTTTTGAGAAAACCACCTCTTCCTTACTCTTTGTACTTGTGGGTTGATAGAGAACAATCCTAACTCAGGTATGAAGATGGGCATATGATCCAGTAGTAAGCTAATCAGTATATTTGGTAATAGACAGATAATCTAATTGGTCAATAAGGGTTAGGCCCAGGAGTTTTGTTAGCACTCTTTTCTGCTGTGCTCTTAAGTGAACAAGATGTGGGCTAGAAGTTATTGACTGTATTTTGCCAATGGTAATGGCAACTTAGCCTGAAAGTAACAGGAGCACATAGGAAAATCAGGCAGGGAGGTGAGGAGAGACTAGGTCTTGGTGACAACGTTTGAGACTCTGTAGTCACCTATATCCCAGATCTTTCCTCAGGCTTTTGTGTTACATAAGCAAATAAAATTCTATTTTGGCTTAAGCTAGATTGAGCTGGGCTATTCTTTATTCATGAGTGAAAGTGCTCTAACTATTACAAAAAAAGGAGGATGCAAAGGACCTGGGAGTACCTTGGGGAAGCAAGATGGAAGACTGGACAGAACAACAACGACCAATTTTTGAGAAAAGGAATGAAAACTGAATTGTTGTGTGCTTACTTTTTTGCCATCTTTGGCATCTGAGCTAAAAAGCTATCTTAGCCTTCATAGATAGAGGCAGTAGCACTGGTTTCAGAATTTGATAAAGATACTCAGGATTAAATGATCTCCATAACTGAGGAAGAAACTATCTAATTGCCCAAACTTGACATAATTGTTAAAGATTTTCTTTTAGTATACCAAAATAAAAGAGAAGCCTCTTTGTGTTTCCAATGGATAAAGGAAATAAATAATAGCACATGATTACCCAAAATATGATGTTCTGGGCACAAATATTTAAGGTCCAAATGCTGGATTAGAGAAACAAATATTCCACTGAGTATATTAGTCAGAGTTCTCCAGAGAAATAGAACCAATAGAACCATCATATATATATATATATGAAAAGATTTATTTTAAGGAATCAACTCACATGATTATGGAGGCTGACAAGTCCAAAATCAGCAGGGTGAGCCATCACACTGGAGACCCAGTGAGATGCCAAAGCAGCAGTTCAAGTCTAAAAGCCATCTGCTGGCAGAATGCCTTCTTGCTCAGGGGAAGTCAATCTTTTGTTCTGTTTAGCCCTTCAACTGATGGGATGAGGCCCAACCACATTATAGAGGGCAATCTGCTTTACTCAAATTCCACTGATTTAAATGTTAATCTCATACAAAAACACCCTCACAGAAACATCCAGAATAATGTTTGACCACATATCTGGGACTTGCAGTCCAGCCAAGTTGACATATAAAATTAACCATCACACTGAGTGTAGAAACAACAAGTCTTAGCAAATTTCTTCATGTCAGCAACTGAATTTTTCCTGTCTTACAAAATCCAGATCTATAGGAAAATATCCTACCAGCATGCTATCATTGACTTCCAAGTCTGAAAGACACAGAAAGCAGAGTTGAATATAATGGAAATAGCATTGTCCCAAAAGTGAGGGGATCTGAGTTCTAGTTGCGGGTTTGGTGCTAACTTAACCAAGTCATGTCATCAAACTGGATTTCAGCTTCCTCATCTCTAAGGTGAGGAGGGGGAGGGTAGCAACAGTGACCTCTATGGTACCTTCTAACTCAAACATTCAATTATGAGGTGGTTTTAATCTCCTGTCTTATCTAGGACCACCAACCTCACTCCTTCCTAGGATCTCTACAGTCTATATTTGTAACACTTGCTTCAAATGCCAAATTGGATATTGTTCTCTTTTCCAGCTCCAACCTTTATGCTATTTAAATAAAAGTAGGACATGTGCTGCTGAGAATGGCAATAACAGGGGTCCGTGGGTGTTGGCAGCAGCCTAGCCAAGGTGACACTGCACTGCTAGAGACAGCCCACACTAAAGGATTTTCTCAGCTATATCAGGTGAACATTTTGCTTTTCCAATGGAAAATAATTTATATCTGAAAGACAGAACTGGTGACAAAAACATCTCCTAGTCTGTCCTTCAGAGCTGGTATGTTCTTAAGAAATTTCTCCTCTGAGAGAAAAGATATTTCATGATAATCAAGAAAGGTTTTACAGCAATAATGTCAACAAGATGGTGGAATAGGAGGTATCACCCCTTATATTCCCCCACAGAAATAACAGTTTCACAGCCATCCATGAACAAAAGTACCTTCGTGTTAGGATTCATGTAGGAAGCTGTGAAACTCTGGTGAAACCTGAGACTGAGGAGGACCACTTTGAAAGGGCACACCCATGCCCAGGTGGCAGACTCACCAACTGTGTGAGTTCCTGACTCCAGACCTAGAAAAAGCCTCATTCTCTTGTGGACTCAGCTGCAACCTTATTTGGCCTTGGTCTGGCCACCAGAACCGTCCGCCAGGAACCCAGACGCAGTCATGCCTACTAATGTTTTGCATGACAGACCTGCCAACCTCAATCCCGGCTAGGACCCTGAAGTTAAGCTCCAGCCCATCTCAGCTACAGTCTGAGACCAATCCTGCCTATATAGGGACTAAAAAAGATATGCACCCATCTGTGTCCCTGCAGGCAGGCCTGCTGACTACAGTCACATAGCAGATCCAGAAGAGCCTATAATTCAGCTTAAGCCCTCTCAGCTACCATTTGGAAGCAGTCCTGCCCACCCAGGGAACCACCAAGAGATATGCCCATCAGGCCTGCAGACTTCAGCCTTGGCTATGGCCCCTTACTCAGCCCCTGTAACTCAGTCCTCAGCCCCTCTCAGTCATAGTCCAGGGCCAATCCTGCTTGCCCAGGGACTCACCTAGTGACCCAGTGACACCCCTTGCAGGAACCAAGAAAGCTACATTGTCAGTGCACCTGGTGTCATCTGTGGACCTTCATCCTAGCACCAGTCCTACTGACCAAGGCCCCAGAGGCAGTCTAGCTCACCCAAGGACCAGACAGGAATTATGCCAAATTCAGTCTCTGATAACAGGCCCACCAACCGCAGACTCCACTGCAAACCCAACAGCAGCCACATGACCCAGCTCCAATCCCACTCAACCATAATCCCAGAGGCAATCCCATCATCCCAGGGACCCAACAGAAGGTCTTTACCTGCCAAAACAGTCTGTAAAACTGGAAAAGACATTTGCTCCTTCAAATACAGATACCAATGCAAGGCCACACGGATCATAAAGAACCAGTCAAACATGACACCATAAAAGGAAACTAATAAAGCTTTAGTAACTGACCCCAAAGAAACAGAGATCTACAAATGAGCTGAAAAATAATTTAAATAAGCATCTTAAAGAAGCTCAATGAGATGCAAGAGAGGACAGATAGACAACTAAACAAAATTAGCAAACAATGAATGAACAAAAAGAAAAGTTTAACAAAGAACTAGAAACCATGAAAACAAACCAAACAGAAATTCTGAAGCTGAAGAACACAATGACAGAAGTGAAAATTTTAGTAAAGAGCTTGAACAGCAGAACTGATGTGAAGAAGAAAGAATTAAGAACTCAAAAACAGGTAATTTGGAATTAGCCAATTAGAGGAACAAAAAGAAAAAAGAATGAAAAGGAGTAAAAAAGTTTAGGGACCTATGACACCATCAAGCTTACAAATATATGAATTTTGGGAGTTCCAGCAGGAAAAGGAAGAAAACACAGAAAGCTTATTTAAAGAAATAATGACTGAACACTTCACAACTCTTGGGAGGAATCTAAACATCCAGATTAGTGACACTCAAAGGACTCAAAGCAATATTAATGCAAAGAAGAACACTGCAAGACAAATTACAGTCAAATTGTCAAAAGTCAAAGACAAAAAGAAAATGTTGAATGCAGCAGGAGAAAAGAAATTTATCACAAATAAGGAAACCATAGGCTATCAGCAGACTTCTCAGCAGAAACCTTCCAGACCAGGAGGAAGTTGGGATAATCAAAGTGCTGTAAGAAAAAAAACTTGCCAACCAATTCACAATTTAAGAATAATTTCTAATTTTCAATAAAGTATCAAGCAGCTCAGAATAAGAAATTACTCCAAGTACATGCTGAGGGCTCCTACTATCAAAACTTAATCTCCTTCTCACAGGGGAAATGGAGAGGTTGATAAATCTCAAAGCCATACACACACACAAACTTCAAGGAAGCCTTGGGGAGTAGAAGGTGGTGAATTTCCATGGTAGAGAAGAGGAGTGTGTTAAAGAAGTTCTGAGGTTTGGAAACTGATAATACACGTAAGTTGTGACTTTAAAAGAATCATTAACTGTAGAGTATTTTTAGTACCCTTCTTCCAGCAATAGCCCCCTGTTTTGACTCTTAACCTCCTTCCCCATTCTTAGGACATGCATTTTGGATGGAACCAAGACTCCATGGGAAAGCACATGCCCCTAAACTACACCAAACATCACATCGCACTCTGTTAGCCTCAGAGAACTGTTTGCGTGCAGTCTAAGTCTTGGGATTTCTCCGGGAGCTGAAGAATTGATGCTCTCTGCTTCTAAGGGACTTCAGCCTGAAAGGATGCTATAGTTGCTTTTGCTTCCACGCAGTAAGACCTGTCTAAGAATGGAGACAACAAATAGGAAGCAGGTCCCAGAGACAAGAAGAAAGAAGCTAGATCCTGATTGTACTGTTTGAGTTTCTCCATCCACTCGTGTTTGAAAATGGAGCTCCTAACTATGCTTTCCAGTTACGTGGGCCAATAAATTTCTTTTTTGCTTAAGTCTTTCAACCAAAGGTTTTGATAATGTGACTTTCTTTTATAGCTACAAATTTCCTTTAAAGGCAATTCCAGAAAAACTCAAAAACATTTTGAACCATGACATAGCCATAATCAAAATGAAATTTCCCAAAGTGATTACAGTGGAAAAGAAATTACTCATTCAGATGCATAGATTCTTATATATTTGCTAGTATATTCATCTTTTTTTATTTTAACTCATACTTTAACTATTCCAAGATCAGAAACTCTGTGGCCAACTGCCACTGCTACTACTTGAGACCATCATTACAACAGTTACTACTGTTACTGCTTGAGACCATCATTACAGCAGTTACTACTGTTACTGCCTGAGACCATCATTTACAAGACTAAATGAAGGGACAAACATAGAAATGATAACAAAAGACAAAAGAAACTTTTAAGGAAAGGGTCCGGGGGAAGAAGAAGAGAGCTCCCTGCTTCTAGTGAGCAAAGGCAGCCCCTGAGCTTCTACAGCCCTTCGTATTTATTGGGTAGAAAGAACAAGGAAGAGGAGGTAACTGTTGGTCAGGTGCTTAATTGATCTCAGGTTCATATTATTACTAACAGGCTTCATATGTGCCTAATCACAAGAAACATTTGTGCCTGGGTCGTGACCACCCTCAGCATTCCTTCTGGTGGCATACGCAGTTTGTCAGTTTGCTAACATTCTATGTTTATAAGAAGAGTTTGCTGTTTACTCATATAGCCTCCAGTGGTATACTGAGTTGATCACGACCCTCAATCTTTCAGCCTCCAACAATATTCTTCTTGATGCAACCTGGGTCATATGCACACCCTTATAAAAGGGTGGTTGGGCACTGTTACCAGAAGAAAAGGATAAAATGGGTACTAGGCAGATAAAAGCAGCAGATATCCACTACAGTTACCTTTGAACAAGTGTAAACATTGGAATATAGAAAAGCATCTTGATTTTTCAGAATTTATCAGATTTTGAAATTGTTAAAAAGAGGCTTGAACCTTATATGAAGGATTTTAACTAGAACCCATAGGCTATTACAGGATTCAGGTTGTCTATAAAACCCCTGATAACAAATGCAAAATTTATGTGCATAACCATATAGAGATTTGAAGGAAGTGAATATACAGCTTTTATTACGCTCTCAGAGGAGTCCATAATGCAAGAAAGGGTTGGGAATCACTGCCTAGACTTGGAGGTGGTTTGATGACTAATAAATTCGACCTGGCACAGTGACTTACATCTGTAATCTCAGCAATTTGGGAGGCTGAAGCGGCAGGATCACTTAAGCCCAGGAGTTTAACACCAGCCTGCGCAACATAGTAAGACCCTGTCTCTACAAAAAATAAAATTAACCAGGCATAGTGGTACATGCCTCTAGTTCCAGCTACTCAGGAGGCTGGGCAGGAGAATTGCTGCAGCCCAGAAGTTGGAGGTTGCAGTGAGCTATGACTGTGCCACTGTACTTCAGCCTGGGAACAGATTCAGCCTGGGGACAGAGTGAGACTGTCCCTTAAAAAAAAATTCCAAGGGAAATAAATCCAATCTTTGAAATAACTAAAAATAAAACATGCACAATACACCAATAGGCCAAGTGGTTATCTCTAGAGCTGAGTGCATTTTTCTTTGTATCTTTTCTGCATTTTATCATTGTCTATAATAAGTATGAATTATGTCAGTAATATAAAAGGTTAATTTAACTTAAAAATATCTACCTATATCCCTGGGTCTACCATAAAACTCCCAGTCCAAACATAGAAATTAAGTCATTTCAAGCCATATTTAAGGCAATGGGCACTACAAGAACATGAAGCATCAAAATTCAAAAGGCATAAAAACACACTCCAAGTAATCAGAAAATTTCATATTCTCTGAACTAAAATTTTGCAGTTCTCTCTTAAACACACTAATTGCCCAAACATTCAAGATATAAAAAGGGGAAAAGTAAGTAAAATGTGAACAACCACTCCTAAATCAACCCTGCTATCAAATTCTATTCTCATTCAATTGCTCCCCCAAGAGCTTTAAAACCTCAGTGGTGAATAGTGTCCTCCAATAACGTGCACCATTTTGTTCAGTGCCAAAAGATTAACAAAACTTAATCAACATAATTACTTAAAAGTAGTCTCCATTGAGTGAGTCAGGGTGTGAAAAGACTCATCTTTGTTAGTAATAATTATCTCTGGGCAAATTATTACCTAACTATGCTCTCCCTAAGACACCTTCTTCCAGAGGGCTTTTACAGAGAAACCAATAGCCTACTAGGGTTTATTTTTGGGTCACAATCCACTTGCCACAGTCTATGTCAACCTAAAATGTTTTCCTTCTTATTCTCCCTTTTTCCCAAATCTTTCTAAGATGTATTCATTTCTCTCTGCCAACTAAAAAGTAACACCAATAACGACAGGTAGCACTAATGGAGTACTTAGCATAATATTCAGCATGTAAAAGATATCTTTAGTCATCCATCATCTATTCATTGTTTTGTTTACACAACAAATATTTACTGAGTGTTCACCACTTGCCAAGCACCATACTAGGTTCTTAGCGTATATCAGAGAGGAAAGCAGATGCAGATCCCTGTTCACATAGACTTCTCATTGCATGGGAGAGGAGTGATAAAGAATAAATGGAATAAATAAGTAAATTATACAGTATGTAAGGAAGTGATAATAAAAAGTAAAGCAAGGTTAAGAGACTGGGAGTGCAAGGGGTGGGAAGGTGGGGAGTAGTGGCAGGTACGTGGTGCATTGTTAAATGGGGTCATCAGCATGGGCTTCATTAAGAATCTATGATTTGAACAAATATTTGAAGATGAGGAAACTAAATAAGAAAATACATGAAGGAAAAGCATTTTAGACTGAGAAAATTGTTAGTGCAAGAGCATAAACGACTTGTTCAAGGAACCCCAAGAAGGCTGCACAGATTGTGGCAGCATGAGAAAGGAAGAGGGCAAAAGGTAATGAGGCCAGAGAAGTAAGGAGAGTATGGATTATGTACAGTCTTGTAGACCTTTGTAAAGGACTTTACTTTTCTGAGAGAAATGGAATCCAATGTACAGTGTTAAAAGAGTGATATGATCTGACCTATGTCTTTAAAGATCTCTCTGGCAGGCTCAAGCTTGCTGAGAGGAAAAAAACTGGAGAGGGCAATGCTGGGAACAGTGTAGGTAACAAACTCAGATCAGGATGGTAGCAGCGAATGTGGTGAGAAGTGGCTGTTCTTTTCGGGATGTTCTTTTCAACTAGAGCCATGTGGATGTAGTGTCTGAAAGAAAGAGGACGATGAAGATGACTTCAAGCGTTTTGACATTGGAAACTGGATAGAGTTGCCATCGGTGAGATAGGGAAGGCAATAGGTAAAGGAGGTTTGAAAAGGAGGATCAAGATTTCCATTTTTGCACGTATTGATTTGGAGATATCTAATAGCCATCCAAATGGAGAGGTCTAATAGGCAGGTGGATATATGGGTCTGAAGTTTGGAAGAAAGGTCTATGTTAAAGATACATATTTAGGAATTAGCATATGGATGGTATTTAAAACCAAGAAGCTGACTGATAAGAGAAGGCAGGAGAAGGGAGGAGATGGGAGGGGAGGAGAGAAAAGGAGAAGAGAAGCAGAGAAAATGAAATGTTTAGAAAATGAAGCAGAGCAAGGTCTGAGCACTACAATGCTTCAATAGTAAAAGCCCAGAGAAGAGAAAGAACCAGTAAAGGATGAGAGATCTGAGAAGAACAGAACTCAGGATGGGAGGTCTGTGAAGCATTTAGTCCCATAAGTAGCCACCGTACTTCATCATTTCCATTTTACAGATGAGGTAACTGAGGCACAGCAAAGCTGTGCTCCTGAGGATCACACAGCTCTATAGCCTGGATTTCATTTAGATTTGTATAATGCTGGAGTCCATACTCTAATTTAGAATGCTAAACTGCTACCTACCTAATCTTCAAGGCACATCTTTCCTCTAAAAATATTAGGTTTTTAATATACCTCTCAAATGTCCATTGTCAAACAGCCTATATACTTTAATGCTAAAATATTTGGATATCACTCACCATTCTCCCATTGTTTCTTGCAGATCTTTTCTCTTTCCACTCACAATTTTTAAAAATGTGCCCTCACTTCTTCAAGGTACATTTGATTCTCCTATAACTCTTTCCAGTCTTCCTTGTTATTATCATCTTTTGACCTTCATATCACTTCTCAAGACACATTGAGGACTTGGAAGATGAGTTAATTTGATATCTATGTGGATGACTATCCAACAGCCACTTTTCCACTGCTGGGACCTTACTCAGCCTAAGCACCCAAGATGCTAGTACTTTATTTCGTAAACACAATCTCTTGGATTTCCTTGTCCCTCATATAACCTTCTCCATAATTTCCGCCAAATTTTTAAATAAATTTGGTATAAACTTTTTGGATAAACTTTTTCAAGTCCTCCATATCCTGAACCCTCAATTTCCTTTCCTTTGGATACCTTCTTGACTTCACTTTTTTCTCCATTGAGCTGCAGCTTCCAAGACAACTCAACCTTGTAGAGATCCTGCAGTCTTACTCCTACTGTTCTCCTACACCTCAGCTGGTAAACGGTGCTTGGGGAATCACACAACTGCCCAGATTGCTACCAGCTATGGTTTCTACGATCAAATGTGCCTTCAGTATTGCTGAGCAATATTTTTTTTCGTATTGTCTTTGCTCAGTTTTCTCTCCCGTTTTCTGAGCAGTTGTTCCAAGCCTTCATCACTCTAATCAATTCTCACCCACCCACTACCGCCACTACGCACACTATCCCATTCCATATCACCAGAAAACCTTATCTCCTCTTTATTTCAAAGAGAAAATAGAGCCATCAGACACAAATTCCCTCTAGTTCCAAGTTCCTGACCCCCAAAGTTAATTCATTTGCATCCGTACTACTCCTCCTTCCTTTCTTTCTGTCCCAAGGGACTTCTGTACTTCTCTTGTCTAAGATTAATCCCTAGGCCCATATTCTGGATTCTGTCACCTCTTACCTCTTCCCCAAGTCATGTTCTATTATTGATCCCATCTTTCTTCTATGTCTTCAGGCTTTATCTTGCCCTTTGCTTTCTCCTGTAGCAAACAAGCTCCAATGTGATATGGTAAGCTAATTTATATGGACTTTTCTTCTGATGCTCTTTGGATCAGGAGTGCCTTATCTTGTATCTCTCCACTGGAATCCTACTGTTCTTAACAGACTTGGCTCAAAAATTCCGTTAGCTGGAGTATGTCACTCTATTTGAATTTCCATAGCATTTTTGGCACCATTCTTAGGTTGCTTACCACATACTGTACTATACTACAGTTTGTCCTTCCTTTGTTTGTATCTTTCTTTTTGTTAACAAACACTTCCATGTAGCACTTACAGTGTTTCAGACATTGTTCTAAATGCATTTTAAAATATTAACTCATTTAATAATATCAACAATTATTTGCTTATTTAAGTATTTGTATATACTTTGCTGTATTATATTACAAAGTCCTTGAAGGCAAAAATCATAATGATATCTCTTGGTCCCTTCAGTTATACTCTTCCAGACTGGATACGCATTAACATAATAGGCATTTGATATGTTTTCCAAGTGTACAAATGCATGGAAATGACTTGGACATCATACAGTCTTCCTACCAACATCAAAAATGCCATAACCTGACTAGTTCTGTAAAGTGAAAACAAATACAAAGTGAAAACATATCTTACATTGTCTTTTAGTTATGATTTATGGATGGAAAATATGTACAATCAGATTTACTTTTCAAAATCTCTTAGAAAAGTACCAAGTTAAAGTCTGTTATATTATATTTTAGTAATTCTAGAATAACCAGTGTTCCAGTATTGGAAGAGATTTCTGTTTCATTTACTAAATGCCAAGTGAGGTAATTGGTTTGCATTTAGAGAGCATGTTCTAAGACAATTATATATCTTTACATCCTAGAAATCACTTTCAGCTGGTGAGATACACAATGAGAGACATGTGTAAACCGGCATTGAGCTATAGAACTATAGATCTGTATTTCCTAACCCTCAATCACTGACAGCATATGCTTATCAAGGAAAATGGCAGGCAGGGAGAGTTGCCCAAATTGCTGGTGCAACCATATCCCTTTGAATCTGAAGACATTAGCTTTAAGACACATGATTTTATATACTATTAAGAAATTTTTAATGCTGTCAATTAAACTATGTCATGCCACCAATTGTAAGAAGAATCCCAATTTTAGAAATGTTGACATGTGTTCTTAGAATCCATATGTACAGTATTAACATTTTTAACCAAACTGTAAGATGCTCCAGAACAGAGATTTACCCTACAGAGATTTTCATATGGTAGACAATAAGTTTTGTTTAATTTAATCAAATGTAGATTAAAATCCAGTTAAAAGTTTCCTGGGGGTTAGAGGCCTCTCTCAATCTACGAAGAGTCATAATGAATCAGTAGTTTACTTATATAAATTCAGAGGAAATTCCAATCAACCTGATAAGCAAATCCCTCCTTATTGGAAGATCAAAGTATTTTGATCCCCAAGTTTAAATAAGTACAATCTCATTAAGCTAAATTCTTAAAACAATCTGGAATGGTAAGCAGGAAGTTCCCCAAGAATAGTAGTAGAGCAAGGAAGGTGAACAACTGACCATATTTGGTATGTTTACTCTTTATATAAGAAGTGCTGGCGTCAGGGAGCATTTCTGTCCTCTCTTTGTATTTCTGCTCTGCTACAGGGATGGCTCCTGTCTATGCTTCCACCACTGTCCACTCCCTTACTAGCTCATTTCCATTCTTCACTCCCCCCCACCCAGCACCCCCCCACCCCCACCCTGCCACACACACACACAGGCACGCACACACACACACGCACGCACACACACACATATACATAATTCCCCAGAACTCAACTAGGGAATGGATGCTACAGGACACTAGTCAGAGACCAAGGCAAATGCTGGATCCATTTCACAAGTGAACAGCATCACTGCAGTTAAATTAGAAATCCTAATTCATAACTTATGGCTGAGTGAGTCAGACTGGTCTGCCATGAAGGTCAACTATTAGGTGAGAAGGAATGGGAACTGGCTCTTGGGCTTCCAGGAGTAAGTCTTATGCGTCAGCATTTATTAGACAAGCCCATCAGGCAACTACTCAGATGTTATTTTCTACTTAAAATTAGTTCTCAGTGTCTGTTCTCCCTATTTTGGAAGTTCCAGGAAAGAGAGTGATAAATAACAGGATTTCAGCAATAAAATCCCATCTCAGACCCTTAAAGTGAGCCTCCTGTCTCCACCCACAACCACCCCTACTGCTTTAGTGTTGCCCTATAGTTCTAACCATCTGGGTCTGCATCCATTTCGGTTTGGTCCCCACTCCACCTCCTTTCCCCTCCCATCCAATTGTTATGCATGGGAAAACTGGAAACAATTCCCTAGACTTATGATAACATGAAAACAGCCTTGATCTTTACACACAGAAAATAAGTGAAAAATCAGCTGCATCCATCAAAGTCATTAATGACCTTAAAAGAAACTTCATAAATGCAAGCATGGATGGATGGATGGATGGAAGGAAAGAAGGAAGGAAGGAAGGAAGGAAGGAAGGAAGGAAGGAAGGAAGGAAGGAAGGAAGGAAGGAAGGAAGGAAGGAAGGAAAGAGATGAATTTGTGGTGAAACAAGGAATAAGATGAAGAAACTCTCAGTGGAAATATAGACATCTATAGAAAAATTAGAGAAATATTTTGAAAGTATGTCTTTGTCTTCAGTGGGTAAAGATTTATATCAAATATGATTCTTCTAAATCTTAGATTTTCTTGCCAATTTTGCTATATATATCATTAACTTTATATTATCTGGTAGGATAAATATCAAATATAGCATCTCATATTGCTTTGTAGACATAGGCACAACTTTGCTTTCCCTAGAATCCTAGACTTATAGAGGTAGAAATAATATTAGTGACCTTTACATTTACTCCAAACATTTTATAGATGAGGAAACTAAAATCAAAAGATTGCCCATGACTTGCCTAATGCATTCAGCCGCTGGTTAAGAACCAATGCACCCAGTAAATATGCTTTTACTAAAGAATGCCAGCCACAGAGACTGATCAGAGTTAAGAAACAGAATTAGAAAGAGAAGCTATACTCTTTTGTTATTTGTGTGAAGAGAGAGTGTATTGGGAGAGAATGTGAAAAGGCACAGAACACAGACAAATGGGATGTTAGCAGGGACACTTGAAATACTGCCCAAAGAAACATTCTAGGAGACTGAGAAGCCCATGTAGTTACTGTTTAATAAAAGCAGCTTGATATTTCAATATAAAAGCAAGAATGGCTGAAAAGTGAGCAAACCCCTCATTAAAAACCACTCTTACATTCTCCTTTCTGGCTTCATAAGAATATCAAAGGAGGTAGCACATTTTTTCCTATAAATTATCAGATATTCTTTTACAGTCATTCTTGATTTGTTCTGAAAGCCCTTAAGCGTTCTAAGTGCCAGCTTTATCAGTTGTATATCCACATTCTGCATCTTTACATGCATGCATCCAGATATCTACCTAAATATACAAACTATTATTGCTATTTAGTGTTTCAAAAACTGAATAATTAGCACAGTGATGCAAATTTGAGTGCTCTTTTTTAAAAGCTGCTGTGTTTATATGGACATTTACACAAATAACATGGATGAATCATTCAGGAAAAAAATTAATCCCTCAGATATACTCCTCTTAACCAAATCAACTTAATTTTATGTGACATTGTCCTTTCTAGAACTCCAAATTCAATGAACGCAGCAGGTCCTGATCTTGGTTTTTAACAGATGGCCTCAACAATATGACAGTAATAGCATCTGACATGTGTTGTTTCAATGATCTCTTTTACTCTTGGAGAAGTATGGAAGCGTTAGATCCCGTGTGTTCCTTCAGATTGTTATTTCTGGCACACTCTTCTTGGCATATGTTATGATGAACCATTCACAACAAATTAAATTTTCATTAAGGCAAAAAAAAAAACCTTTATAATCCATAAGCCCACAGTTTGCCCCAGTTCCCAAGGTAACATTTTCCATGCAAAGGGGCCAGTTCTACAAATAATCAAGTGTGGGGCTGGTTTAGACTTATTTTTTAAGAATTAGCTGTTTGCTAAAGCTAGAGATAGGGAGGATGGATGCAGAATGGGGAGGTCTGGAATCCCAGAAATGGAAAAAAGAAGAGATGCCTGAAAGATATGTGGCCTTGCTCTCAAAGCCTTTTGCAGGGACACAATAATCATAGGTTCCCAGGAAACACATCAAAAGAGTCTAAGCCACATGATGCCACTTGAATGGCGCCACGTGGGCTGGATACAAAGACCAGTTGGAGCAGGCAGAATTCCCGCACCTTTAAGGTAGAGTTTTTGCACTGATTGTAGCTGTAATTAACAGCTTCCTCTAACTGTGCAATGGAATTTTCCTGAAGGAATCAGTGGTTTTACTCACTGGCGGGTTTAGTAAAATGGGATTTCAGGCAGCATAGAGCTTTCAACCCAAAGTAGCTAAATCTAGTTAAAGCAGAAATATCAATGATTTTCAGTGAGTGCACATCATAGAAATGTCTGAGCATCATAAACCACTGCTGATTGCTTCTTTCAGAAGCAACTGCAACTAAATGAGGACCAGAGAAGATGAGAAAGCTAGTCTAGGCCTCTCTCTTCCTGAGCTTGCACTTAAATCCCATATAATTTTTTTCCTAAAATAACGTATTCAAGCCTACTTAGTAACTGGTAGACTACTTTATTTTCAATGTACACTAAAAATACTAGCTAACAATTGGGAAAGAATTTGAATTGAATTCTTTACCTTACCTCACCCTTGGTATAACCTTTTCCTCAGTGATATTTCAGAAACTGCATCAGAGAGAATCTCCTCCTACATGAGCTTTTGGCTTTAAAGGTACTTCATTAGGCTCTTTTCATTATTTTCTTTCTACTAAAAATGAAGTTCAGCTATTCACAAAGAGAATATAAAAATGTGTACTTTGAAGTCCAAAATAGTACAAAATAAACAGATCATCAGTTGAATATTGTATTATGAGGCATTTTAAAAATTACCTATGCCTGTGAAATAAACACCTTACAGGAACCAAAGGAGAAAATAAAACTGAAAAATTAAACTGATAAATAAATCAAGGGAATATAATGAAAAATAGGAGTTTGGCAAGAGTTTGCTCTGCTTGATCGATTACTAAAAAGAAGAGAAAGGAGGCTGAAAAAGCCAGTAAAAAGTGGCAGTAATCAAATGATCACTCCATTGCTGAGCAGCTGCACAATATTGAACTAGAGAGGGAAGTACCAAGAAATGTATGTGCATAAGATTCAGCTCTTCATCGATGTTATCAAAGAACTCACAGAAATGAGGGTTTGTGAAAGAAAGAGGCGATGAGAGCATCTGAGGGAATCAAAGGAAGTATACACTTGAGACGGGAGCATCTGCGATGGAGAGAGCACCAGCCCCTGGAACAGCAGGTTGTGCAAGGGCTGGGGACATGCAGGAGAAAGTGTCCTGGAGACTCTGTAACACTGTAGCCTTCAGTTGCTTAAATTCCTTGGAAGCAGTCAAATTCCCTTGGACAAAGTCCAAAATGAAATTGCCTTTTGGCCAAGTCTGATCTAAAGTAAATACTCTACAGCAAATTTTCACCTTGTTAACCTGAAAACATATGTGAAAAAATGGTATGGCATTACCTTCTTGTAAGATTGATTTTGTATTAGATATTTCCAATAACCGGCAAATTATTCTAAACAGAATGATAATTCTTGTTTCTTGAAGTCGATCTGAGTATGAAATTCTGATAGGCCTTCTAAAATATTGAAGCCTTGGTAAAGTGAATAAATTGATATTTTTCCCAAAAGAACAAATTTAATACTGGAAACAAAGAATATCTCAATAAGTTTATAAAGGCAGAATTTTAATAAACTCCATTTTCTAATCACAGTGCAATTAAAAGAAGTCAATAACAAAGCCAGAACCTCTTATATATCTAAAAATATTCTACTAAACAAAGTTGGGTTGAAAAGGAAATAAAAAATACAACAGACTCTTGGGGAACAAGTCACCAAAAAATAAAAATCACAATCACAATCTTTATGGGGTCAAAACAGAAATACCACCAATTTTAAAAGAAAATATTAGTGAATTAAACATTCAAAGTAAGAGATTCAAGAAAGAACTTGCCCAAAATCCTATCTGAAACTTACTACTTTTCTCTTTTCACCATCTCAGTAGATGGCACCACCACCTATGCAATTGCTTTGGCCTGAAATTTGTGTGACGTCCTTGATTCTATCCTTTCCTTTTAACTCTAAAATGTAACTCCACTTCTTCTACTTTCATTGTCACCTCCATATTCCAAAGCCCATCATCTCAATATGCCCATGGCAATTACCTTCTCATTATTTTCCTTGCTTCCACTCTTGCTCTCCTAAGAAGCCACTTTCCACCCTGTGGCAAGGAGGTTCTTTGGGACATATAAATTAGATCACATCACTTCTGCTAAGACTATTCAATTATTTCCCACCGCATGTATATGAAAATCTTAATTTTTCACCAATATCTTACCTGAAATACTGGGGCCTATAAACAGAATTTGGCCCACAGACATGTTTCATTTGCCCTACCAATGCGTCTTAAAAGATTGTTAATTGATTACCAATATTTTAAAAATTGCACATTAAAAATGGAAATTTCTGAATTTTCTTAAAATTTTGAAAAATCTGCCTACACCATCCCTATGTTATCATGTGGTGATAAATAACTATAGTCCCTACCACCCCATATTGGCTCCAGACCCTAGTCTGTATATCAGTAGTTCTTTTTACTCCCAGCTTTCTCAAGGTATAATTGAAAAAATATAAAACTCTATATATTTGTGGTATAAAATGAATGTTTTGATGTAAGTGTACATTGTGAAATAATTAAATCAAATTAACATATCTATCACTTCATATATTTATCTTTTCTACAGTGAGAACATTTCAGATCTACTCTTTTAGGAATTTTCAAGTAGACAGTACATTAACTATAGTCACCAGGCTGTACAATACATTTTTCAGAACTTATTTATCTTATCTAAAGCAAAACTTTATAACCTTTAACCAACATCTCAACATCTCCTCAGTGCCTCCCCATCAATAATTTTTTTTTTTTTTTTTTTGAGACGGAGTCTCACTCTGTCACCCAGGCTGGAGTGCAGTGGCCCACCTCCCGAGTAGCTGGCATTACAGGCGTGTACCACCATGCCAAGCTAATTTTTGTATTTTTAGTAAAGATGGGATTTCACCATGTTAGCCAGGCTGGTCTCAAACTCCTGACCTCAAATGATCCACCTGCCTCGGCCTCCCAAAATGCTAGGATTACAGGCATGAGCCACCGCACCTGGCTGACAATTCTCTATCAAGCGTGCACAATCTATTTTTCATGCCATAGTCATTAATACTTTTCAATATATAAGTATATTTACTTTATTTGCTTATCTTTAAATTTATTTATTTATTTATTTATTTATTTTTAGACAGTGTCTCACTCTGTCACCCAGGCTGGAGTGCAATGGCACAGTCATAGCTCACTGCTGTCTTGATCTCTAGGCTCAAGCTATCCTCCTGCCTCAGTCTCCCAAGTAGCTGGGACTACAGGTATACACCATCACACCTGGCTAATTTCTTTTCTACTTTTAAATATTTTTTTAAAGTCTTGCTATGTTTTCAAAGCTGGTCTTGAACTCCTGAACTCAAGCAATCCTCCTGCCTTGGCTTCCCAAAGTATTGGGATTACAGGTGTGAGCCACAGCCCCTGGCCTACTTTACCTTATAAAATGAAATCTAGACTGAGAGAACCACATGTTTCTTACCTCTGGGGTATTTTGTTAGGTTATAATACTAGTCCCAACACTGGATTGAAATGGAGTATCTGCATATTTTTCAATATTATACCAAACAGACACTTTCAAATTTCCAGATGTTTAAGAGTATTTGAATATTTGTCAACACATAGAAAAATTCTGAATGATAAAAATTTTCATGTTTCATCTTGGAAAATTAATGCAAGGAAGGAAGGAAGGAAAAGGAGTAGACCTTCAGTGAGGTGGGGGGAGAAACAAATGACCATTTGTGAAGCACTTTTATGTGCCTGGAACTGTACATGGCAAAATGGGATACCAAAATCAGTGTATAAAGTGTATAAAATAAAGTTCCTTGGGTAACCTACAGAATGAGAGAAAATTTTTGCAATCTACCCATCTGACAAAGGGCTAATATCCAGAATCTACAAAGTACTTAAACAAATTTACAAGAAAAAATTAAACAACCCCATCAAAACATGGGTGAAGGATATGAACACACTTCTCAAAGGAAGACATTTATGCAGCCAACAGACACATGAAAAAATGCTCATCATCACTGGTCATCAGAGAAATGCAAATCAAAACCACAATGAGATACCATCTCACATCAGTTAGAATGGTGATCATTAAAAAGTCAGGAAACAACAGGTGCTGGAGAGGATGTGGAGAAATAGAATACTCTTACACTGTTGGTGGGACTGTAAACTAGTTCAACCATTGTGAAAGACAGTGTGGCGATTCCTCAAGGATCTAGAACTAGAAATAACATTTGACCCAGCAATCCCATTACTGGGCATATACTCAAAGGATTATAAATAATGCTACTATAAAGTCACATGCACACGTATGTTTATTGTGGCACTATTCACAATAGCAAAGACTTGGAACCAACCCAAACGTCCATTAACGATAGACTGGATTAAGAAAACGTGGCAAATATACACCGTGGAATACTATGCAGCCATAAAAAGGATGAGTTCATGTCTTTTGTAGAGACATGGATGAAGCTGGAAACCATCATTCTGAGCAAACTATCACAAGGACAGAAAACCAAACACCACATGTTCTCACTCATAAGTGGTAACTGAACAATGAGAACACTTGGACACAGGGTGGGGAACAGCACACACTGGGGCCTGTGATGGGGTGGGGGGGAGCGGGGAGGGATAGTGTTAGGAGGAATACCTAATGTAAAGTAAATGACAAGTTAATGGGTGCAGCACACCAACATGGCACATGTATACATATGTAACAAACCTGCACATTGATCACATGTACCCTAGAACTTAAGGTATAATAATAATAATAAAAGAATTTACTCATGTAACCAAATACCACCTGTTCCCCAAAAACCTATGGAACAAAAAATGACCTATTAGGGAAAAAAAAAAAAAATAGTAGGACATATTACTGAGTTTTGTTATCATGTGGTTTTTTAAAATAAAAATAAATAAATAAAATAAAAGTTCTTACAGAGGCTGAAAATTGCGCCAAATAGGATATATGGAACGACTAGAAAATAATTAATAGTTATATTCAGATAACTACAACAATAACTCAAGAATAAAAGATCAGGGAAAGCTGACAAGATCAATGAAAAGTTAAGATTAGAAAAGGGACTTGAAAGTGAAATAACATCTCAATAAATGTAGACATTTCTGACAAGGAATGCAGAATGAGCACCAGCAGGAAGGAAAAAAGGAGCAACGCATATAGCAAGATATATAGAGAGAACAAGAAGACTCACTTGACTAACATGAACATGATTAACACAATATAACTATGACAATGGCATCTTCTCTATATATTATGTACATATTGATATGTGTTTATTTGCATTTCTACATTTAGATGCTGAGGATAAAAATAGCTTGCCATCCACAGATTTCAACTCCTGGGGGATGGAGATATTATCCATGACACCCATCTGACTCATTTATAGCATCTTTCAAAATCTCCCTAGACACAAAGCAAAAAGAAATGGTAATAACAACACATTGTCTTTAGATAGTATTCTTTGTGAAATAATTGGAAGAATCTTACAACAAAAATTACATGTATTCTTATGTCTCTATAAGGTAAATAGATAAAAAGCTTTTATCTGCAATTCAGACAGGATGAATAAAGGTGTTAAGTGACTTGTCCATGCTGTGTTTCTGGCTAAATTTCAGGTGACTCTCTATAATTATTTAGCTTTTCAGGTGGCTTTGGAAATTTCTCCTCTTCTATCCCTGTGGAGTGCCTCCATTGTCTTCCCCACTTCTGCCGCAGGGCTAATACGTCTCTGATGGTAGGCTGCAAGGGTGTCATTAGCCTGTCTCCACTCCATCAGCTCACCTCTCACCAGAAAGAGTTTCAGAATAGTTGGCTAGAAGTTTCCTATTTGGTTTTTTTTTTTTTTCCTATTTTTCTTTTTTCTTTTTCTTTTTCTTTTTTTTTTTTTTTACTTTAGCATGCTCTGGTTTTCCTAAACTACGGCCTACGGCTGTACATAGAAAAATTCACCCGGAACCCTATAATACAATTTGATCCACTCAACCATTTCTCTGTGTTTGAGGCCATTTCAGGCACAAATCAGATTTTCAACAACCTTCAGACACAGGAACCCAATGCTTGCAGTGTAAATAATCAGTTAATCCATGTTTTTAGCTCAAGTGAGATAGAAGAGATTGAAATATTAGATCCTCTCCTTTTCAGTCAATACACGTAAGTGCAATTAGCCCTTTCTGTTGTGTTGTATATGGAATAAACCTAGAAGTCAAGAAGGCTTAATTATAGACCCCACTGTGTCATAACTTGGTATGCAGTGAAGGACAACCAGCACAGGGCTTTAAAACAGTACAGATTTCAGCAAACATATTGACTATGCTGTGTGACACAGAGGAAGTTACTTAACTTCTCTGATCCATCTGTAAGAAAAATAGTAACTATTTCATTCACTGGGTGGTTAGCAGGATCAGACAGATTAGCTTATTAAAAGCAATCAATGGCATTTCATACAGGTGGTATATATTCAATAATATTAGGAATTGAGTTAGATGAGCTTTAAGGTCCCTTCTGGTACTAACATTTTATGTTTCTATTATTTTTTCCTAGGTACTATAAATTGTACAGCAGCCTGGTTCCTTCTCCTAGCCCACAAGCTGTACAGCTGCAAACACTTAACTCCCACCTGTAGGCTCAAAATAGCTTCAGGCTTTGAGACTCTTATGACCAAACCTCCACATTGTACCCCACTTTCAAGAACTAAGTCGCTGCCTTATTTTCTCCCTTGTACTCTCTCCCTCTGAGATTTTAATTCAATCTTTTTCCTCCAACTCTCTCATGATATGAAGGCCAGTCCCTGAACCCTATTATCATGGCATGATCAGAACTACGTGCTGTAAGGACTCCCCGCACTGACCACCTGCCGGCTTGGACACTCACGGCCTGCCTGCTGCCAGTTTGAGAGCCCTAACCCACTAGCCAGGACAGCTGCCTACAGACCACTGCCAGACCTCCCAGATGCCAGCTAGCCCCCCGCCGGCTTACCTCACAGTTGCTCACTGTGTGAAAGCCCAGCCCTGGTCTCTCCTGCCCAGCTGAAGCCAATCCTACTTATAGATCCTGGACGATCAGCCCAAACCTAGGCCTGCCATGGGCATGGTCACCGACATGAACACAAGGATATAATACTGCTTCTTAGATCTGCAAGGAATTCATGCTCCTTATACATTTGAGATAAACGATCTTAAAGCTCTGTATTTAATCTACGTTGTAGACTATTTTTAATCTAATTTTTTCATTTCCTGAATTTGCATTTTTGTTGTGGTAAAAACATATATACAAAAAAGTGCACAAAACATAACTGCATAGCTTAATGGATTATCACAAATCAAACATACCCATGGAATCAACATCAACAAGCCTCACTGTGTCCTCACATGGTAGAAAGACCGCTCTGGTGTCTCTTCCTCTTCTCATAAGGCACCAGACTTATCGGATTAGGGCCCTACCCTTATGACCTCACTTAGACTTAATTACTTCCTGCAGGTCCTATTTCCAAATACAGTCATACTGCAAGTTGGGACTTCAACTTGGGAATTTTGGAGGCACCTAATTCATTCAGTAGCAGCTGTCACAATACATTTAAAAAAACAATAACTAACATTTATTTTGTGGTTATATATGACAGTGCTTTACCCACAATATCTCATTTAATGCCCCAACATCCTATCAGGTAACTACCATTATTGTCTATATTTTATACATAAGAAACAGAATCCAGGAAAAGGTTAAACAACAGAAATCAGAACATGCCTTCCTCCTTATTAAAATTCTCCAATGGCTTCCTATTCGTCTTAAAATTAGATCCAAACTCTCTACCGTAATATACCATGCCTTCCTCATCTGGCCCTATCTGCCTTTTTGTTCTCATCACCCACCATTTCCCCTTCACACACTGCATTCCAGCTGCATGAGGCCTCTTCCTGTCCCTTCCCGCCAAGGCTATTACCCTCTCAGGGCTTTGGCACATACAGTTCTCTCTATCTGGAATGTTCTTCTCACAGGTCCTTGTATGTTCAATTGTTTTGTGATTTAAGTCCTAAATGAAATACATCTTCTCAGACCTGGCCACCCTATCTATCTGCCCCTCCCAATTACCTTCCAAAATAATAGTCTATTTTTACACCCCTTATAATACTATTTTAAATTATTTTATTTTTATTATCATTTCATTCCAGTTTTGGCTGTCAACATGTGATATTAGAACATCAGAGTTATAAGGATAAAGAACTTGCCTTTCTTCTTCACCTCTTTAGTTCCAATGCCTAAAACTTAACATATAATGGCACCAAATTACATCGAATAAATGCATGAGTAGATGAATGAATGAATGATTTGTCCATGGTCACACAGTTAAGTAAATGGCAGATCATACATTCTAAAACCATTCATTCTTATTTCAAACTCTACAAAGAAATGTCTGAAAGAATTTATTTCAAAATTATACGTCAAAATTAAAATCAAGGACTAGATTAATTTTTGGAAGAATCTGATTCAATAATAATTATAGCTACCATTTAAGAAGGGCCTACCCTGTATTATGTACTCTGCTAAGTGCTTTCTAAGCACTATCTACTTAATCCTCAAAACCACTCTACAAAGTAGCTGTTATTATCCTCATTTTGCACTGAGGAAATTGAAGCTCATAGAGGTTAAGTAATTTATCCATGTCATGCCTAACAGGAGACTGAACTAAGATGGAACCCAGGTCTGTCTGTCTCCAGAATTTGAGCTATCACCCTCCAGACCATAAAAATTGAGTCTGTTTTAAAATAATATCACATCAGCAATATATATTTCCTGATCTAAATATGTATTTACTTGGTACTTTAAAAATAAACTGTAAATAATTTGTGTTAAAAAATCATATGTAAATTTTATTATCACTCCTGACATTATTCTGGTCTTCAATTATTTTTCCCACTAGAGAAACAAAATATTATTTGATAGTGAAATTTTCTGAGCACTAAAATCTAATATGTTATATATAAGAGAGCACTTCTACTAGACAGAAATTATAGATGGCAGATGTCCAGTGCTAATTCATTGCCTTTTAAATGAAATAGCAAGAACGTCTTCAAAGGGACATTTACACCACCTAAGTAATCTTCCAAAGTGTGGTGCGTTGGCGATTACTAACCAGCACAAACTGCCGAGGTTAATGAATAATGCTAACCTGAATCAATCTGCATAAACTCCATCTATTTAGATTTTTTTCTCTAGTTTTCTCTTGAGACGTCGATTTACAAGCTGAAGTAGAAATTAGAGACTTACAAAGAGATATCAGACACCTATACTATTAAAACATCTGTGGGGCCGGGTGCGGTGGCTCAAGCCTGTAATCCCAGCACTTTGGGAGGCCGAGACGGGCGGATCACGAGGTCAGGAGATCGAGACCATCCTGGCTAACACGGTGAAACCCCGTCTCTACTAAAAACTACAAAAAACTAGCCGGGCGAGGTGGCGGCGCCTGTAGTCCCAGCTACCCGGGAGGCTGAGGCAGGAGAATGGCGTGAACCTGGGAGGCAGAGCTTGCAGTGAGCTGAGATTGGGCCACAGCACTCCAGCCTGGGTGACAGAGCGAGACTCCGTCTCAAAAAAAAAAAAAAAAAATCTGTGGATACAGAATACTGACTTAGACATAGGAGAAACAGATGATAAAGTCTCTTGACTGTTTCTTGTCCAAGTAGTCTGTCTCCAATAGGCCTGGAAAACCAGCCTTTGACAGAAGCATTTGAGTTATTATCTGTTAGGTCAAGAACTTTACAAGGGAAAAGAAAAAAAAAATCTGCCCAAGAACTCTAGAAATAATGACAACAGAACAAGTTGGTATGAGTTGCTAAACCAGATAATATTCTGAAGCAAGTAAACGGAGCAAAGTCTAAACACTGCCACTAAAAAAAGAGAGGGGAGGTATTAGAAGCTTCCTACCAACAGCCTAGAAGAACATATCCTTATTGCAGATCCAGCATATAAACCCAGTGCACCATATTTCGTGAACATCAGAACATCAGGTACCACCAAATGGATTTTTCATCACATACTTAAATTTTTCTAAATAAAAATGAATGCATGTCATTTTCTCCAGTGCTTTCATGTCTCTAAACTGCTGGTGACAGAAGGATCAAATTTAGTGATATAAAAGTTCATTAAGTTCTCTGGGATGAATCTAAAGGCCAGATCTAAATATCTCCTTATTAAAATCCACCTTTACCAAAGATAAGAGAATGACTATGGAAAATGTTTCCCAATCCTACCCTTCATTTGCACTTGTTGGCTGTCTTCCTAGTTGAACAAACCTGTTTCCCAGCCTCTGGTCAATTCCCCAAAGCTATCCATCATGCCTATGCCTGTTAAAGGAGTGTATTTTCCCCTTAACTCAAGTATAAAGATATCTCGTGCCTGCCTAAAAACCCTACTAATGCCTGTTTCCTACAGAATAAAGTTCAGATTCTCCAGACTCACCCTTCAGGCCCTCTGCAATGTAGCAATTTTCCAACTCTCCAAACGTGTTCAGTAGGCACAACTGTGTTTCCATCACACAATTATGCTCAGTTCCCTAAGGGAAGTTAGAGCTACTTATTTCTAAGCCAGCATTTCTCAAACGCCTTTGCTTCAACGGACTTCCCAGAAATCTTTTAGGAAAGAGTGCTCTGGCCTTTGTTCAGGCAGTTCCTTCTGCCCGGGACATGCTCTTTTTCCACATGTTCAAAGGCCCAGCCTTCTGTGGAGGTCCACATCAAAGTCTCCGGCAGCAAATAAATCCCTCTCTCCCTCACTCTTATAAATCATGTGGAAGCTCTCTTTTATCACTTTATATACCAATATAAGCATCAATATGTACCAATATAAGTACAAGGCTTTACAGTTAACAAAATAACTTTCACATATATTTCACATAAAACACAATGCTTTATAGTTTACAAAATAATTTTCACATAGATCGCCTCTTTAAATGATTACAAACGTCCTATGTTTTGGCAGTGTTTTCTTGGAGAAAGAGGGAGATGTTTTTCAGGACTTCGGACCAGTTACTTCTATCTGAACATCAGTTTTATTTGTAAAATAGAAATACTAATGATATGGTTTGGCTCTGTGTTCCCACCCAAATGTCACCTTGAATTATAATAATCCCCAAGTGTGGTGGGAGGGACCCTGTGGGAGGTAATTGAATCATGGGGGCATGTTTTTCCCATGCTGTTCTCATGACAGTGAATAAGTCTCATGAAATCTGATGGTTTTATAAAGGGAGTTCTCCTGCACATGCTCTCTTGCCTGCTGCCAAGTAAGATGTCACTTTGCTCTTCCTTTACCTTCCACCGTGATTGTGAGGCCTCCCCAACCATGTGGAACTGTGAGTCCATTAAACCTCTTTCCTTTATAAATTACCCAGTCTCAGGTATGTCTTTATTAGCAGCATGAGAATGAACTAATGCAGTGAATTGGTACCAGTAGGGTGAGGTGTTGCTGTAAAGATACCTGAAAATGTGGAAGTGACTTTGGAACTGGGTAAGAGGCAGAGGTTGAAACAGTTTGGCAGGCTCAGAAGACAGGAAAAATGTGGGGAAGTTTGGAACTTGCTAGAGACTTATTGAATGGTTTTGACCAAAATGCTGATAGTGATATGGACAATGAAATCCAGGTTGAGGTGGTCTCAGATGGAGATGAGGAATTTGTTGGGAACTGGAGCAAATGTGACTAGTGTTATGTTTTAGCAAAGAGATTGGAGGCGTTTTGTTCCTGCCCTAGAGATTTGTGGAACTTTGAATTTGAGAGAGATGATTTAGGGCATCTGGTGAAAGAAATTTCTAAGTAGTAAAGTGTTCAAGAGGTGACTTGGGTGCTGTTAAAATCATTCAGTTTTATGTATTCACAAGGATATGGGTTTGGAATTGGAGCTTATGTTTAAAAGAAAAGCAGAGCATAAAAGTCTGGAAAATTTGCAGCCTGACAATACTATAGAAAAGAAAAATCCATTTTCTGAAGAGAAATTCAAGTGGGCTGCAGAAATTTGCACAAGTCATGAGGAGCCAAATGTTAATCACCAAGACAATGGAGAAAATGTCTCCAGGGCATGTCAGAGGCCTTTGTTGCAGCTCCTCCAATCACAGGCCTGGAGGTCTAGGAGGAAAAAATGGTTTCATGGGCCAGGCCCAGGGACCCCCTGCTCTGTGCAGCACAGGGACTTGGTGCCCTGCATCCCAGCTGCTCCAGCCATGGCTAAAAGGGGCCAAGGTACAGCTCAGGCCATGGCTTCAGAAAGTGTAAACCTAAGCCTTGGCAGTCATGGCAGCATGTTGAACTTGCAGGTGCACAGAAGTCAAGAATTGAGGTTTGGGAACCTCTGTCTAGATT
Source organism: Piliocolobus tephrosceles (assembly GCF_002776525.5). Classification (NCBI taxonomy): domain Eukaryota; kingdom Metazoa; phylum Chordata; class Mammalia; order Primates; family Cercopithecidae; genus Piliocolobus; species Piliocolobus tephrosceles. The sequence goes on along the minus strand of NC_045443.1, from coordinate 69,415,569 downwards.
TCAGAGACTGTATGGAAACACCTGGATGTCCAAGCAGATGTCTACTGCAGTGATGGGGCTTTAGGGAGAACCTCTGCTAGGCCAGTGCAGAAGGGAAATATGCAGTTGGAGCCCACACACAGAGTACTCACTGGGGCATTACCTAGTGGAGCTGTGAGAAGAGGGCCACAATTCTCCAGACCCCAGAAAAGTAGATCCACCAACAGCTTAGACAGTGCACCTGGAAAAGCCACAAACACTCAATACCAGCCTATGAAAGCAGCCAGGGAGGTTGTTGCTGTACCCTGAAGGTACAGCAGGGGAGGGGAGGTGTACCCTGAAAAGCCACAAGGGCAGAGCTGCCCAAGGCCATGAGAGCCCATCTGTTGCATCAGTGTGACCTGGACGTGAGTCACGCAGTCAAAGGAGTTCATCTTGGAGCTTTAAGATTTGGCTGCCCTACTGGATTTCAGACTTGCATGGGGCCTGTAGTCCCTTCATTTTGGTCAATTTCTCCCACTTGGAAAGGGTGTATTTACCCAGTTCCTGGACCCCCACTGTATCTAGATAGTAACTAACCTGCTTTTGATTTTACAGGCTCAAAGGTGGAAGGGACTTGCCTTGTCTCAGATGAGACTTTTTGGACTGTGGACTTTTGAGTTAATACTGAAATGAGTTAAGACTTTGAGAGACTATTGGGAAGGCATTATTAGTTTTGAAATGTGAGAACATGAGATTTGGGAGGGACAAGGGGCAGAATAATACGGTTTGACTGTGTCCCCAACCAAATCTCATCTTGAACTGTAGCTCCCACATTTCCCATGTGTCATGGGAGGGACCCAGTGGGAGGTAATTGAATCATGGGAGCAGGGGGTCTTTCCACTGCTGTTCTCATGATAGTGAATAAGTCTCATGAAATCTGATGGTTTTACAAAGGGGAGTTTCCTACACAAGCTCTCATTTTTCCTCTTATCTGTTGCCATGTAAGACATGTCTTTTGCCTTCTGCCATGATTGTGAGGCCTCCCTAGCTATGTGGAAGTGTGAGTCCATTAAACCTTTTTCTTTATAAATTACCTGCTCTCAGGTATGTCTTTATCAGCAGTGTGCAAATTCGCTAATATAATTGGGAAAGCATGAT
>NC_045443.1:69382661-69414440 GCF_002776525.5 Piliocolobus tephrosceles | reverse complement strand
TTTATCAGCAGTGTGCAAATTCGCTAATATAATTGGGAAAGCATGATTGGTTTTGAAATGTGAGGACATGAGTTTTGAAATGTGAGGACATGAGATATCACAAAGTGATAGACTGTGAACAAAATCTGACCAGCACATATACTGAGTTTGGCCTGCACAGTATTTTATAAATTCAGTCAACATTTAAAAATTATAAGTTCACATAAAATTCAGATTAGCTCTTCAGCTTCTCTCTCTCCCCTCAAAAGAAGAAGGAGACGGAGAAGAAAAAGGACAAGCAGAAAATGAAAAGCTGGAAGAAGAGGAGGAAGGGAAGGAAGAAGAAGGATTTACCATTCCTATATAACAATAATACTCTGGACTTGAGTAGCTGGTGTTCCCTTGGAAGAAGTAAGTGGTCTCCAGTGTGTAATAGTCCCCAACATTCCTTATCGTTTTCCTGACATGAAAGCCAAGTGTCAGCCCTCCTCAGCCATCACACATTGTTATTTTCTCATAGAAGAGAAATATATCTCAAAGGTATCTCTATCATAATTGGAAAAGTGAAGGATAATCTAAGAGAAACTCATTTTTCAATAAAACCAAGAAATAGCACAAACTCTGTGGAAGTGAAAGTTGTTTCTACACACTTAATAGTCAAAGAAAGTGACCTATATCTGGGCTGCTTCACTCATTTACGTTACCAACCTGTTCCCTGAAAACATTTGGATTTGCAACACTTGGCCTTGACTGGAAATCCCATGAAAGAGAGTCAATATTTTGCTGTTATCGTTTATTACCGTATCTTCCATACCTGGCACAAAGTAGGCCTTCAATAAGCGTTTTTAAAAGAAACACAGTTAAATACTAGGGGAGACAATTATTTAGAAATAATAACAACAATTGCCTAATGGTAAGTGCTTTAAAAGAAGTATACACAGGATACAGTGGAAACACAAATGACTTTGTCTCCTCACCCAGCACAACATATAGTAAAGGTGAGCAAACAGGCATCTATGTCTCCTTGCCCATTACTCTCCACAGCACTCCCACACTAAATGTAAGCTTCTGTAGCAAGAGTAAGGAAATGGTTTCTATAATGAGCCAGAGAGTAAATATTTTAGGTTTCTCAGGCAATACCATTTCTGTAGCAACTATTGACCCCTGTCATTGAAGTACAAAAGCAGCCATAGACAATATGGAAACAAACATGGCTATGTTCCAGTAAAACTATATTTACATGCAGCGAACCATATTTGGCCCAAACATAGTTTGCTGAACATTGTTCTAGAGGCTAGGAACTATTTTTATCTTCTTTGCAGTTTTTGAATTGACTTGAACTACTTGGAGAACTTTATTCTTTTGATTTTGGAGTCTGATCTTTGCACACATACCCACAAAGAGAGAGAAAGAGAAGGAGAGAGGGCAGGAGAGAGAGCAAGATATGGAGCAATGATAACTGACACTAACCACTGTTAGGAAAATGCTGCTGCAGAAATGGAAACAGGATGGGACACCTTTTTTATACAGCTTCTTAATGAAAACAAAAATCTCTGGATTTTCACAATTAAAGTCCTGACCTCAATACTATCAGTTGGTCTTAAAAAGATCCAAGGGAATATCAGTTTAGAAACATAAGAACTAGCGTAGAGAAAGTTGACCTGATTTTTTTCTGATGTGAACTCTAGGAATGATATTTACTGCTGAGATTATGTTGCTTCCCTAAATTATAGTTTAGTTCCTTCAGGTAGGAAAAAAAAAAGAATAACAAACACCATTTGTATAAACCACCATTTATATATATATAGATAAAAGTATTAACATATCTATATTCTCTTAATGGGAAAATGAAGAAGCTCTTCAGTTTAAAAAAAAAGAAAATACGTTAACATAGAAATTGTCATTTTAGTCCTGAATGTTCTTGATAGGGCTACAAAATGACTATTCTATGATTTAAAAAAAAAAAATTAGGGAAAAGAGGCAGGAGAAACAGAAAGAATAAGTAATAAGGAAGAGCATAGGAGAAAAAGAGAAAGAAATAATAATAAATAGAAAATAAAAGAGAAGAGAAAGAGACCAATAAGCCTGCAATAGAGAATTGGCAGACTCTCAGTAATTCCTTCAAGGTCAGGCAGAGATTTCAAAGTCATGAACGACCAAAGCCTGCTTCACTGTACTTTTCAAAATCCATTCCATAGCATTTTTACAGAAGTAAAGGTTATTGGCTTATTTCAATTCTATCAATCAAAAAATCTATTCTAAAATCCAGACCAAATATAATTAACATAGTATTATCTCTGTGTGTTTGGGCCCCTCAAGATTTGTGTTGGTGTGCATTGCATCTCCATCATTTGAGATGTCTGTTGTGGGAAGAATCATACTGCATGTGCAAATGAAAGAACATATATGGACTCTAAGATAGGCCAGAAATTACTAAAACTGTGTAGACTGCCATTTAACATGACTGGATTTCAGTGAGTGACTGAAAAGATGACTCTTAAAAGTGTGAAAGACGTATTAACACAAACTTCAGAGAAAACTCCCATGTTCTACATTCTGAAACCAATGTTGAACGAAGATGGTCATAAATTAACATGTGTCTTATTTTTCCTATCATTTTGTTTCCTGGCTCCAAGATGGTAACCGGGTCTTCAGGTTTTCTTCTTAGAGGAGTTCATGTTGTATGGCCAAAGAATTTACCTAAAGATTATGCATTTTTCTGGATTCTTTCTTCCTAAAATCCTAAACTCATCTAGGGAGTTATGCTAGGTCTTTGGGGTAAGAAGAAAAGAAAATAAGGTGAATATGTCAAGGGAAAGCTTCTCCGAAGACTACAGTGGGGACTGAGATCTGTGGGTTCTACAAGGAGGTTCTACAAAAGGAGGAGATGGCAGACATCTGAAAGGAACAACTGCATTGTGCATGCAGGGAGACTGGACACTAAGTGCCTGGGCACCCAGCCTCATGAAGACACAGGCTGAAGCTTGAAACAAAAGTAGAAGACCCCCTACCCCTCAAGGGCTGATGTGAGTTTGGGCAGAAATCCATTTAAACCAAAAACATCAAGATCTGCCTTCCACCCATCTACCCTAAATAGCACCTTTGCCCAATCCAGAAATGGAAAAAAAACTCCAATAATTATTGAAATTGAACTTTTAGTCAATACAATGAGATGAAGCCTTGGATCAGCTTAAATTTGATTTAGAGAAGTATACACATACCTTGAAGATACTGTGGGTTCTTTTCCAGGTCACCTAATAAAGTAAATATTGCAATAAAACAAGTCGCATGAATGTTTTGGTTTTCCAGTACATACTTCAGTTACAGTCACACTATACTGTAGTCTAGCAAGTACACACATTAATTAAAAATACTCTGTTGCTAAAATATCATGAGCCTTCAGTGCACTGTAATCTTTTTGCTGGTGGATTGTCTTGCCTATATATTGATAGCTGATGACTGATCATTGTGGTGGTTGCTGAAGATTCAGGTGGCTGTGGCAATTTCTTAGATTCAGACAACAATAAAACTTGCCACACTGATTGACTTTTTCTTTCAGGAAAGATTTCTCTATAGCATACATTACAGTTTGATAGCATTTTACCCATAATAAAACTTCTTTCAAAATTTAAGCCAGTCCTTTCAAATCCTGCTGCTGCTTTGCCAACTAAGTTTATAAAACATTCTAAATCCTTTGTTGTTATTTCCAACAATGTTCACAGCACTGTCACCAGAAATAGATTCTGTCTTAAGAAACCATTTTCTTTCTCATCCATAAGAAGCAGCTCCTCATTTATTAACATTTTATCATGAGATTGTACCAATTCAATCCCATCTTCAGGCTCCACTTCTAATTCTAATTCTCTTGCTGTTTCCACCACATCTGCAGTTATTTCCTCCACCAGAGTCTTGAACCCCTAAAAAGTCATCCATGAGGGCTGGAATTAACTTCTTCCATACTTCTCTTAATGTTGATATTTTGACCACTTCCCATAAATCACAAATGTTCCTAATGACATCTAGAATATTAAATCCTTTCCAGAAGGTTTTTCCGTTTACTTTGCCCAGATCTATCAGATAAATCACAATATATGGCAGTTATAGCCTTATGAAATGTATGTCTTAAATAATAAGACTTAAAAGTCAAAATTACTTCTTGATCCGTGGGCTGCAGAATGTATGTTGCATTAGCAGGCCCGAAAACATTACTCCCTTGTACACCTCCATCAGAGCTCTTGGGCAACCAGGTACATTGTCAATGAGTAGTAGTATTTTGAAAGGAGTCTCTTTTTCTGAGCAGTAGATCTCAATAATAGCCTTAAAATATTCAGTAAATCATACTATAAACAGATGAACTTTTATCCAGGTTTTGTAGTTCCATTTATAGAGCATAGGCAGAGTAGACATAGCATAATTTTTAAAGGTACTAGGATTTTTTAAATAATCAATAAGCATTTGCTTCAACTTAAAGTCACCGACTGCATTATCCCCTAAAAAGATTCAGCCTGTCCTTTGAAGTTTTGAAGCTAGGCATTTCCTTATTCCCCTCTCTTGTTATAATAATCCTGTATGGCTTCATCCTCTGATAGAAGGCCATTTTGTCTACATGGAAAATCCATTATTTAGTATAGCCACCTTCATCAGTGATCTTAATTAGATATTCTGGATAATTTGCTGTGGCTTCTGTATCAGCACTTGAATCTTCATCTTCCACTTTCATGTTACAACTTCTCTTCTCAAACATCATATATCAACCTCTCCTAGTTTTCAACTTTTCTTGTGTAGCATCCTCACCCCACTCTCCCTTCAAAAGATTGAACAGAGTTAGGACCTTTCTCTGGGTTAAGTTTAGACCTACGGGTGTGCTGTGGCTGATTTGATCTTCTATCCAGACCACTAAAACTTTCTCCAATAAGTTTTAGCAATAAGACTGTTTCGCTCTCTTCTCATTTGTGTGTTCGCTGCAGTAGCACTATTAATTTCCTTTAAGAACTATTCCTTTACATTCATAACTTGTTTAACTGTTGGCATAAGAATACTAGCTTTCAGCCTGTCTCAGCTTTTGACATGCCCTCCTCAGTAAGTTTAATCATATCTAGCTTTTGATTTAAAGTGAGAGATGTGTGGCTCTTCCTTTCACTTGAACACATATAGGCCATTATAGAGTCATTAACTGGCCCGATTTCAATATTGTTGTATCTCAGGAAACACAGAGGTCTGAAGAGAAGGAGAAGATGTGGAAATGGTCAGTCGATAGAGCACTCAGAACATATACAACATTGATGGATTAAGTTCGCCAACTTATATGGGTGCAGTTCATGGCATCCTAAAACAAATACAATAGTAACATGAAAGAGTATGGGTCACAAATCATCATAACAGATACAATAACAATACAAACACTTGAAATGCTGCAAGAATTACTAAAATGTGACATAGAGACAAAAAGCAAATTCACGTTGTTGGAAAAATAGTGCCTATAGACTTACTCAACACAAGGATGCCACAAAGCTTCAATTTGTTTTAAAAAAATGCAAAACACGATATCTGAGAAGTGTAAAAAAGTGAAGTGCAAAAATTGAGGTATGCCAGTAAAAGAAATATCTTACACCTAAGTGTTGGGGTGGCATAAAATTCACGGCTGCTGTAGCACTTTTTAATGAGTCACTTTAATTTTACATGGTTCAGTCACATCTCACATTAAATAAAAAGTAGAATCATTCTTAGTCTCAGCCTCCTCCACTCACAGCTCATGAGCTACAATGTGTCAGACACTGTTCTAAGAACTTTACCTCAACCCTATGAGGGAGGTATTATTATTTCCCCCATATTACAGATGAGGAAACTGAGGCACAGAGAGATTCAAATTACTAAGGTCTCACAGCTTGCAAGCAAAAGAACCGGGACTCAAAGCCAGGCAATGTGACTACAGAGGCCACATTCTTTACCAGCCAGCTGTCTCCTGGCTCTGCAGACTGGGTGGGGCCTCTCGCCTTCAAACAAGTGAAGTCTAAATGATGCAGAAAAAGAACTTCCTTGTGCCCTCAATGTCCTGGTATAGTCATATGACAGCAGATGTGAAAACTCTGAACATGAAAACAAAATAAGCCTCAGTGAATAGCTGTTGATTAACTGAATGTTTTCATTGACAATCTCTAAAAGCAGAAACTTAAAACCTGTTTCTACAATAGTGCCTATCCTAATGCTTTTACATTTTAAAAAGGTATGCTGAGGTCCAACCAACCCCCTTTTGCAGCTTTCCCCTAAGGTAGAGAAAGTCTTAACAGCACTTCACGCCCTATATACCCTCCTGTGGAGGAAAATGGTTCTCCCTCCTAGTCATGTGGGTGTGGCTACAGCGAGGATTGTAACCCACCAGGAGTGGCTGGGTCAATAGGTTGTCATAGGTGGGAAGTGGAAAGGGAAAGTGGATGTTCACTATCTTGTCTATGAAGCTTTACACGCCCTGTCCTCTAGCCTAAGAGGATGACCATAGTTTGCCCAATACTTGGCTGGAAGGGAGTGGGAGGTAGAATTTGTAAAAAAAGAAAAGATCTGATTAAAATCCCCCACAGCATATTCTCAGTCTAATCTCCTTTTATCTCTGCAACCCGATTTCAGCAATTACGTTTATCACTTAAATGCCTCCTCTTGTTCATAACTTTGATGATTCTCACATGGGCTGTAGACTGTTTACTCTAATTGTGTTCTTATTAACATTCCCATTTTAAATGAGACAAAATAAGACTTTGACCTTCCAAAGTGAATGACTGCTTACTGACCTTCCCTGGGGAGAAATTAACTTTGGAAGTATCTGCAAAGTATGTACCTGGTGATATGTCCATTCATTTTCCTTCCTATTTGTTTCTTTAAGGTGGAGTCTCCTATTTATTTTCTGGAGGAGACGTGGGGATAAAGGATCACTGGGCCCCAAAGAAAATGTGAGAAGGTCATATTGACAAACTGAAAAGGTTTCAGTAAGAAAATACTAAAGTCACTATTCATTCTCACAGACCCACTGATCTATTGCTTTTATTTTAGGAATGAGATTAAATACCAGATGTAAAGTATTTTTCTTAATATATGCCAGCCATTAAAAATGACATCAATTAAGTTCCTTTTTTTAATATAAAGAGAAATTTTCATTTGATGATTTTAGAGGAAAAAAAGAAACACAAGATTATGCAGTGCTCCCCCCCCCCCCCAAAAAAAAAGAGAAAAATCCTCCTTTGGGATGTGGAACATGAAGAAGCAGGATAATGAGGATTTTGTTTCCTATACAAATTGAAGATTAAAAATGAATTTTAAAACATTTAAATTTGAATGAAAACAATCAAAAATCAAAAGAGCTATTTATAAAGACTTGAAAAACCTAACCCAACACATCTCCTGTGCCTTTACAAATGTGCATGAGAAGTGGTGTGTCGGTGCTAAATAATAATTCTATACATTTTATTGATATTTGTCTTCAGCCTGACATATGGAAGGAAGCATAATAGTTGTAGAGAATTGCAGCAATATATTTAGTTCTTTTAAACCTCTACTTCAATCACCTTTCATAAAGTTAAAGAAATGAAAGGAACTTTGTAAAATATGCAAAGGAAAGTAAACTTATTGATATATACTAGGAGACCTAAGCCAATTCATTTCATCCAGGCACACATAATTCTGACTGCTGACCAGCCTCCATTTTCTTGGATGAGCAGTCACTCCCTCCCACTTGAGCTTGAGAATATCATGATCTCTGATCATGTCTCACTATCATTAAAACTGAGGCAATATGCCCACCTACCCCTTGCATATGAAAGGAAAGAAAAGTGAATAATAATAACCAGCTTCCTAGCACAGAGTTTTTATGCCTTTTCAGAGCTCCACGAATCTTTCAAAATTAATGACAATGGATAAGCTTCCTCAGTGATTTTGCAGGATGCTCCTGGCACATTTCTGCAAGGTAAAGAAATTTACTTTGCCCTCAGTGGAGGAAAAAATTTGAGGGGGCTTAGAAAAATAAACTAGCTTGAAAATAAATGTTTAAAGCTGAAAAAGTAACAGATAAAAAATCTGACCTATTCTCAATCTTATTCATCTCAAAATCTAAAGGAGAATTAAACTTACCTGTTTCTACAACTGAGGTAATTCTTGCTGAAATTCCAAAAACAGTCATTTTACAAAAGGGATAAATGGCATAGATTCTGTGCTGTTCAGAGTAAATAATACGGATTAAACAATAAAAATGAAGTTCAGGTAAAAAGAAATAATTCCAATGAACATATTCTCTACCATTGTAACAATAATGCATGAACATCCAAATGATAAAAATATTCTAGCAAAATAATTCCTAAATCCATAGCTGACTGCAGAAAACTATATAAATAATATTTCAAAAGTTAAACATCCCTAAGATATTTACTGATAATTATTCACAAATAAGCAAATGAATAATCTTTCTGTCCATCATAAACTAAATACTGATAAAACAGTAAAATTCATTCAATCATTCTTTAATTCAAAAAATGTTTATTAGGGGACTACCACATGCCAAGCATTCTTTGAAACACTGGAGATACAGTAGTGAACAAGATGGGGGGGGGACTCAGATAAAAGGTGTAAGAAAAGAGTTTATACTCAAGTAAACAAAAATAAAAATGAACAAAAAAAATAAAACATACGTATGTTAGATGGTGATAAGTACTATGGAGAAACAATGTAGGAAAGGATAATGGGGAGTGTGGGGATGGCAAGATTTGGGATGAGTGAAAAGAAGCAAATTGAATAATTAAGTCCTCACTGAAAAGATAGAATTTTTGCAAAAACCTAAGAAAGTAAAAGAATAAGACATGTTGCTGCCTGCAGCAAAAGCATTTCAGGTAGAAGGAACAGCAAGTTCAAAGATCCTGACCCAAGGGTATGGTTGATATTTTCAAAAAACATCAAGAGGTGCAATAAGCCTGCAGCAACACGAGACAGAAGAAAGTAACAATGATGTCATAGAGGTAAGGGAATAGGATTAAGATCAGGGTACGTTCTTTTAGGCCATAGTAAGAATTTTGGCTTTTTTCCTAAGTTAGAAAGCTTCTGGAAGAGTTCAAAAAGAATGACATGATCTGACATTTTAACAGGACCACTTTGGTTACCTCATTCAGAAATATGATCAAGAAAAAGAGACAGCAGCAGGGAAACTGGATAGAAGACTATTATGGTTATCCAAATAAGACATGATGGTGCCTGGGACCTGAGTGGAAGCAGTGAAGGTGGTGACAAGCGATCAGGAGTTGGATATATTTTGAAGGTAAAGCCCATAGGATTTACCGAATGTATGTAGGGGGAGTGGAGAGGAATGTGAGAAAGAGGAATTTACTACGACACCAAGGATTCTGGCTGAGTATAATCAGCCATATGATTCTTCATGTTTCCCAGCATCCATGCCCTCTCTGTGGCCTCATTGTGAGCAGCATCTGTTTTTCCACTTCTTAACTATGGATTCAAACACAAATTTAACTTTGGCGAATGACATGTGTATAAAAGTGACTGCCTGTTCATTCTGAGCCCAGGACTTAAAAGGCCTTGCACATTATTTCTGGCCCTCTTACAGTTGTTCTATCAGCATGAAAAGAATATACCCTAACCAGCTTTCATGTTCTAGGAAGATAAGAAACAGGTATAAGAGAGCTGCTCAAGTGACCAACAGACCTGCAGTAGGAAGTAGAACTGCCTTGGCCTCTGAACCTTGAAGCAGAGATACCTGGCCAAACCCAGATCAGCCAAATTTAAATCAACCTCAGACACGTGAGTAATAATTAATGATTGTTGTTTTAAGTTTTTGAGGGTTGGAGTGGTTTGTTATGATTCAATAGCTAGCTGATACACTGAGCAACTTAGAGGATAAAGTTATATTTACTAAAATAAGGAATTCTGCAGGAAGACTAAGTTTTGGGGGAGAAAACAGGATTTTAGTCTTGGAAATATTAAATCTGAGATGTTAAAGGGGAGATTGAATAGGAATTGCATATACCAAGAAAGAGGTATAGGCTGAATAAAAGTAAGCATCATAAGAGTTTAGATGGTATTTAAAGCCATGAGACTAGTTAAGATCTTCTAGGAAGTGAATGTAGATGAAGAATAGATGAAATCTAAATCTTGAGACACTTCAGTGTCAAGATGTTAGGAAAATGAGAAAGAACTAGCAAAAGAGACTGAGCAGGAGCAGACAAAGGTATTGGAGAAGGTCCAAAAAGGAATAGCACCTGGAAGTTTAGTGAATAATATGATGTGCAGAGTAGGTGACTGTATTAGTCCCTCTCATGCTGTTAATAAAGGCATACCCAAGACTGGGTAATTTATAAAGAAAAGAGGTTTACTGGACTCACAGTTCCACATGACTGCAGAGGCTTCACAATCATGGCAGAAGGTGAAGGAAGAGCAAAGGGATGTCTTACATGGTGGCAGGCAAGAGGGCATGTGCAGGGGAACTCCCTTTAAAAAAACCAACAGACCTTGTAAGAATTATTCACTATCACAAGAACAGCATGGGAAAACCTGTCCCCATGATTCAATTACCTCCCACTGGGTCCTTCCCACAACACATGGGGATTATCACAATCCAAGGTGAGACTTGTGTGGAGACACAGAGCCAAACCATATTAGTGGTCCACTGAACCAAATTACATACTGGTAGGTCAAGTAGGATGAAGACTGAAATAGTGCCATTGGATCCTGCAGCGTGAAGTTCTGGTGACTTTATTAAGTTTTGCTATATAGAGAAATAGAGAAATGGGAAAGTAGCTAGAGAGAAAAATTAGGTTTAAAAAGGAGTTTTTGATTTTTTAATAGCATTGAGAATGGCTTTTTTTATTTGCTGATGAGAATGATCCAGCAGAGAAGAAAACCTGATGAAGAAGAGAGGGGACTAACTGATAAACCGGAGAGAAGGCAGAGTATATTGAAACTCATGCTAGAAGGCAAGCAGTGTTGAGTAAGAGTGTAAAGAAAGTATCTTTTGATTGCTTATACTTTCCAAATGGAACAGGAAGCAAGGTCAGCTAAGAGAGAATGAGGGAGGAGATCTGAGCATTCAATAAGAAAGGAGAAAGTATGAAAAAATCAGATAGGAGAATAGAACAGTAAATGCACTACATAAAGTCAGGTGAGTGATCACGAATTTAAAGCGAGACCAATCACATAGTTCTGTGTTTATCCACAATCACATTTTCTCATGGGTGTAGCCATAGAGTAGAGGGATAATTAGATTTACACAGGTTAGGATTCTCCCAAACAAAACTTATAAAAAGGGTATATAAGGGAAGCTGAGAGCACAGCAAGGGAATAATAATGAATGACTATGGAATTGAAGCTGGAGAGGAAGGGAAATGTGTACAAGAAGGGAGTGAGGGGAAGTGAAAGACTGGATGGAAGCACTTTTAGAGTTGTGATTACTGAAGGAAGCTTCATCATCAGGGTGGCGATGGCAGGAAGCAGTTGTTTGAAACAGAGCTTATGGAGAGATTGCAGGTATCAACAACCACAAAGATAGGGTATAGACTTTGAGACTGAAGAACTATCTGAAGGGTGGAGGACAAGAGAGGTGGAGGAGGGGAGATGAAGAAAGTGAGAAGTCAATGTACTGGAAAGTTCACCTTCCAATATCCAATTCAGATATTGAAATTGCCAAGATTAGGGCAAGAGTACCGTTAGAGCGCCAATGATGTAAAACGTAAAATTTTCCAGAAACTCAAAGTAAAAGATTTTGCATTTCTGCAAAATATTTCGTACCTTAACTGAAATCATAGCAAGTAGCACTCAAATTGTTCTATAAAGCATTTAATAAGGATCTTAAAAGTACAGTAGAACTCTCGTAACCCATTTGCACTCAGCCAACTTGCCAGATTACCTATCCACATGCTTCCCTTTCTCTGCAAAGCTTTTCTGTTGAAGCCCAAAGATGAGAGAAAGCCCCTGGCAGAGACTGCTCTCTGGTCTGCTCACTCAGTTCTACTCCCACCAGTTGAGTTGGATGCTTGCCAAGAGTCAGTTATGTTTGTTTCCAACACTGTTAGTGCCTCTTAAATTCAATGTTATAATTATATAATGACATAGTTTCATGAGATGTTATATAAGTTAATGATATATGAATGCAAAAATGTGGCTTCTTTGAAAACCACCTGGAATGCTATGAAGATTTTATAAAGGTACCTCACAAAGAAACATGCTATCAGATTAGGTGTGAGTGAGACAAACGTAAAATATTTTTAAAGAATCATAAAAACATAGAAGGTATCAGCACTCAGACTGCTTTACCCATGTCTTTGGGTTATTGCTCCACTTACAAAAGCAAAACCAGAACTCACAGACAATGAATTGTGGTTGTGGTTGTGGTTGTGGTTGTGGTTGATGCAGGAAAGACAATGCAGAGCTTCAACCAGGGAACCCATACTAGAAATGAAGACAGTGGGTCTCCATCAAAATATTGATGAGTGAATACAAATATACATGTTTTAAGGTAAGTAAAATCTTGAATGTGTCCTTTGAAAATAATTCCTATTTTAAGCAACTTCTTCAGTTAACTTCTTTAACCAACTACTGTCTTGATTGAACTAGATTAATGGACTTCTGATGCTACTTTAGACAAGCAAAACACAGAGATCCAATGATTCATTCTTAAAGTAAATCCTTTATAAACATGGAAAAAACATGACTTGGTTGAACTGGACAGTAACTTTGATTTTTGTTGTTATTGGTGTAAAGTCTCATCATGTAATTATTGGAATAGGAACAATGTTACAAGAGCATCAACCACAAACTTGCCTTTAAGGAGCATCAACCTTGTGATTCAACCATGTGAATTCCTAAATAGATGAGAATCTCTGCATTGAAGTTTCCCTTGGAATGCTTTAGTCAGAGTAAGAGTTTTGCTGTAGTAAATTGTAACTTTACATTCACCAGTGTAGGCTGCATGAATATGGTGAAGAAGTAGTTAAATAATTAAACTGATCTGCTCCAGTCCTGAGTGACACTTAACAGTGTGACATAGAAAACATCCTGGTGATTATGCTACTAGACAATTTGACCCAATATTTCTGCCTAAATCCAAAATACTAGATGAAACTACTATAACCAGGCAATCCATGAAACAAAGAAGGACTCTGAAGAGGACCTTTAAAATATCATTAAGGTAGGATGGAACAGATAAAAAGTGTTTAGCATGATAGAAGAGAGTATCCGTCTCTTCCAAACACTAGAATAGACTGTATAGTTTTCAGAAGCAGAAGGAAACTAAAAATTTGCTGCAAATAGTGAGAAATGTCCTGTTCGAAGGAAATAACCTTCTAACGTAGAACAAGGACACCATGAAATACATGGGAAAGAATCAACAAAACTTGGATGGACCAGGAGGAAAATTTGGAACCAAAACTGTTGTCTCAAACATGTTTAGCTGTTTAGCTCAGGTTTGTACTCACTCTTTAGTAAAGGCGAGTTAAAATGCTGGTCTCTTTATCATCATTGATAGTTTATTGTATGTAATTATACTTAACTAGATACTAAACTCTATGTAGTTTTCATTTCATACAATTAATTCAGTCAAAATTAAAGTTCAATGTTTAAAAACCCCTCCAGGTTTTTTAGGAGCCATGATTGAAGACTGAGTTGTAACCCTGTTAACCACTACAAGCAAAATTCTGATACCCATTATGGATATCACCTTTTTCAGAACAATTTAGTGACTGTAACGGGTACTATAAATTCTTCATACATCTTCATCAAGTGATACTACATCAAGAAATGTGGTCTGTGAACATGGAGAGTAAATAAACACTTATATACAAAGATTTGGAGACACCCTAAATTAACAACTTGAAAGAAATAGATATATTATGATACATTTATATGTTACTTTTGGGTCTTCCACGGACAAGATAAATAGCAAAATGGGCAATGTATATGTGTACAGGGGAGAACATTTGTTGTTTTGAGAGTTGAGCACTTTGTTCTTATCAGGATAGAAACTGTTTCCAGATGGAAAAGAAGTAGCAAGCTCATATGCTTAAAGGAGGCAGGCAAGTGACATAAATGAGTGAAATGGTCCCTATATAAGAGATAACATGGAAGATGACAGTGGGGGCATCTGTGGCATACTGAAGATCACTTGCCAATCTATACAGACAACAAAAACTCAGTTCCAGCCCAGTTGTATCTGAGAATGTGCACCCATTGTTGCCATTTCTTCTGATTTTTTTCTAAAGGAACTTACTGCCTGGATTTTGCTATGCTTTTTGTGTCATCATAGTCAATAGTCTAAAGGGCCATCTCATATTAACCCAAGGGATGCCAGAGGGTTTGTTTTTTGTTTTTTCTTTGCATCTGGCTTAGAGGTCAAGATAAATTAAGATCCCTTTGTGACTGTGGTTTTTGGGGACAAGGAAGCTTTCCAGGGATAGCCTTAATAGCCAAAAAAAAATTTCCAAAGAATGGCTAGACAAACTGTTCTGCATAAAAGGTTAATCTGGAGGTGGAGGAAAAGTAGACAAATGGAAAGAGGAGAGGGAATAGGAAGTGAAGTAAAACAACAGTAGGTGAAGTAAGGACTTATAAGACACAGATTTCTAAATATCCAATTCGCTAGGACTGCTGTGAACCCTCAGTAAACCATGCCTTGCATATAAATGCCTTGGATGATGGTATTTTGAGAAAATCAAAGGACAGTAGCTAGTTGCACATCCCCCTTTGTTGGTGCAGACAAAGAAGAAAAGAATCACTCTAGGAGTTGAGAGATGAGTGAGTTTCAAGGCTTTAAGGAAATGAGAAATTGAAAAGAGAGGTACCATAAAATATATAATATCACTTCTGTAGGAAGTGATAGAAAATATAGCTAGGGTATTGGGCACCCTATAAGACAGAAATTATTGAGCTTATTAAGGTAACCCTACCTGCCTATCTCAAGATCTCACTGATTTAAAGCAATAGAAATTTATTTCAATTTCATATCACAGTTCAATGGACAGCAAGTGAAAAGGTGTGAACTCTGCTCCACACAGTTATTTAAGTTCCCAGGCTGATAAAGGGTACATCACATGGGTTCCAAAGTCAACCTGGACAATCAGCTAGCTCTTGGTAGGAGAGAGAGAAAGAGTGAATAACCATGCAAGATATTTCTATGGTCAACATTCTGTTAGCCATAACTCAGTCGTATGGCCACACCTAATTATCACAAAGGCTAAGAAATGTGATCTAGATGTATGCCCAGGAGGAAAGGAAAACTATGTTCTCTGACTTAGTGGGGTCAAGCCAAATTTATTTAAACCTAAAAATAAACTGTAGGACCAACATCATTGTCTCTGGTTAGTGAGAAAATACAAATTAAAGCCCCAGCCAAAATGGGATATTAATGTTATATGGGAAGAAGGAGACACGCTAAGCTTGAGAGGCACTATATGTCCTTGGGAGAAAAGCAACTTCTTCAGAGCTGTGGTAGCTAAGCGCCATGAAAATGCCAAGTAATTGTCCCAGACAAGGCCCTTCATCTACCCACATTTTGTGAATGGGAGGAGTCCCTTTGGGATCCTCAGCCTAGTCTTGTTCCTTCAGTGGGTATGACAGCCCAGTTGGTCTCAGCCAACCTCAGTGAAAATGAACAAGGATAGTAATAATAGTTGCTAGCATTATTGAGCACTTGCTGTGTGCACTGCCATGTACAATTCCAAGTGCTTCACTTGTATTGTCTCACTTAATCCTTGCAGTAACCCTGAACATTTTTATCCCCATTTTACATGCAAGATAACTGAAGCACAGAAAGGTTTAGTAATTTGTCAACAGTTATTCAGCTAATAAGTGGTAGAGCTAGAATCTGAACCCAGATAGCCTGACTCCAGAGCTAAGCTGCAGACAGGCTCTGACTTCTCTCTTGCTTCAGACAATGGACTACATGGGGGCAAGAATTAGGTCTTGCTCATCTATGCAGTTTCAGTGCCTGGTACCATTTCAGCACAAATAGGGCAAAATAGCACAGAGGTCAGAGACTGGACTATGGGGTCACTCATTCCAGGTTTTAAAAAATGACACCAGCACTTGGTATGACCTTGGGTAAGTTACTTACCTTTTCTCAATTTCAGATTGTTTACCTTAAAAAGGAAAAAGCATAATAAAAGGAGACATCTTTACTATTTATTATCTATCACATCAGGCTGTTGTGAAGATTAATGGTATAACACATTTCAAAGGCTTAGCCTAGCATTGTATTTGATAAATAATAAACGAGATTCCATACAACTGGAAGTTATTTTTTTCATCTTTCTTTGCTTTTCAAAATTATTTTTTAAATGTTCCAAAAACCTAAATGTCTCCCAAGTCCCCTCCCAAGTATCATGAAAAGTCCATTTAAAGAAAAAAAAATTTAAGTTTTATAAAAACAGGATAAAGAAAAGCATCATTCAAAAAAAGTTTGATTCCCTTGAAGCTCAAAAGGGAAGTTAGGCTATAATTTGGTAAAACTGGCAGTAGCAGTGGAAAATAATTTACAAAACATACTGTTTTATGAATGTTTATAGGAGTGTATTAAGGTAGCTAATTCATAGATGTTGATTACATGGCTGAAGACAGTTCTATCTACCAGTAGATATTCTGTTACCTAAATCTCCCTGTTCCTACAGGTACTACTTATACGATAGTAGTAGTTTCCAGAACCTGATTTATCTTGGCCTTCCATCAGAAAAATATTACTGAGCAAAACACAATGCTAGGTCTTGTGAACACAAAAACACGTAATACACAATCCTTATCCTCAAGGAATTTAGAGTCTACTTGGGGAGACAGAATATATCCATGCAAAATAATTAACATAGTAAGTGGCATGGACTAAATACCAACTAGAGTTCAAATGAGTTGCACTGTTTTTTTTGTTTTTTTTTTTTTCTTGAGACGGAATTTCACTCTAGTTGCCCAGGCTAGAGTGTAATGGTGAAATCTCAGCTCACCACAACCTCTGCCTCCTGGGTTTAAGCAATTCTCCTGCCTCAGCCTCCTGAGTAGCTGAGATTACAGGCATGTGTCACCATGCCTAGCTAATTTTTGTATTTTTAGTATAGATGGGGCTTCTCCATGTTGGTCAGGCTGGTCTCGAAATCCTGACCTCAGGTGATCACCCACCTCAGCCTTTCAAAGTGTTGGGATTACAGGTGTGAGGCACCGTGCCTGGCCGGGTTGCACTTTCAATTGCTCATGCTAGTCACTAATGTTGGTAGTTTTTTTTTAAGAACTAATAGACATCTTTCAGGAATTGACCAGTTCAGTAGTTACTCTTTAAGAGCAAGAGAGATCAGATCCAGAAAATTGCAGAAATACATCCTACCCTCCTCTCAGAGTTTGGCTAAAATCTCAATTTGGCTAAATCTTCCGACAGTAGATGATATATTTATTTGCAGATCTGTCTCCCAGCTAGCCTGAGCATTGGTGAAGGGAAATGTCCCACTTTGGCACATTTCCATATCACATACAGGGGCTCAATTAATAGCAGTTGAATGGAATTGATATCTGTAGTGTATTATACATAGGTAACATTATTGTTAAAGTTGGGCATTTTTTCATATTTAACATTCTATGATTTTCCCCTTTGGTCTGGTAAACCCGGTCATAAACAGACTCAATTATTTGTTGACAGTGTATTTTCCTAATTAAGCCCCATATAATTATGTGGCTTAAACGTAACTCTCTATAATCAAGAAGCTGGCCTATATGGATCTAATATTGGCACAAGGCATGAATAAGGTCCAAACACACACTAGGAAAGAAACAATGCTATCCACGGCCACTCTGCTGATGACCTGTACATCCTTCCAAGTCACGTATGCTGTTTGTTGCCTCCTCTTGGAAAGCTCTTTCCTCCCCACATGATGTCCATCCATTTCCTTCACCACATTACCTCATCATCATCCTTAGGATTTCAGCTTATACTTCACTCCCTCAGGAAAGATTTCCCAGACAGCCTGTGATGCTGCCAGAACCAATACTTCTCCTTAATAGCAATCATTTTAATGGATAAAGTAACATTTTCCATTAATTTTATGATTATTTCATTACTGTCTTCTGTTTGTGATTGTAAAATCCATGTATGAACGTAATATGTGTGTATTTTCTTCATGATTACGTTTATATCACAGAGCAAAGTGTCTTGTGTATGTGTCTATGTGTGTATATATAGATACATATGCACACATATATATTCACACACACAAGACACAAACATATATGCCCTCACATAAGACACTTTGCTCCATAATCTATACATGTGAATGAATAGGTGGTGCTCAGTAAATATTTTGAATGAATGAATTCAGCAGATTTTACCCATGAATCAAAAAGAAAGATTTGAGAGCAGGGCTGGGTCATTCCAATGATTCAACTGCATTCCAAGTTGAAAGCAGAGAAACTTTTCAACTCATTGCTTATCCTGTTGTCTTACCACCCCTAGGAGACATCAATTGTGTTTCTGGAACAACAACACCCCAAATAGTGCTTGTACAGGTCATATTGCCAATCTGTATCTGCAAGGAATGAACAAGCAGTATATTGTGTAGCTCATCAAGAGGAAAGGCAGGCCATGCATGGTGGCTTACGCCTGTAATCCCAGCACTTTGGGTGGCTGAGGCAGGTAGATCACCTGAGGTCAGGAGTTCAAGACCAACCTGGCCAACATGGTGAAACCCCATCTCTACTAAAACTACAAAAATTAACCAGGCGTGGCGGTGGGTCCCTGTAATCCCAGCTACTTGGGATGCTGCAGCAGGAGAATCACTTGAACCCAGAAGGCAGAGGCTGCAGTGAGCCAAGATCTTGCCACTGTCCTCCAGCCTGGGTGACAGAGTGAGATTCTGTCTCAAAAAATAATAAATAAATAAATAAATAAGGAAAAGGCAGAGGGAAGTGGTAAGAACCCACCTATATCTCTGTGGTTCTCATCCTGTTTTGGTCAGAATATTAATTCACCTGGAAGCATAGTGCTCTTACTCCCCTACTAACAATTATCAGTTCCTAATTAGCAGACCAAATATCTCCTTGTCTCTGTCTCTGTGTCTCTGTGTTGTACTCTCTTTCACTAGCTCTCTTTCTTGGTTTCTCTCTTACTCTCCAGGACATTATATGTAAAACAGCAATAAGAAGACTCTGAAAGTTGGAGAAAAGAAGTCATACCAGTTGGAGACCTTGGGATCTGAGCAACAACATAGCAGTAAGTTCCCAGGGTTTTGTTTCTGGCTTACATATCCCAAACTGGGTGCCAGTAACCTAGACACAACAACAGGTACAGACAAAAAAAACAAAAGCCCCAGCAAATGCCACTCTCTACACCCAAAGAACCAGGAAATGTGCAGCCTTCCAAGGCAATACCACTTTATTGCAGCCAAAATGGCAGAAAAAACTGCGGCCCCACCCCAACTAGCAAAATCCAAAGGGGAGCCTAGACTTTTCTCTTTGCCAAGTTGTAAGGAAATAGCTCAAACCCCCTATCCAGACGATGTCAGAGAAGGATGAGTAGGGAGCTGGGACTTTCATCATCACTGAGCAGTAACTGGGGCTCTCCTCTCCCACAGTGTCAGTGGAGACCACATGGGGACATGGAAGCAGTGACAAGGCACCTCTACCCTCTCTCAGAAGTAACAGGAGCCCCTCCCCATCCCAGGTGTCAACAGAGGCTGAGTGGGAACCTGGACTTCTACCCCCACCTGGTAGTAACAAGGCGGGCTCCACCCCTTTCTTTGCTGGAGTGATGTTGGAGGAAGTCAATAAAAACAAAAGGTGTAAATAAGACTGAGCGTCTCATAACATAATATCCAAAATGTCTAGGTTTCCATCGAAAATCACTCATCATATCAAGAGCCAGGAAAATCTCAACTTGAATGGAAAAAGACAATCAATAGATGCCAACATCAAAATGACAGAGATGGCGAAATTATCTGACAAATACTTTAAAGACAGCCATTACATAAATGTTTGAAATAAACTGTTACAAACATACTTGAAACAAACAAAAAATAGTCTCAACAGAAGTATAGAAGATAAAAAGAAGAACCAGATAAAAATTTTAGAACTGAAAAATACAAAAGCCAAAACAAAAGACAACAGCAGAATAAATGAGACAGAAAGAAAATCAATGAACTTGAAGATAGAGCAGGAGAAATTAAGCAGTATGAATAACAGAGAGAAAATAGACTAAAAAAATGAAAAGAACCTCAGGGACTTATGAAACTATAACAAAAGATCTAACATTCCTGTCACTGGAGTCTTGCAAGGAGAGAAGAAAACGGGCAGGGCTAAGAAAAGGACACAGAAATCACAGCTAAAAACTTCCCCCAAAAAAGTGATGTAACCTTATTGCTAATTAAGAACGCAAATTGAATAATAAAATAACATTTTTATCCTTTGATCCTCTAATTGGCAAAACATATTTATGATTGACGACATTGCATATTGGTAGGTATATAAGAAATGAGGATTCTTACAGTTAGTGGCAGTTTAAATTGATGCTATGTTTTTCATTAAGTTTTTCTGAGGTGTCTATTGTTATCAAAATTGTAAATGCGCACATTCCCCGATGCTGAAATTACACTTCCAGAAATAAATCCATCCCATGAAATAGCCACATATGTTCAGGAATCCTAAAGAATATTTATTGCAATATCATGTGTAATCATGGAAAATTACAAATAAAAACATCCATTAAAACAGAAATAGTTAATGAATTGTGACTTATTTGTACTATAGATGTGACAGAGTTGTTTAATAAATCTATGAGACTGACTTGCACACTTTGATATGGAAATAACTCCAAGGTTTAAAATGCTAGTAAAGGAACACTATGTCTAATATGGTCCCAAATACAAGCACACCAAGAAAGGTGTATGTTTGTGAATACAATGCATAGAAAGTGGATGTAGAGATTAGACATTTTAAGAATATCCTCAGTTCCAAGCTGTGTTTGCTTGAGCCTTTGAATAAACTGAAAAAAAAAAAAAAACAGAAAATGTCATTGTTAAAGAATGGTGTAGAAGGACTGATTATGAGGTGACCAAAAACTCCCTAAAGCAAAGGTTGACAGTTAATTGGGTTTGAAAAGGTGGGTGGGTGACAAAGGGAAATGTTCACACTTCATTCTCCACTCTTGTATGTCTTTGGCTCATGTCCAATGTATTGACATATTAATTGTATGAAAAAAGAAAAGTTATGAAGATATAACCATATGATTAAAAATGAACAATGGATAAAATAATAATAGCTCACATTTATTGGGTGTCTACAAATGTCATGTGTCAAGCGTTGGGCCAAATGCTTTCTGTATATTATTCTATTCACAAAAACTCTGTGAGATAGGTGGTGGGTGCCATTCTGAGTGCTTTAAATGTATCATCTCATTTAGTATTCACAGCCACTCTATAATATCAGTACCATTATTAGTTCTCATTTCACAGAAAAAAAAAAAATGAGCATTTAGGCCAATTACCCCTGTTAGTAGCAGAATCGAGTACTCAATTGTGTTCTTTAACCCCAGGATCTACATTCTTAGCCCCAATTTCACAGAGAAAAAAAAAAATCCACATATCTGCTAAGCCTAAGCAAACCTGTTTCTTCATCAATACTGGAAGAATACTGACTGTTTGATAAGCTTTAAATCTGATTCAGGAAGAAGAAAAAGAAAATTATTCTATAAACTAAAAGAGAGACATTGTTTAATTGTGTGTGTGTGTGTGTGCCTCTGAAATATAGGATAACGTGATGTTGTCTTCAGACAAATCCACTGTTACATTCTCTTTGGTGCCATTTTATGTGTAGCAATTATACTAAAAATAATGGATATTAAACTAATCTTGACAAAACAAGCTAATTAATATTAGTGTGCAGTTATCTAATTTTCTCTGGATTGAGATAGGTAATTCTAAATGATAAACTATGATTAGTTAGTGAAACACTTTAACTCATTTAAAAAAAATACTACACATTTCAAAAATGAGAGAGGGGCCTGGCATGGTGGCTCAAGCCTGTAATCCCAGCACTTTGGGAGGCCGAGACGGGAGGATCACGAGGTCAGGAGATCGAGACCATCCTGGCTAACACGGTGAAACCCCGTCTCTACTAAAAATACAAAACACTAGCCAGGCGAGGTGGCGGGCTCTTGTAGTCCCAGCTACTTGGGAGGCTGAGGCAGGAGAATGGCGTGAACCCGGGAGGCGGAGCTTGCTGTGAGCTGAGATCCAGCCACTGCACTCCAGCCTGGGCGACAGAGCAAGACTCCGTCTCAAAAAAAAAAAAAAAAAGAGAGAGAGAGGAAAGCTATAAATATCTTTACAACTCAAGTGTGGTCATTTGAAGCCAACATTTTTAGTATAGGTAGAAGCTTCAACTCTGAAGCATTGAGTGAAGTTAATGAGTCAATTTCTTTCTAAGATTAAAGAAGACATTTGACACTGTGTAGACCTCTTAAACTTCAGCCTCTGCCCTCATTTTTCTAGGTTATACAGCACAAACCATCATAACCACAAGGTCACAGTATACAAAGGAAAAATGTTTTGGAAAAGTTTAAGACAGAGAAAATAAGCAAGACCAAATTTTCCCATAGTATGTACCACAAACCTTTCACATATATGACATCTAGTTAGTCAAATGAGATTTAGATCTGTTGTGTCAGCCTATTTTTCTGATAGTATCTCGATAGAAACCAGGCTGCAATAAAATCTCCCTACTTCTTAAAAACAAGAAAAAGACCACTCCCAGAGTAAGGCAAGAATCTCTGTAGGAACACATACTCCACAAGCATGGAACTTGTCCAGCTTTGCTCATCATTATGCCCAGTGCCCAGGGTCTCCACCAACACCTCTGGAGAGACCATAGTCTCAGTTTTGCACAGCCCATAGTTCCTTAACCTTTGTTTAAAGTCCTTCTCCTCAGGCTGCTGGGACCACACTTTCCTAAGCCTCCTATCTCTCTTGATGCTCCTCCTGTTTGCATCATTCCTCCTCTTCAGCCACCAATTTAACATGAGTCCCCCCAGAAGGCTTTCCAGACTACATTTGAGATGACATCAGGGAAAGGGAGAGGAAAAGGGAGAAGGAAAGAATGGATGGGCTACAAGTGGTTTACCTGTAGTATAAGTTCACTTTACCCATTCTAAAACTGGAATATTTGGATGAAGAGCCAGCAAATCCAAAAGGGGTTCATAAATTGAACCCCTTTAGTCTGATCATTTAGCACCCAAGGACAAGCTCTGTTAGGCATGGTGATTTCCAAAAGGGACAATGGTTGTAGTCTGGACTCTAAAGATCTATTCAGATTTCTGCCCAGCCCATCTGCTTCCAGGAAAGCCTCCCTACCCACAGGTGAGGGTCTTTGCAGTCATATCTAAGTGACTTTACCCTTCTATGCTGGCCATAGTCAACTGGACCAGGAATGGACAGCTGACCCATATGGATCTATCAGATTCCCTTTCCCAAGATTTTGGAATTTGAAATCAGAAGCAATGAGTCTGTCTTTTTCTAAAACTATGACCTGTAACTCAGAAGTTATAAAGTCACCATATTCCATCATGTATATGGGTCAGTAAAAAATCCCATCTGCAGAGAAAATGAAGAGAAGAAAGTCACAGACAGTAGAGTGAAACACATGTGCAGAGAAGGCATAGTAGAGGCAGAGAGAAAATTCTGAAATCTTCTCAGTTCCCAGGTCTCATTCCTTTTGAAGGCCACCATATCCCTGCTCTTGGATTCTGTGAGCCACATACAATAAAGCTCCCTTTAGTTTGCCAAGCAAACCCAAATTATACAGATGATACAAAAATAACAGTCAACAAAATAAATGTAGGAAATGGAAAATGAAGCTAAGACTGAACCACTCTTTAATTATAAACCCTACTGAAATGAGGTAGGCTGTCATATGTCAGCTCTCCCAAGGCCTACCCTAGTTCCCCATGTACAGGCAAGCCACAAGCGTAATTGCTCTGTGTCTAGGCTGATGGTTAGAATTAGTGCTCCTTTCAATGTTGTTTACAACAAAGATAAAATGGAGACAAAAATAAAGCTCAAAGGGAAAATGAACCCAACCATTGTTCCCCTTGCCATATTAGGATATTTTTCTAAAAGTGAATTCTCCAGCAAAGAGGACATCACAAAGGAAACAGATGGTTACTTTAAGGAAAGTAGGAGACTTTCCATATTGCCTTTCCCTTGTTCCTTTTTTTAACAGGAAGGACTTAAGCAGTTATGGGTATTCCTCACATACATTTGAGCCATTCTGTTTATGCAATGCAAAAGATGGATAATTGCACTACTGCACTACAAAACAAGCAGCTGAATGTGGAATGGTACTCAGAAATGGAAACCTTGTCAGTTAGTATTAGCAAATCATCACATGAAACAAATTGTTCACTTTTGCTCAGCCCATTAGCTGCAAGGATGAAAGGAATTGCTCTCTCAACACATAATATTCCAATTTCCTGTTTTTACTTAGCATTTCTCTTTCCTGCTCTGCAAATAATATACATTTATATTCTGGACCTAATTTGTTCCCTCTGACCAGGAGTTTATTTTAGTCAGAGACAACTTAAGCAATTGCTTTGGGAAATGAAGCCTTGGGAACGCAGTACCTCTCATATAGAGGGGATTGATTTGGCCTTCCTTTTAGTAGATGGTCTGGTGACTAGAACATAACACCCACCAACCACTATGCCCTGTATTTCAGTTTTTCTAAGAAAGACAATTGTGGAATGGCTCAGAGCCCACTTACCACAGTTTAATTATATGTATAATAATCATGATAAGTCTATAAATGAGGTATTTTCATTCCTATTTTTCAGACAACTAAAATGAAACCCCAAAAGTGTCAATAATTCTGTAGTGATCACCTAGTAAGTAGAGATACCAGAATTCGTACTTCTGTTTACATGATGTCAATGCCCATGTTCTCTCTCCTATGCTCTGGGAAACAAGTTTTATTTAAAGGTGCCCTAATGAAAACCAGATCATCCTGATGAAAACCAGATCATCCTAAGAGTTACAGTGAAAAACTGAGACAGCAAAAGTCTTATCCAGTTATCTAAGCTGCCTCTCATCGTAAGTTGAATTCACTTTGGTTTTCTTTTTCCATAGAACAAACCAGTAAGTGACCTACAGAATGAATCTCAAGTTGTCACCTGAAATCCAATTAAATACTTCCGTTGAGCAATTTTGCTGGCCACATCTCACTGAAATCAAGTTCCACCACTCCCAACATTAGAGGAGTATAAACAGGTCAGATAACGCATATTTCTGTAGCATAGGAAGGACGAAAAGACACAAATAGTACAGACACACCATATTTCATTGCACTTCACTGTATTACACTTCACAAATAGTACATTTTTTACAAATTGAAGGTTTTTGGCAACCAACCCTACATCGAGCAAGCCTATCAGCACCATTTTTCCAACAATATGTCTTCACTTCCTGTCTCTGTGGCACATCTTAGTGATTCTTGCAATCTTTCAAACATTTTTATTATTATTATATGTTATGGTGATCTCTGATCAGTGATCTTTGGTGTTAGCATTGTAATTGTTTGGGGGCACCATGAATCACACCCACATAAGACAAATTAAATCAATAAATGTTATATGTGCTCTGACTGCCCTACCAATCAGCCATTCTCCCATCTCTCTCCCTACCCTCAAACCTACTATTTGCTGAGACAAAACAATATTGAAATTAGGTCAATTAATATCCCTACAATAACATCTAAGTGTTCAAGTGAAAGGAAGAGTCATACATCTCTCACTTTCAATCCAAAGCTAGAAATGACTATGCTTAGTGAGGAAGTCATACCAAAAACCAAGATAACCCAAAAGCTGAACTTCTTGTACCGATTAACCAAGTAGTGAATGCAAAGAAAATATTCTTGAAGGAAATTAAAAGTTCTACTCTAGTGAACACACAAACGATAGGAAAGTTAAACAGCATTATTGCTGGTAAGCAGAAAGTTTGAGTGGTCTGGATAGAAGATCAAACCAGCCACAACATTCCCTTAAGCCAGAGCCTAATCCAGAGCAAGGTTCTAACTCTGCTCAATTCTTTTGAGGCTGAATGAAGAAAGGTGCAAAAGAAAAGTATGAAGCTAGAAGTTGGTTCATGAGCTATAAGGAAAGGAGCCATCACCATCATATTAAAGTGCAAAGTGAAGCAGCAAGTGCTGCGGGGGAAGCTGCAGCAAAGTTATACAGATCTAGCCAGGATTGTGGATGAAGGTAGCTACACCAACCACAGGTTTTTCATGTAGACAAAATAGCCTTCTATCAGAAGACAATTCCATGTAGGACTTTCACAGCTAGAGAGGAGAAGTCAAAGCTTCAAAAGACAAGCTGACTCTTTTGTTATACAGCTGGTGACAGTTAAGGTGAAGCTAATGCTCATTAACCACTGCAAAAAATCCTAGGGCCCTTAAGACTTATGCTAATTCTACTCCACCTGTGCTCTAGAAATGTAACAAAACCTAGATGAAAGAGCATTTATTTATAGCATCATTTACTGACTATTTTAAGCCCATTGTTGAGACCTACTGCTCAGAAAAAGAGACTCCTTTCAAAATACTACTGCTCATTGACAATGTACCTGGTTACCCAAGAGCTCTGATGAAAATATACAAGGGAATAATATTGCTTTCAGGCTGGCTAATACAATGTTCATTCTGCAGCCCATGTATCAAGTAGTAATTTTGACTTTTAAGTCTTAATATTTAAGGCACATGTTTCATAAGACTATTGCTGCCATAGATTGTGATTTATCAGATAGATCTGGGCAAAGTAAATGAAAACTTTCTGGAAAGGATTTAGTATTCTAGATGTTATTAAGTATATTTGTGATTTATGGGAGGAGGTCAAAATATCAACATTAAGTGAAGTATGGAAGAAGTTGATTCCAGCCCTCATGGATGACTTTTTAGGGGTTCAAGACTCCAGTGGAGGAAGCAACTTCAGATGTGGTGGAAATAACAAGAGAATTAGAATTAGAAGTGAGTCTTAGGATGTAACTACATTGCTGCAAAGTCATGATAAAATTTGAACAGATGAGGAACTGAACTGCATTTTATGGATGAGCAAAGCAAGTGTTTTCTTGAGATGTAACTGACTCTTGATGAATATGCTATGAGCTCTTGAAATGACAACAAAGGATTTAGAATATTTCATAAACATAATTCTTAAATCAAGAGCAAGGTTTAAGAGGATTGACTCCAATTCTAAAAGAAGCTCTACCGTGGGTAAAATGCTATAAACAGCATAGTACGCTACAGAGAAATATTTCATAACAGGAAAAGTCAATCAATATGGCAAACTTTACAGTTGTCTTATTTTAAGAACATGCTACAACCACCGCAGCCTTCAGCAACCACCACACTGATCAGTCAGTAGCCATCAACATCAAGGCAAGACCTTCCACCAGCAAAAAGATTATGATTCACTGAAGGCTTAGATGACTGTTAGCATCTGTTAGCAATAAAGCATTTTTAATTATGATATCTACATTTTTAGACATAATGCTATTGCATACTTACTAGACTACAGTGTAGTATAAATATAACTTTTACGTACATTGAAAAAACAAAAACAAAATAATTTGTGTGACTCACTTTATTGCTATATTTGTTTGATTGCAGTGGTCTAGAACAAAACACACAATATATCTGAGGTTTGCCTGTACTTCTTCAGGAGTTATGATTCCCAGAACCAACAGGAAAAGTGTGAAGAAAGCAAATCTAAAATCCTCTACCCCTTCTCTCTTGCTTTCATCATGGATGTTAGCACTTTTTTGATGCCAGCGATAGCATGCAGGAAAATGAGAGCAGAGAGGAGGGGTCATTTATTAGCTCATGGACCTAGAAAGTCTAAAGGTACATCTAGCTACATGCACAGCTAAATCTGTGAGCTTGACAATGTCACTAAGACATCGTCTCTATCTTTTACTCTTGGCCTTGCATTCTCTATTTGGTGATCCATGGAAGTTCCAGACTCACTTTCTACCACCTTAAATTACAGGACAAAGCAGCACACCTCTTTCTCAACGGTTTCAGAGAAGTCCAGGGTTTGGCTTTAATTGGCCCAACCCAGGTCCAGTCTCCCTATGAACCAGTCATTGTGACCAGAAGAATATAATAGCTCACTGATTAAACATTGGTCACAAGCCCACCCCTAGAACTGAGAAGTGGAATCAGCCCCACCCAAGGTAAGGAATAAGAGCAAGGGACAGAATTCACAAAAGGAAAACTATGGCGCAGTCATAGGACAACAAAGGTATGGATACTGGGCTAACAACAGCTGGTTGGTATGATCAGAGAGACAATCATCCTAAAAGACATATTTCCAATACGGAAAAATAGCCTCCGTCCAGGTTAGGAGTTTGTAGGAGCTATGGGGCTTTTTCCCTCTGTTCTCAGGCAGAAGCTCAAGAGGCAGACTCAGTCTGGCAATTAGCTGTCAGCTCATCACCAATTCAAATGTCCTGGAGTGGGCCATGCTGATGATCTGTACTTGCAGTAATCATTTGGCTGGGTGAATCAAATTATACTTTCCAATGCCACTTCAAATCAGAATTGCTACGTCTGCACTCATTTTCAGCAGTAATACCGTGCAAGTTATTTTCTTTGATATTGACTCTACGTGGGCAAGGGAGAAATTTAGGCTTCTTTTAAGTTCTGCTCAACAGGAAAGACCAAAAAGTTTTAGAGATTTGCAAGGAGACTAATTAGGATCCATTCCAATTTAATGGCTAGGCTTTCACACTGAAATGGATAGGAAAACATATTCTGCCCTTGCAAGGTAGAGATTTTTCTTACAAGTAGCTATCTAACTTGGAAACCTCATTCTTTCATAATGCCATGTGCAGTGATCAATCAGATGTAATGATCAAAAGAAAGTGTGCCTCAATCAATCCTGATAAACAAATAACTGCTATAGTGGCAAATCTAATGTGTTCTTCACTTCAAATTCACTTGCCAATAATTGGCCTCATTAGCGTCTGTGAAGTTAGCTGTTCGCTAAAATTGGGCAAGCTGTACATTAGATGTGTTCAGTGGTTTGCAAACCTTTGGGAATAATAGACCTACTGAATCAGCAATCTTGCTAGTTCCATGGAAATGAACAAGCTAAAAAGCAAGGAGACTGCAAGAGATCTAGGAGTGAAGGAGGGACCAGGAACTTCCTCCCACCTACCTATAATTAATATTGCCTTTCGCAACCTGTAAACTAAGGACTAGTTCTGTACCGTTTTTTAAAGATTTGATTTTGACAGAAAATGAACTTGATTTCTTTGTGCCATCTAGCTTTCAATTTACCCTGCCCACATCTGTCAGATGTTTTTGTTGTTCAATTATAAAAACTGTATCGACTGGATTATGAGAATGCTGTTTGCAGGCACCATAACCACAGATGCCCCTGGGTTGAACATCAGGCTCACTGCAATCTTCCCAAAGAAGGAAATATACTTCCAGCTGCTGCACCAGACCCATCCTTCTTGGAAAGAGGACAAAATCACAGCAGGTGAACCTTTTCTGGAATATCTGAACTATGCATTTGGGGAGATGGGAGGCAGAGAGAAGAGTGGAAATAGACTTAACTAATCCACTAACGTTTATATGGCTTATTCCTATAGAAATAGCAGAGTGAACAGTGAACACAACTATTCAGTTTGCCTAGAGGTAAGAGAGGTTTTTTTTCCCCCTGAATTACCCTATATGTCAGCACCACCAACATTCACCAATAATACCTTATTTTCTGTGTCATTTTTGCTTCTGTTGTCAATATCTGTGAGTCACAAGCAAACAAAAATGCATTTGCTTTTCATTCTAGCTTTTTCTCCCTTAAAAACTGGCCAGAAAAAGTTTCACATGATGTTTGTCAAAGGAAAGTTTAAGTATTTGTGAAAGACACAGGGTATGTTTGGATGCCTTCTTTTCCAGCCAAATGCGAATCAACCCAGGTCCAGTTCATTCCAGTTTCTGTTTTTCATCTGATGACACCCACCCTCTTAACTTTGTAACTTATTTAATTACAACTATTTTTAACAACATCCACCATGATCAAGTAAGATATTGATTTTGCAGATCCCCAATATTGCAATGGCCTCCTAATTGGTTTCACTACTTCTACTCTTATTCCCACACTCACCCTTTAACCCCACTATACTCCCTTTCCACAGAGCAGCCTAAGCAAGCTCTTAAAAATGTAAATCAACTAATGGCTAGCCAATTTTCCCAGCACCATTTATTACATAAGGAATCCTTTCCCCATTTCTTGTTTTTGTCGAGTTAATGGATGCAGCACACCAACATGGCACATGTATACATGTGTAACTAACCTGCACGTTGTGCACATGTAACCTAGAACTGAAAGTATAATAAAAAAAGAAAAAGAAAAAAAAATGTAAATCAGATCTTGTTACTGTCTTCCTTACATTCCTCTAGTGACCTTCCGCTGCACGGAGAGTGCACCTGAGCTCTTGTGGAACCCTGTATTATTACCTCATCCTTGTCTTTCATGCTGCCCTTATATAATTCCATTCCACCCACTGACAATCTGTCTCTTCCTCAAACACATAAACCCAATTTCTGCTTTGGAGCCTTCAGTCCTTCTTGTTCCCTTTTCTGATAGCACTCTAACCGTGGCCCTCTTCAGGCCTGACTCCATCTCATTCCTGGTTCTTGGTCAAATGCCACCTGCTCAGAGAGGCCTTTCCAGTCCCCCTGACACCATCTCCCCATTTCTCTTTATCAAATCATCCTGATTATTTTCTTCATAGAACTTGCTGTGATTTCAACTAATCTGTTTTGTTTTGTTTTGTTTTGCCTGTATCTCCCTCTAAAAGGTAGATTCAAAGTGAGTATAAACTTTCCTCTACTTTATTCATCACTACATCCTCAGTGTCTAAAACAATGCTGATATTGTGCCTGACATGTTCCAAGAAACTGGATGAATGTTTTGAAACTCCAAGTCGCATTATAAAGAATCACCATTTTATGTTCTAGAACTGGTTTTATTTCAAACATTTGCAAATCTAATATTACAAGAAGCAGTCTCCCATTGTTAATTCCCTTGACTCTCCCCAGAACATGACAATTTGCATAATAATCATTTTCCCAAAACAAAAAAAAAAAAACCTCAGACACACCAGAAAACTCTGGACTGCTTTCTTCTTCATTGTAAGTAATACAAGTTTGTGAGAATAAACATCAGGGGTTGATTCTTTAGAAGTTGAAAATTAGATCAAATGAATTGGAGGACAACTACATCTTGTGTTAATGTTTTCCTTCTCAAATGAAGAAAATGAGGTGATGCCAGCCATGACTCCATTTGAAAATGAAACTCTGTATTTCTATTCAATTTCACGTTAAAGCACACTGTTTTACATTGCAGACTTTTCATGTTGGTAAATGTTGCAATACTTCACAATCATTAGGCTCAGGCCCATTTACTATAAGCAAGCAAGACAAGCACAGATATATCATGCCCATAATGCATCGTTTGTAAATTACACAGTAAATAAATGAGACTAAGTCAGAAACCCAAGTCTCACAACTTTCACCACTAATGTGGAAAAAAAAAAAAAGAAGAAGAAATTTCAGGTCAAGTTTTCCCACTCTTACAAGGTATAATTTATAAATATTCTATTATGCTTTTATTATGCCAAATAAAACGAACATTCAAGAATATACCATATGCCTTATTCTAACTCATAATAGACTAAAATGCTTCAAGAATAAAACTGGACTAATCAGATTTTGGCCTTTTTTTTTTTTTTTTTTTTTTTTTTT
>NC_045443.1:69373629-69382561 GCF_002776525.5 Piliocolobus tephrosceles | reverse complement strand
AGTGGCTGGATCTCAGCTCACTGCAAGCTCCGCCTCCCGGGTTCACGCCATTCTCCTGCCTCAGCCTCCCGAGTAGCTGGGACTACAAGTGCCCGCCACCTCGCCCGGCTAGTTTTTTTTATATTTTTAGTAGAGACGGGGTTTCACCGTGTTAGCCAGGATGGTCTCGATCTCCTGACCTCGTGATCCGCCCGTCTCGGCCTCCCAAAGTGCTGGGATTACAGGCTTGAGCCACCGCGCCCGGCCAGATTTTGGCTATCTTTTGCAAAGTGTGACGCATAAGCACCCTGGTCCTGCCAGGAATTTTGTGTTGATTTCTGATTAGTTGATTACAGAAGTCAGCAGCAAAGCCATAATAAAGTAACAACTCACCATGAGATGACAGTGAGCAAGTGTCTTTAAATTTATAATTGCCCTTAGATCTATTTAATTTAGCTTTAGGTTATGAAGCGTAATTGAGATAAATGGTTACACTGAGCAGGTATCAAATATGACAAGAAGCTGGCTGTGATTATTTTGTTACACTATTTCCTTATAGGGAATTTTTCTGCCAACACTTTTCCTATGATGGCTTTTAAATTTTATAGGATTTTTCCCACCATTAGCTGTAATGGCATTTGCATGTTAAATGCTCACAACAAATGAAAACCGTGATTCCATTGTTACACAGGGGGAAAACCACGGTTACTGCTATTCCAAATGGAGAACAAATCTAAAAAGAATCAAGTAATTCCACTTCCTTGTATGATACCTATATAAGCTCTGTGGGAAAGCCCATTTACTTTATAACTCTTCTATTTTTGAAACAAGATAGATTTTGCACATATTAGAAAACTGGATTCCACTACAAGCCAAGCAGAAGACACCTCAAATGCTATTTTTGTTGAGGGAATTTGTTTACAATTAAATATAATTCTCTCTCAAGTATATTTAATTAAGAAGCTCTAATCTCATGCGACTAGAGGGGGAAGCTTCATGGCTACTTGTAGGGGTTTCTTAATGAATATATATATATGACAGGACTCTAGGACTTGTGTCTAAAGCAATACCAAATTATGAAAATAACACCAAAGGCAGACATTCAGCATTTCTTAGGCAATTTTCTTCTCTGAGAAAATTCAGCAACCAGTTCTGAAAATTTGTGGATATGCTATTCTGGATTATGATTCTGGATTCTAATTTATAAGTAATTTATTCAGGGTCATCTAAAGTTAGCAAAGCAAGATATAAGAAGCTATATATTTACAGATCTATGAAACTATCAAAATTTATGACTGCTTGATCAATCTAGATCTTTTAAATTTGGTTTAGCTTGTTCCTCATTTCTCCACCACCACCAATTTTTCAAGGCACTATTCCCTTCATCCCGAATAGCGTCTATATTTTGTGACTCTCACATTCTCTCCACCAAATTATTTCTCAAAATTCAGTTGTTCTGAGAATGCTTCAGAGATAAAAGATCCTCAATAGTTAAGACAACCAACACTCAAACATCTGGGTTTTCATTTTAGTTTGATCTCTCCCTGATGTGTCTTTTAGCTCTTTCTCATGTTCTTCCTGAATATATTTAGTTCAAAGATTTCTGACCCTTAGTGGGCTCCATATAAGAGTATGAATTAGTTTAAAATTATATGTAATTTCTTACTAAAAGAACATCTTTGGAAATTGCTCAAGTAAATATTTTAAATTGCTAAAAGTTATTTTGTCATTTTTTTTTCTCTAGTTTTTCTTGCCCCCTCCTTCCCCAGTCCAGTGTTCGTTACTACCAAATGCAGAATCAGAAGAACAGTAGTTATGTTCGGTGAGGCAATCCGAAGAAATTCGTTCACTCTCAGCAGTTTTCTATTTGTTCACTTAACCACTTAATGTCATCTTTTACTGCAAAGACCACCAAAAATTTGTGCTGCGTCACTACTGTTTACCCAAAGTTGCCCAAACTTTGGGAAAGTGGAAAACCTTCCATAGATCTGGGCTGATGTGCAGCTGTGAGGGGAAACCACAAATATAGTGTTGGCAACCCTTGACCACAAACCAAGTTCTATTTACTGATAAACATTAGTTTGGATAGGCATTATTTCCCATCTCCAATAACATATTCACACATGCACACACCAGGACGGATTTATCAGGAAAACGAAAGGAAAGTGTAATGGACTATGAATGCTAGCGCACAACTAACTGTGCTGCTTCAGGCAAATCACAACTTCTCTGTGACTCAATTTCCACATCTCTGAAATCAGAGATGATCTTTATAGCTCTGTGATTTTATTCTCCTCTGACCAGAAAAAAAATTGTTTAAACTCCTAAGCATGATAATTTACTTTATTTCAGCAAAAAATTCATAGTCCCAAGATTGATTGTCCACTGTTTAGTCTTTCCTAATGTCCTTTCTGGAAGTACTATCTTCCAAAATGCTTCAGGAAGCTTTTCCTAACTCAGGTTCTACAAGGTCAATGCAACCTACATATTCCATCTGTAAAAAGGTCTTTTCTTGCATTGTGTAAATACTCAACCTAAAAATCATTCCAATGCTGTATAACCTCAACAATTTTTGAAACAGAATATTGAATCTTTTGTTACTGTGACGAGAAGTTTCCTACAATTCTGGGTTCATATCAAATAACGCTGTGAAAACACTGATACCGTTGAAAATGGAAATAGCTTCACTGCTTTTTTCATTTTACCTAATGAACACAGAGGAAAGGCTTAGATCTGAAAAAGAAAAGGGCTTAAGTTAGACTCGTAAGAGGGCTATTTGTTTACAAATTTTAAGCAGATGCAGTTTGGTTAAGGACACTAAGCAGGAATGTCAAATCTTTTTAAGACATTTAAACATATTACATTCTTTCATACAATGAGTGGTTATCTGCCATTGGGTTTCTTATGGTGTTTTAGATATTAACACAGTGAGTTACAAGATGGTATAGATACACAGAATTGCATGCTTATCAGCCAAGCCATGACACAGAGGGTTATTTGTGCTATATGACACTGACGGAATTGCTGCTAAGCCGCAAAAAGATCATGCTGGCAACAACATTGGTTCCAGGCATCAAATCCCCAGATATTGGTTCATTTTGTTTAAGGCATCACACACTGTGTTCAAGTCGCTGCGAAGGTCCTGCACCACATTTTCAATACTTCTAGTGTCTTTCAGAATTTCAATACTCTGTGTGTAGGGATTGAAGTATACTGAGAAGGGACGGGTAATTGACTTTGCAAAGTCCCTGCAGAATAAACAGAAATAGGAAGAGATGTGATCAACCCTCATTAGTACAAGAGATAGACAAAAGGAAGGAATAGAGACAGAAAAATAAAGAGTTATTTTCTCTAGGTAGGAGAAAGAAAAAGTTTACCTCATCTTTTCTTTGGCTTCTTCAAAACTTTCTGAAACAAAGTAGGCTTCCTGGAAGGTGGTGATAAGGCATTCCTGTAAGCAAGTTGTCTTTGGGTCAAAGGCTTTCACACATGCCTTGTCAGAAAGGGCATGCTGCAAAACATACCACAAAACCCGTTAAACTCTGTAATGAGACTTCCAAAGTGCCATGACATCACATTTTTACAACACATTTGATAGCTCAGTAATCCTACAGAGCTGCTCAGTTACTAGTCTGTCATGAAATATAGAACTCTCCTGTGTGCAGGGTAAATGGGACATTAGGATTTTGTTTGTTTGTTTGTTTTGTTTTTTTTAAGTGTACTAGGTACTGTGGGAGAAAATGAGATTATGGTATTATTTAATTTATTACCAGCCAAATTCATACCGAAGGACAGTTCAAGAGTTACACCCCCACAGAAATGGGATTTAAATCTATGCTATGAATAGAAGCAGGGACAGCATAAATATGCTCCTAAATTTATTGCTATAAGCAATGTACTAAAATTTCACTTAAATGGCAGAAGTAATAATTATCTGCATGGAGAGGTAATTGGGGCTCTGACTAAACTATTTGTTGACTCATTGCAGGATATTTTGAGGCCAGGTACTGTGTATCAACAGAGTCTGGAGTGGGCCTGTATATTTGAGGACACTTACAAAGCATTCATTTACCTTCCACCAACTACAGCAGAGCAATATACAGCAGATACACATTGCCAGTTGAGGAGAAAAGGAGCTCATACTAATAGTTAGAGTTATGCCAAGAGCAGGTATTAGAAAAACAGGAAAGGTGGTGTAATTACTCTTTGAACCATCATTAGCTCCGTTCAGCTCACTACATGACTGGCACTAAGAACAGCAGGGAACAATGAATGACTATATTCTCAAGATAAATTCAGTGATGTTAAAAGTTAGTGGTCATTTCCTGCCATGTGCCGCCTGGCTATTTATACACCCCAGATTGATGGTTCTAAAACGCAATGTGCATAAGAATCACTGAGGAGCTTATGAAAATGCAGATATCCAGGGTCTCAATTTCATTTGGCAGGTCTGGATGAAACCCAGAAATCTTCATTTTAAAGGAATCCAAGGTGACTCTGACATAAGTGGTTGTGAACTGTATTTTGAGAAATACTCCTCTTGATTCTTTTTCTTAATTTAAGGGGGAAATTAGTTGGGAGAGAGAGGCAGAGAGAAAAAAAACGGAGTAGCAGAAACTGCCGTGAACTGAGAGTTGGAAAACTGGGGCTTTAGTCCAGCTCTGAGTAACTTTAGTCCAGGTCTGGAAGATTTTGAAGACAATCTCTATCCCAGCCTCTGGATTCTACCCATTGTGCTTTTCTACCTTCTCAGTGTCTAACAGTAAAGGTTCCCTGGAGAAGTTCTGAAAACCCTTTCCTGTTCAATATTCTTTGTGCATTCCTCCAACAATTTCAAAATGCATGGAATGATTTATAGCCCTCCATGAAGAAGTCTGTGGTTCCCTAAGTTTGAAAATGCAATTGAGAACCAAAAGACTGACATGTAAGAGAAAGGGCACCCTGCGTGTGATTTGCTTTCCTGCAAAGTTCCATTGTCCAGATAAATGCACATATGAATCACAGAATGCAGAGGGCCTCTCAGCGTGAACTCATTTTTTTTTTTGGCCCACAGAACAACTTCATTATAAGCAGAAGGTCACTACACTTGCAAATGCATTTGTGCTAGATTCAACGCAGGGCAGTGAACATCAAGGGATTTTGGTTCCACATGACCAATAATTCTGTCCACAATTTTAGAAACAAATTCGCAGTTTCAAGAAACAAAATGTCCCTTTATGAAAGCTGTTGCTTCTCTGCAAAAATTGGCTTCCTATTGGCTTGCCGTGATTTTCAGAATTCAAATTAGCTTTCTTTGCATCCATACACTCTGGTTACAATTAATGTACTATGTTGTTCTAATAGTCCATTCATCCATCAGTACATATGGAAAGAAGGACAGTGGCTGGCTCAATGTGTTCAATCTTTCTACTCTCTCATCCCTGCATTCAGGGGCATGGCCAGAATGGTAGCAGAACAGGCTGTAAGAACATTAAAGCCATGGCTCCCTTGGGACATCCTTGCTAAGCTAAAGACATTTCACTGGGTCAAGGACAAGCACAAGAAAGAAGTGAAACTCATCTGTTTGTGTCTCCATTGCTTCTATAAGACATTAGCAACCTTAGCAGTCACTATATAGAGAGGATGCCTCCAGAGGTGTGTATGCAACAACAGAGACTGAAATCAGTGTGGTTTTGGAAAAAAAATCATTTTGTGACAATTCCACTGGATATCCAGATACTTATTTAGTCATTTTAACAGCTAAAAAGGATTAAAGTAGATCAAGAAAAGGCCCAGAGCATAGGACACACTGCCCCCGATTTCAAGAAAAAACAGTGGGTTCACACACGTGTAATCTGAGACAGACCATTAGGCAACATAGATCACACTTGGCCAATGTAATATTTAAAGGAAAAACTGGAAGTTAATTGTCTTAAGTTCTCAAAAATGCAGACTATCCTCAGGAGCCTGCTATGCATGTGATATGCTGGTTACCTGCTGGAGACCTTTCCACCCAGGGAGTATGGGACCAGTGCTGCTGTTCGGCTGTTAATGAATACGGGGGTAATAATGGTACCCATGGGTTAGCCTGGAGATGACAAGAACCCGGAGTTGGGGGAGCAGCCAGTGAATGAAGC
The DNA here is from genome assembly GCF_002776525.5 of Piliocolobus tephrosceles. Taxonomy (NCBI): domain Eukaryota; kingdom Metazoa; phylum Chordata; class Mammalia; order Primates; family Cercopithecidae; genus Piliocolobus; species Piliocolobus tephrosceles. The sequence continues at coordinate 69,376,466 of NC_045443.1, read as the reverse complement.
CAACAAATGAAGTGATGATCACCCATATAAATGGCCTCATTTACCTGACCATGAGCTGACTGTGTGCTGAGTTCCAGGAACATCCATGCAGCCCACGAAGTCTCCTATCTCTGAATACTACAGTGTGTCCCAAGGGGTATAAAATAGCATCCATGTCTTTGATTCCACCTTCTATTGCCCAATGGAGAAGTCCAACTGAGTTTGCTTCTCAGTTTCTATCCAGGTCTCACTCTAAGCTCCTCATTTTGGGGAGCAGCTATTGTACCCTCTTCTCTATGTCCAGAGTGGATTCTCTGTAAACATTGAACCAAACTACTTGATGTCCCCAGGGAACTCTGCAGTGATTCCATCTTGTAATGTTAGCAGTCTGATATCCTGAAGTTTGTAAGAATTAATCCAACTTCCTGCAGAGAGAAGCTTTATAATGCTGACAGAATCTGGTTGACAATCTTTTACTTTGAAGCCATTTTTAAAGTACAGGAATGCTTGAGAGTCACCTTCTCTCCTCAGAACACTCTCTAAAAGGACTATTTTGGATTTACCCATAGTGCTAGAGACAAGGGCACAGGGCTGGGAACCAGGGGACCTGGGTTCTAAATGCAGCTGTCTCCAGAGGCTAGACGTATAATATCAAATGAGTGAAACTACCCCATGTTGGGCGGCAGCTTTATCTTTGATAAACTGAAAAGATTGACCTAGATGAATTCTAAGACTCTTCTTGAAATATAATTTTAACAGACTGTAAGTCTACAGCACTCATACCACATTTACCTCCCTCCACACCAGCCTTAATAAATTGACTATAGCAGCCCTTCCCACTGGGCCTGGGGATGGACTTCCCACCCTTCTCCACAGTGGCGGTTACTACCAATTAATTGACTTCGGTGCACAAGTTAAGACTTATTTGCCATTTCAGTTTTTTTAATATAAAAATTTCTTTTCAATATAAAAAATTTCCCAGAATCCAACTATTAGTAGACAACACTATAAGGTAGTTAAAAATACAGGTGTTTATGGTTAAGAATACAGGTCTTTATGGTTAAGAATTGAGGTGTAAATCTGACTCCATCTCTACCTAACTACGTGTCCTTGGGCAAATTACTTTACCTCTGTAAGCCTATTTGAGTATTCATCTGGAAAATGGAAATACTAATAATCATATCTATAACCTGGGGTTGTGGTCAAAATTAAAAGAGGTAATGGATGCAAAGTGCCTGGCATGGGAAGTGCTCAGTATATTTAGTTATCATCACTAATTCAGTCCAGCGATGATGCTTTGGGTACAAATGTGTTCAGCCAAACCTTCCACCATTTGTGCAGCCCTCCTCCCTCAGGGGTCTGAAACCCATAGAGAATGAAATGGCCCCAGATCTGAGGCTTTCAGGTCCTGAACTATGATAATGCCTGCCCTGGGTTCATCAGTTTAAAATCTTCCTTCTTCCCAGACACCTGCTTTTGCAATGACAGTTATTATCTCAACTATTCTAGATGCAAACCCTGTGATCCTCACTATCTATATTAGGACTGGTTAAAGTTGAAAAAAAAAGAAACCTCAAGTGTGAAGTCAGGTTTGTGAATAGTTTGGGCCCTAGATTCTGAATAAGAATTTGCAAACACCCTACACTCACACCACAATCATCTTTTCCCACATCAAAAGAACAACACATACATACATATATGTATAAATGCATTATGTGTCTATATATTTTTGAGTCTCCCTCAAAGGCTTATCCTGCTAAACAAGCACAATGTGACATCTATATCCCCATTACCAAATTAGGCAATGATGCCTTACACTTTTTTAAATTGGCAATTAGGCTACACCAATTTGAATAAGCTGCAGGGCCAAGGGAACAACCTCCATCTTCAAGCAATCGTTCCACAAAAACCAAAGACACAGTTTCCAGCTCCCAACACCCAGCATTTACTCTGTCATTACCAACAGCACTACCAACTTCATGAGAAGAAAGAGCAGGAGGAAGGGACTCGAAAGCCATCTGAACAAGGTAAATGTGTGAGAACTCAGGAGCAGCGAGTCCTTACTCTAGTCACACCACTGACCAAACAGATGACACCAGAGAACCTGCAAAGCCCTTGGGCCTCTTCTATATAGACTAGCAGTAATTCTGACCACCTCCCAGAGTTGCTGCAAGTGGTAATAAATACAAATTGCTTGTATTAAATATAAAGCTATTCTGAGAATGCTGATTAATAGCTATATCAAGGCAACACAATAGATTTGCCATGCAAGATATCCTAAAACTAAAGCCAAAAAATCGTAAGTAACTCTGTTTAAACCATCAGCTTTTTCAAAACCCAAAGAGCAAAATAGATGTATTTATATGTAATATGTCAGCAACTACTATGGGGTGGATGTTAAGGCTACTTGCAAAAAAAAAAAAAATCTAATCTCTGGCCTGAAAGATATAAATATCTAGACCTTACCCTCACTCATGAAAAAGTAGAAATTGCCTTTTGCTTTTGAGATGGGTTAACTTTTTGATACAAGACTCAGCCAATTCATTGACTAGCAATCATTTCCTCACCACCTAAAGTGAAAAAACTTTACTGTCACTTCTCTAAGAGAATTGGACTCAACAAAGATCCATATCATCACTTTCTTAGAATTTCCCTACTGCATTCCAAGTTCTTGAAATCTTGGACCATCAATTTTGTGTTTGTTGAACAAAATAAATGAATAAGCAAGCAAATAATAAATCAAAAATGATAGACATATAGTTAGATCAACTCAGGATAAAGAGAAAAAGTGTGAAAGACACAAGTTAGACTGTGGGTAAAGCAATTATCCTACTTTTTTTTTTTTTTTTTTTTTTTTT
>NC_045443.1:69270123-69373529 GCF_002776525.5 Piliocolobus tephrosceles | reverse complement strand
TTTTTTTTTTTTTTTTTTTTTTTTGAGGCGGAGTCTTGCTCTGTCGCCTGGACTGGAGTGCAGTGGCCGGATCTCAGCTCACTGCAAGCTCCACCTCCCGGGTTTACGCCATTCTCCTGCCTCAGCCTCCCGAGTAGCTGAGACTACAGACGCCCGCCACCTCGCCCAGCTAGTTTTTGTATTTTTAGTAGAGACGGGGTTTCACCGTGTTAGCCAGGATGGTCTCGATCTCCTGACCTCGTGATCCGCCCGTCTCGGCCTCCCAAAGTGCTGGGATTACAGGCTTGAGCCACCGCGCCCGGCCTTATCCTACTTTCAAACTTTTCTTTAAAGTCAGTGTTCCAGGTGACTCAGCTCATTGTTAATTGTTCTCCACAGTGATGAAAGGTATGGAAAAGCCCCACCCAAATGCACTTTTTGGTATTCCTGTAAGTACACCACAGAAAAGATCATTAGAATAAAAGAGGGGCAACCATTGCTATGGGGGAAAAGGTGGTGTTTATGGTTATAAAATTTATGCTAACTTTTACAAGCTTTTCCATATTTATTTTGTTTCCATCTTCAAAAAGAATAAGTTTCTATTGTCAAAAAAAAAGAGGAAAAAATGAAAGTTATCTGAACTATAGATATACCACTTGGAAGTACTTGGCCAGCTCTAAAGAGCAACATCCATGCCTCAGGAAAATTTAGCCCCTTATAGCACAAAGTGTAGAATGTGTTCTGTTTAAGAAGAGAAGGTGATTGTGGATACTTATGTAAAAGTTATAAAGATGACACCAAAACCTCCAGCAACTCCATCTAAAAAGTTATAAAGATGACACCAAAACCCTCCAGTAGCTGGGACTTACATTTGGGCTGCAGTTGGAACAGCATAAAATATTTTACTGCAAAAGGTAACTGCACTCAAAACTGTAAGCTTGTTTACACAGGAATAATGATAACGTTATTAATAAAGTGATCCCTACATAGGTCCAGGACTATCATTTTTTCATTCAAATAAAGGTTAAAAGTTCTCAGAAGTGCTTTGAGAGGGCTCTGGGTACCTTCACAAGCAGGGCAAGGAGAATGTGGGGGAAGAGGTGCTAGGGAAAGCATCTTGTGTTACATATACATATTCTCTGTGAAAAATCAGAAGATATTTCACATAGAAAGTATTTCTGAACTGTAAAAATGGTCCAATCATAGCAGTCATAGGGATGTTGAGGTATTGAAATTTGAGAATGGAAGAACGCTAATGATTGGAAGTAATGGACCAGAGCAAGAAGGTACTCTGTGAACAATGCCTTTCTTGGTACGTATTTCTGGCTGATTTCCATTTCCAGATGATTCTGTCCACACTGGTAGGAACAAAAACAACAGATTCATCCTAATGCTGCCCACACATGCCTCATTAACCAGACCAGAAGGCCCTGTGGAAAGTCAGGGCCATGAGAGAGATCTGTTTCCTTTGTTTCTGGTGCAACTTATAAACCTTCTGAGGAGGATGTAAATAGACACAGCTCAAGAGCTACATCATTTTCTGACTCTATTATTCAGGGAAATCAAGAAACACTCTATAGAGTGTATGGTCTTATGGGGATATGACATCACGCTGTTGCTGTGGGCTTTGCCCACTGCACTAAGATTAACACCAAATAGATTCTTTGTTGAGAATTTCGTTTTTAAAAAAATTACCACATTACATCAGGTCATCAAGTTTTTGTTAGGTTGAATATTACTATCCTGTATTCCAGTGAACCCCAGACAGTTCTTTCAATGGACCAGATTTCAACTAGAATCTTGAGGGTCCACACGTGGCCCTCCACTGACAGATCTGTATACCCCATCCTTTCCTTGTTTACCCTTTCCATCCCTCAAGAATCACCATGAACAGCAGGGCCCTTGACAGGAAGGCTTCTCAGGAATGGCCTAATATGAGCCAGGCACATTTCTTGCATTGTCACACTTTTTGTATTATGTGGTTGGTTGCTTATCTCTTGCACTAAAGTGTACTGTAAACTCTCCGATGGCAGGGATCCCAGGGAGTGCAGCCTAGTGGTTAGGAGCTCAGATCCTAGAGCCTAGACGGCTGGGATTTGAGCCCAGCTCAGCACTTATTAACTGTGTGATCTTAGGCAAGTTCCCTAATGTCCTTATGCCTCAGTTTTCTCATCTGTGATAAAAATATTCCTTATCTCATTGGGTTCTTATGAGCATTACATGGGTTAATATGTCTAAAGCACCAGAAATATTGTCTATTTAAATGCTTGTTCTGGCTGTTATCATTATTTTCTTTTTTTTTTTTTTTTTTTTTTTTTTTGAGACAGAGTCTCCTCTGTTCCCAGGCTGGAGTGCAGTGGCGTGATCTCGGCTCACTGCAACCTCCGCCTCCTGGGTTCAAGTGATTCTCATGCCTCAGCCTCCTGAGTAGCTGAGATTACAGGTACCCGCCATCATGCCTGGCTAACTGTTGCATTTTTGTAGAGGTATAGTTTCACCGTGTTGGCCAGGGTGATCTTGAACTCCTGACCTCAGGTAATCTGCCCACCTCAGCCTCCCAAAGTGCTGAGATTACAAGCATGAGCCAATGCACCTGGCCTTTCTTCTTATTCTTCATCATTATTACTTGTCCTTTTATCCCCAGTGACTGCCATAATGCATGCACTAGGTGTTCAACCAAATGTTTGAAGAATGAATGAAGTCATCAAATAACCAGACTCAATAAAACTACAATTACTTTGCATCTCTCAATAATGCAAATGGCCAAAAAGTATCAATAACTATATACTTCCCATTTATATTACATAAGGATAATCATGCTCAAAATAAAAACTCAAGAATGATCCACAATCCTGACCTTAGTCTGAAGAGTCAAAGAAAGGTTCAATTGTTTTCAGTACTATTCTAGATTGTATATCACACTGCATTTAAAATTCACCAAAACTTGCTATCCCCCCATGGTATAAATGGCAATTCTTAAATGGCAAGGATATTTAAATTTTCAGAATATTCCAGGTCTCAACATTTCTGAAAAAAATGACCATTTTATTGTATTTTAAAACCAAAAAAAAATCACATTCTTTAGGCATCATTACACATAATAGATACCTCTCTGATAATATACTTATTTGGTTTATTTCTCCAAATTGTTTATGTCCACACATGTTTTAATGCACATTAACTTTGAAGAAGCTGAAATAACATCAAACTCCCCTTTAGGAAGTAGATGCTGGGGAGTCCAAAGGAGCCAGGGAGGTGTTGGAAATCAGAGGAGCCAAGCCACGCTCACGAGTGAACTTCAATCGGTAGGATCACTGCTAGCTCATGGCCCACTTTTCAGCACTAAATTTAGGCCAGCCATTTGTTACCCAAGATTTGGGCATACATTTGTCATGGCTGTTGATTTGTATACATGGCTGCTCATCCATTTGAGTCACACCACAAACCCAGAAAGGCATGACCCATTTTCAGAAGTGCAAAAAGTGAGGTCGGCACCCACATCCAAGGTGCCAAATCCTCTATGTTAAATATTTATGGAATATCTGTGAGTAGGAATGCTCAGACAAACAAATCAATATTTTCTCTGACCTTGAACCAGTTTGCATGGGAAGGGTATTTTCATTCACAGCTTCATACCTTTAATTCTCCAATGGAGGAAAGGAGTCCTGCTCCATATGCCCGCAGTTGCCCTTCTTGCTTGCAAAGACCAAACTCGATTGTGAAGAAATAGCACTGAAAAAAAATGAACACATATCCAGTGAACTGGTCAATGAGTTATTTGATAGGATAAAATGGCACCCAAAACTAAATGCTGTGCTGTGCATAATTTCTTCAATATTATCAATTTAAATACATTTAAATCGAGAACACTTATTGAAATCTATTCTCTTGCTTAATATTGTCTCCCTAGGTTGAATGTATATGAAAAAAGTATTAACTACTAAGAGTCTTATGCTCCCTGAATTCAGAAGTCCTGAGTCAAATTATATCCCCTGCAAGCATTTTAAAAACAAAAAACACAGATACAGAAATGAATAAATATATCACAATGATACCTCCATAACAATATGCTACATATTTACCAATATTTACCAAATTGTGTTTCAGTGACATAAATCAGTTTATGCAAATGTGGAAAAATGAGTTGGAATCCAGTAATCGCTAACTGCTTTTGGCAGTTTGTTTATCAATTCAACAAACATTTGTTGGTGCCAGTGCTTGGTAAAGAAACAAGAGAGCAACCAAGAAAGCAAGTATCTCTATATGACACCAAATTACCAAAACCACAATTTTAGCATAATTTTTTAGTAAAATCTTAAATGTATATCTATGTTTGCATGTGTATATGCATGTGTAGCTTTATATATGTATTTGTGTAGGTACATGCTCCTCGACTTACAATAGGTTTATATTTCAATAAACCCAGTAAGTTGAAAATAATATCCTAAGTTGAAAATGCATTTAATACATCTAACCTGCTCAACAGACTAGCTTAGCCTAGCCTACCTTAACAGTGCTCAGAACACTTACATTAGTCTACAGTTGAGCAAAATCATCCAACACAAAGCCTATTTCATAATAAAGTGTTGAAAACATCAAAATTCCAAATTTGAAGTATGGTTTCTACTGAATGCATGTCACTGTCACACCATCATGAAGTCAAAAAAACAGTAAGTTGATCTAATATAAATTGGAAAGCAGTGGGGCAGTTGTTATACACACACACACACACACACACACACACTTTCTTAGCCCAAGTTTTATCAGCATCAACTACTACAACTTCCCCAGGACATTAATATCTTAAATTGTTTCTGTTGGGTTTAGGAAATCAACCTAAACAGACAGAGGAATCTCTGCACAATGAGAAAAAAAAAAAATCTCACAGTGCTGTTGAGAGAGGCTGAACTCACACTATTTTTGCTCTGAAAGAAGAGTGAGATGCTGACAACAAGCAATAAAAATTCCATCAAATTAACACTGTCCTGCATTAGTGATGATAGAGCACTGAAGGTGTTAAGAAAGAGAATTTAAACACTCCTGAAAAGGGGCAGAAAATAATAATTATTTCCAGCACATGGCAGTTTTCTCTATTTTTATTTGGAGGCTAAGATGTCCCTTGGTTCAGGAAGGTTATATATTTTTTTGATGTGAGGGTGATCTCTGAAGTTGAATTATCCAAAGCTCTGCAGCACTGGGCTGGACCCAAAGGACTGATCATTTCCAGGTCATGGAGCTTAACCTCCAGAAGTAAATTTTTTTTCCTGATTTACCTTCCAAAGAGGCTAAAATTACAGCCCTAGGCCGGGCGTGGTGGCTCACTCCTGTAATCCCAGCACTTTGGGAGGCTGAAGCAATCAGATCACCTGAGGTCAGGAGTTCAAGACCAGCCTGGCCAATATGGTGAAACCCCGTCTCTACTAAAAATACAAAAATTAGCTGGGCATGGTGGTGTGCCTGTAAAAAGCCTTCAAGCATATCCTCCAAAATTTTTGCATAATTCTGGATGCAATTAAGGGAAGTAATCACACGGCCATAGCTTCTTAGGAGACTGAGGCAGGAGAATCACTTGAACCCGAGAGGCAGAAGTTGCAGTGAGCTGAGTTCGTGCCATTGCACTCCAGCCTGGGCAACAAGAGCGAAACTGCATCTCAAAAATAAGATAAAATAACAGCCCTTCCTACCCTCTATCACAACCTACAGCACCTACCAGCACTCCTCCTTACTCTGTTCTACCTTTTCATTCTTTCTATGAACCACTTTTTGACATAGACTGCAATTTCTGTATGCATGATATGTGCTGCTTATCATCTATCCCCCCACACTAGACTATAGACTCCACAAAAGCAGGTATCTCTGTTCATTTAGGACAAGGTTTTCCAAAGTCAGTACTATTGACATTTTAGGCTACATAATTGTTGTGGGAGTCTGTCCTGTACATTGTAGGATGTTTAGCAGCATCTCTGGCCTCTACTAACTAGGTGCCAGTATCATCCCCACCCCCTTTGTAATAACCAAAAATGTCTGCAGACATTGGCAAATGTTCCCAGGAGAGCAACATCATCCTTGGTTGAGAACAACTGATCTAGACTAGTGTGTGAAAGACAACAAGAGCTCAATAAGCACTGGGTTAATAAATAAATGGTAAATGAATTAATGATCTCTAAGTTAAACTGGCATGTGGCAGAACGACCTGGAAGAAAGAAACACACAAAGGGATCCAAGTTCTAGTCTGAGTTCTGCTTCTAATTAGCTATGTAACTCTGATCCCAGGGTTGTAGTCTTCCTGCCTGTGACATCAATCCATCCATTCGTTCATCTATTCTGTGACATCCATCCCCCCATTCATTCACCTACTCTACAAATACTTCTTGAGCAACTATTACATGCCAGACTCTGCCCTGGATGCTAAGGATATGCAATGAACAAGGCAATAAAGTCTGTGATCCCATGAAGCATATATGCTACTGGGATGAGACAGGCAATAACAAAAACAAAAATCAATAGCCAGATAATGTCAGGTGGAATACATTTTATATATATAACAAAACCATATAATATGTCAAATATTAAGCAGGGAATGTGACTATTTTAGAAAAAGGGTCAGAGATAGTTTCTGTGAAGGGGTAATGTTTAAGCTGTAAACAGCTTTAAAAGCAGCTTTTCATTAAGAAATTTAAAAGGCAGTTGTGCAAGGATATAGAGAAAATGATGTTCCTAGAAGAGAGGACAGCAAGGGTAAAGACCCTGAGGCAGGAATAGGTTTTTATTTCCAAGAGCAATGGGTAGTTGCTGGAAGGTTCTAGGCAGGTGAAAGATATGTACTAACTTAGCTTTCAAAAGGTCATGGAGGTACTGCATGGAAAATAGATTGTAGGGGAGCAACAGTGAGTGGAAACAGACCAGCTAGAAGGCAGTGGCACACAAGAGTGGTGAGTGAACAGGAATATGACTTGGGCTAAGGATGGCAGGGAGTTGGGAGAAGTAAATATCACAGAGCCCTTAGGAGAAGAACCAAGATAAAAAATGTAAATACATGTTGAAAAGCTAAAATACAGTCTTCAAGTATATCCTCCAAAAAATTTGCATAATTCTGGATGCAATTAAGGGAAGTAATCATACAGTCATAGAATACAGAACAAAGGCTTGGAAGTATCCTGGACGTTCAGCTCTGCTATTTTACCAAGAGGAAAATTCAAGTTGAGGAAGATGAAGTGATTTACCCAGGAGCAGTCTAGACGGTGACATTTAAGAGATCTAGAGCTCAGGATTTTAAGGAGCTTGACATCAACATCTGTCACATTTTAAACTTTCTAGATAAACAAATTAATAGATGCATAATTTTCCTTCACAACCAAATAATGGAGAAATGAAAGTCTAAAATGGAGGAAATCTAGAATGTCACAGTATCTTCTTAGTGTGCCTTTGGCTGATTTTCCTAATTTATATTGCACTTACAACACCTGACATGAAATCCTTGGAGCCTTAACATTGAATATAGAAGAGCTTGTGGAAAAAATGTGCTGTCAAATTCAAAAGCATCCAAAATACACATTCAGAGCCAGCTACAGGAGCATTTGGGTCAGCCTATTAAGCACATGTTTAATTTTTTTATGCTAAATCAATGCATACATAATTCATGGTCACATTTGTGATCTAAACCAAAACACACTAAGAGAGCCTCTGAAAAAATCTGGTGTGCCATAGACACCGTCTTCACATAGATTTAGCAAACCATTCTAGTTTAAGGTAGGAATTAAAAGGTAGGTCTGCACCAATTCAACTAAAGATTCAAAGCTAAATCTCTCACCCAGTGTGTCTTTGGTTAATGTGCTTCTAGAATCAGAGCAATCTCAGAGGAAAGAGCCCCTATGCTCTTCCTTCCCATCGCTCAGAATGCTCTCTGGCCCCAGACCTCATCTGGGAGTCCTTCCAGAAACTCTGGCCTTACATACTGCCATCTGCTCATTCCCTATTTACCTTTCCCTTTGGTTCCCTGCTGTCCTCAACCAAGGAAGGCCCCTAAATGCTGTTTCTGCAGCCCATTCTGTTTAGAGAATTAATCCTTTTGGTTTGAGACAGTTTTCTATTTGCAGCTCCATGTGTGGCTAACAGATAAAGAGAAATGGTAAGTTGCATCTGAAATTAGGTTATTAGCAAAATTTGAATCACAAACTTGCTTAGGATAATTTTTCTCTTTCTTTTTCTCTTTCTGTTTTCAATACTGGTGAAGACCTCAGAATGCATAGGGCATGATCACTAATCAGGAGGAGGGGACAACCACACATTGCTACAGTTTTACATGCAAAGCCTACTTAGAGTTGCGCTCAAAGACCCCTGAAGACCCTTCAGAAGTTGAGGATAACACATTGCTTCATGAAAGTTTAAGAAAATATAATTTGGTTTCCTCAGAGAATTCTCCAGATGTGGCTCTATAATACATTCCTTAGAGATTTATCAAATGAATAATCCTACCTATTATCAAGAAAAAAAATAAAAATACGCTGAGACTTGTAAGAATACCTGTAAAAGAAAATTGCAGATTCTTGGCGACTAATGTCTTTTAAACAGAAACAAATAATAACACTAAGACTAACACCTCCCAAATCGAAGGGTACCTTTCATCAAAGCTGGTGCTCATGAATTCCAAATTTTACATGCCATTAATGACATGTAATTATTTATAAATATTTTATTTGGATATAATTACATATAATCATTAACTAAAAAACAAAACAGAAATGATAGCTCAGACCTCTTTTACAGAATAATGGCAGAGGCATTTACATACATACAGTCATTAAGCAGAAGAAAGTCTGAGTGACAATCTGAAATCCAAACACGCTGTGGACCCGAGCTGCAGTGAGTGTGCTTAGGAAAATGAGATAGGTCGCCCAATGCTGCCATCTTCAGATCACTACTGGTAGTATACCATTCTCGCAGCAGTTCCGGCCTAGCCAAACGGGCAGTGGCAAAAGCTTGAAGGGACCAAGTCCGCAGACACAGAATCACACCAATGAAATATGTAATGGTGTCACCTGGTGATTTATAGAAGCACTCTATGCAAAACCCTTGTTATGTTTGGCATTAGGCACCTGAAGTTCTTGCTAAGGTCACAATTAAAGAGATGTATGACTTTGTCAAGGAACACTTGATTGGAAAGAAATTTACTGTTCCCATTTCCCTACTGAAGGGCCCTTTTGCCTCCCTCCTCTCACTCCCTCTGCATCCCTCCTTGAAATAATTACATAGCCTCTTCCTAAGGGTCCTTGAATATTCACATATAAGATTAAAATGATCCATATAAACTTCTAGGAGGAAGCCCGAGTTGCCTACACTTCTTTCACTTTCTCCAGCAAATTGGCTTACACACATCATTTAAGAAATAAATTCCTGAGTAAGCAAGGAAGTGACTGAATGATATATTTTCTCTATCGCCTTCCCTAAAAATTTGATCTTGCATATTGGTAGCATATATTTTAAAATAATCACATACATCATTCCACATCTAGAATTCCATTATCTATATATCTAGCACATAGGCAGGAAGCAAGAAGTTATGAAAGAGAACTTAAAAGGACCCTTTTAAGATGGATTTGAGATTGGTTTGAGATACGCCAAACATAACAAAAAGTTATACGCTAAATTTGGTGTACTTCACTTATAAGATAATCCCTCAGGTCCTCAGACCCTAGTTATCCTTATCTTGTACACAGTTCTAACAAAGTTTAGAACTTTGTACCCACACCATCACTTAGGAGGGGAACAAGAAAAATATGTGTAAAAAGCAGCCCAACCCAAAAAGATCAGCAATACAATATTTAGTGTTTGAGTAAATAAATGCTCCATATTGATATTATCACTAAAGAACAGAATTCATCAATTATACAGGAATAACAAAATAATAGGAAAACTTAGCCAGAAGAAGACTTCCTCATTTAATAAAGTGTTCTCACATATGTTACCTTACTGCCCATTGTGAAGTATATAGAGCACTTATTATTTCCATTTTACAGATGGGAATACTGAGAGTCAAAGTTCAAGTGGTTTGCCCAGTTCCAAAACTAGTGGATCCCAAAGCTAGGAATCACACAGAAGTTTCCCGACTACAAATCCAGCATTCTTTTCTTATCAGTAACTGCACTTATGGATACAGGGCCACTGTCAGCCAGTCACACTGGCACAGCCATTCCTGTTGTTGAAACACTGAAATATTTCCAGGATGAGTGTAAATAGCTATCACCTTATGCTCCCCATGACCCCAGCCACTGACACTGCCCCATCCCTTTCTAGATTTCATGCCCCACACCCTCCCCAACACTGTCACTTCTTCATGATCTAGCAAATAAAGGCTCAATGTCTATAAAGCTGGGAATTCCAGGATCCTGATCGGATGCTAGTCTATCAAGCATCTGTGCTATTACGGGACCACGTCATAACAAAAAGATAAATCTCAGAAAAGAAGAATATCACTCAAAGATGTTCTAACATCAGCGGCTGTAGCTTTGGTAAGTGCAAATAAAAACACATAAAAGGGCTCTGTGGCTCACAGCCTTCCTTTCACAGTGTTTTTGCTAACATTTTTCCAACTAGTTTTTGAGACAACTAGCATGTCAATATACACACTTACAAAGTTGTTGAAAGGTAAAGGACCCTCAAGGTCCGCTCACACTTACCCCTTTACCACCTACCCCAGCTACTAGAGTTGGAATTTTGCTATATCAAAATGTCAGTTTACAAGCAGCAAGTGTTTTCCCACCTTTAACCAAGATTCCTTAATCTTGATTAAATTGCAAATGACAATAGTACTGAAATAAGAATGAGGCTTGATAGCTAAACAGGAAGCTTTGGAATAGAAGTTTTAAGGTGACAAAAATCAACATCAGAAATCAGAAGTGAAAACAGAGTCCGCATTGCTTAAACTATGGAGGTCCCACTGCCTCTGAAATATCTATCCCAACATCATTCATTCAAACCTCCCACCAGACATGAATTTTTGTTGTTTCTTCAATCATTTAAACTCCAAATACTCCTAAGAGTCACACATAAAGCCAAATCACACTAAGGCATCAACGACTATACCAATGCTTTGTTTTGCAGAGCAAGGATTCTTGAGTTAAAATTTTTTCTGTGCTGGGCATGGTGGCTCACGCCTATAATCCCAGCACTTTGGGAGACCAAGGCAGGTGGATCTCCTGAGGTCAGGAGTTTGAAACCAGCCTGGCCAACATGGCGAAACCCCATCTCTACTGAAAATACAAAAATTAGCTAGACATGGGGACGGGTACCTGTAATTCCAGCTACTCGGGAGGCTGAGGCAGGAGAATCACTTGAAACAGGGAGGCGGAGGTTGCAGTGAGCCAAGATCACTCCACTGCACTCCAGCCTGGGTGAGGGAGTGGGACTCCTCAAAAAAAAAGAGAAAATTCTGGGACTAGGCTTCAAGAGATAGCAGAAAACAGGTTTTTGCATGCTTTATTACTTTGCCCTGGGCTAGTCCTAGGTAAATTAAGACTGTAAAATGCTAGAAACTTCGAGATGGAAGATGTTAGGGCTGGTCCAGAGTTCTAGTCCTCACTAACATGGTTCTGTGCAATCCTGGGGCTGCAGCTGCTCTGTAATCACAAGCCACCCATGTCACATCTTGAAGTCACCCTTTGGCAATAGGAAGCCACTAATCAAGCATTCACAGATTTGGGATGTGGTCTTTATATAGATTCCAAGTACCACTGGTCCATATGCCTTTTGTGACTACAGCTACACCTAGATTTCTATTCTCATATTTTACCATATACTCTTCTTTGAGCCTCTCAATGAAACCCACCATTTCACTGCTGTTGAAAAGGTGAAGACCCCTCAGAGTCCCCTCCCACTCTCACCCCTTTACCACCTACCCCAGCTAGAGTGTAAAAAATGTTCGAAACTTAGAGCTGGAAGACATTAGGGCTGGTCCATAGCAATCAGTAGGTCACAACTTCATGAAACCACATTTTTTAAATTAAATGTACTAAATTCCGCTGTGCTACGCTCTAGCTGAGATGACAAAAGTAGCTAAAGAGATGGTCTCTCTGCTCAAGAAAGGCACGATATGGATACAGAGGGACTAATGATAATAATAAAAATCTCTCCTGTTTTTACTTCTACCACAAACATTTCATTCTATCTTGAAATCATTGTTGCTTATCTGTCTCAGGATGTGAAGAATATGAAGCTTGTGCAGAATTTTGAAGGAGAAATGGGATCTTAGAAGGATTGCAAGTAGAGGAGTTATTGGAAAAAGTAAATGGTCTAGGACACTGGCCTGAGGTATTGGGAGGGGTGGGGGTGATTTCAGGGAACCCAAAAGGCACGTCATAGTAAGGTGGAGGTCAGTCAAATTACAGAATGTACCAGATCACAGGCTCCCCTGAGACCAGCAGAGACGGCCTCTTTTACCAGTGATTCTCCTCAAAGCAAGAGAGGAAAAAACAAGTGGAGAAAAGAGAAGAGTTGGAATTTGAGAAACATCTTGTCAGCTAGAAAAAGATGACCCTGAATTGTGAAAACAGCATACATTGTCTTAGGTTAAGAACAGTCATCGAATGAATTAAAATGTAGAAACCTAAGCTCTGAGGAAACATTACAGCAAACCTTGTGGAAAACTGATCATCAAATATAAGAGGGACATCCGTAGGAAGAAAAAAAAAAAAAAGCGTCAGCAGAAAACAACTTTTATTGAAGAATACGTCGACATAGGCAATTTTCAGCAGCGCTGTTTTAGTCTGAATTTTTCTGTGTGTTTCTTAACTATTGTTTCCTATATCTTTTGGGTTGCTTTCAAGAATAAATGGATGATTGTGTTTAAGTGTTCTCTGGCCATTTCAGTTTTACTGCCCCTTCCTCAGCTTATCCAGGAGCATTTTCAACTGCAAAGAAGGCCACCTGACTTATTATTTAACACTAGTTCCTATACCAGCCTTTAACGGTATTTTCTAAAATAAAAAAAAAAGAAGAAAGAAATATACCCCAATCTCTTCCTTTTACTTAAGGACTAACAGGAATGTCATGCATTCATTTGACATTGGTGCCACCCAAGCAGTTGGCCCACACTTAAAACTCTGGCAAGACCCATCTAAGATACTCCCATCTCCAAGACTCAACGGTAGGTCATGACAACCATCTGGTAGCCCAGTGACAACCTTTTATTGTGTCACTGCTCTAGAGTAAAAGTCCAAACTTCTTTAGGTGGCAGAAAAGGCCCTCCATGGTCTAGCCACCGCTTTCTCTCAACCTTCATTGCTCAACCCTCTTCCTCCCAATTGTCCAACCCATGGGGAACTAGTGGCAATTGCACAGACTGATCCTGCTCTCTGCAGATTCCACCTGGGCCTTTGCACACTGTGTTCTCTCTGCTTGGAATGCTCTTGTCATTGCCCAGCCCCTTTGTCTTATTCGTGTCCATCTGGCTGGTTAGCTGGCCCTCTTCCTATTCCCAAGGTAGCCCATATGAATCCACAAAGAAACTGCCAGTCTTCCTGCCTGTCCTCTCCACCAGACCCTGAGCTTCCTGGAATCAGGAACAGGGTCTGACTTTTGTTGTTGTTGTTGTTGTTGTTGTTGTTGAATTCCTGCTCTCTATCATCCTGCCTGACATGCAGAAGGTACTCAGCAAATAGTCAAGGTAGGAAGAGAGAAAAAGAGGGAGGGAGGAAATAGATAAGCAAGAAGAGTTGCCCTACAGGGCATGCCAACAGAGCCAATGCCAGCCTTCTAAGTGAGTCATTACTAACCTTAGTCAATTTTCCAGTATTACAGACTGTAAAAGTCTACAGTATCCATCAAAGTGGTTTTCACTTATAGGTTTAGAAATAGATCTGCTCTTTGACCTCTCTCTCTACTCCCTTTAAACAATAGCCAGTGGTCCCCAAGTCAGTGAGGAAGGATGGAACCAGCCTCCTTGCCACAGTCAGGCCCTAAGACACCACAGGCCTTTTGGAGCATGGATGAATGTTGGTTGGCAGGTAGCTCCTACAGAAGATAGGCAGCAGTTTTGCGGTTAAGTGGTTTCTGGTCTCCTTCATTACAAGCAGCAACTCTGAAGACCCATTGATTCTGACATCTGGATTCTCATCCAAAAATGTCAGGGGGAAAGTTTTTCAGTTTGCTGCTTTTGAAGGTTGTAGCCAACTGGAGACTAGCCAGGGAAAATGCTAGGGAATGGAGGAGTTTGTAATAGATCCAAGCTCCAAAGTGCCTCACAGCCCAACCTGCTTAGAATTAGCAGCTATGAGGAATTTCTATCAGCATCACTGCCCAGACCTTCATTTAGCAAATGATGAAACACAAGATCAGACAGATGCTATTTTTTCTTGGAGATGAATCTGTGAGATGTCCATCCATCCAATTCCGTTTTTTACAAAATTCAATGTCTCTTTAAAAATGGGTTTTACGAATACAAACAGGCTTCTTGTATTCCTTCTGGACCTGCAGGTATTTTGAGTTTCACGAATCAAAAGCTAGTTTTATATTCAGCAGTCTCACTCATCGAACCTTAGAAATAGTACATGAGCCTCTGTGTAACATCTCCATAACAAAACAATTGACAGAATTTGGCTCTTCTTCTAAAGCAAATCCATCTTTTCCCAAATGACCCTTTGTTGAACTTACATAACTAGCTACCTTGAAATAGCTAAACTTCACTGTGAGGACACGGACACACACACACACACACACACACACACACAGGTACATATCATTTTCATAACAGGTTCATGGATCAGCATTCCATTTATATATGTGCTTCATCTACTTTGCACAGAAGACCTGCTTAAGCAAATTCTATAGCTCTGGCAGTGCCCAGGAACTGACTTTTATAATCTAAGCAATTCTGAGCTCCTTGAAAAAGAAAACTGATGAGCGCATTCTCAGCCATTCATCCTTTGGCATGCCCTAAAATGTTCTGCATCAAATCACACATTCTCCCCAGATGTGGTGATTTTAAAGGTCAGCTCTCGAATGCTACTATGAAAAATGACGTTTTTACTGACTCCCACGTGAGCTGTGGGTAGTCACCACTGCCTTTAGAGAGTCATTTTATTTTTATTCCTGCATTACTAAAAGCAACACCCTCCTAGACATTAGGTCTAAGGAGCTTGCACTTTCTCCCCTATTTCTTTCCACGCAAGACAGAGAATCCTGGAAGATGATTTTATGTCTGAAAACTGACGAGAAAGGTAAGTTTGGCAGAGAGAGTCATTCTTGACACTCCATTGCACTGAGCAGTCTTCTATTTTAAGTTTTTATTAATGAAGTCATGTTTCTTTTCTAGTCACTAACCATCACCACTAGCATCATCATCTCTCATACTCAGAGCTGACACCAAGCATCTATATGTGTAAATGGAGCTGAAAAGATACACCTGTGAACCGGGGTCCCTGTCACATTGAGGGTCTTTTGGTAATTGAACCTCTAGAAGGCATTTAAGCTCAGTTGAGCTCACCTCTCTCTAATAATAATCACTGCCAGTTACTGAAGCCTGCACTCCACCAGACACAGTGTTAAGCACTTTACATCATATTCACAACAACCCTGAGAGGCAGACACTATGAAAGTAATGTAATGTGGTAGTTTGAGCATTGACTATGGATTGAGAGACCAAGGTTCAAGGGCATGCTTTGCCATTTACTTGACCTTGGAGATGTTATCTAACCATTCTGAGTTTTAGGTTCCCTGTGTATAAAATGGATAAAATAAAATACTACTACTTATTGAAGTTATATTATTTCCCAGTGCTAAATCCTCCATTTCACAGATGGGGAAACTGAGATGTAGCTTGAGCAACTTCTGCAAATTTAAGGGCAATAGAAGTAGATTGGAATCAAGTGTGCCTAACCCCCAAAGACTATGCTGTTTTTTACCATACCACACTATCTTCCTTCTGTCCCCAGAGTGACTGAACATTACAGACCCCCAGAATTGATGTTTACATCGTGTTCTTGATAGCTGAGCTTGGTGTATGCCAGAAAAGACAGGGGTCTGTCTAGCTTTCCTGCAGCCATTCTGCCATGTCTTGCCCTGGGGTAGGTGCCTTCATTTCCTTTGTGACTCCTGGATCTCCTAAGAAACACAACACAGGCCTGTTGAAAGTCAATGAGGAACACACACCATAAATAAGTCACAAAAGGAAGACTAGTCCTCTTAGTCTCACCATTTGGAAATGGCACTCCAATTAGCACTGTTCATGAGAGCTGAGATTACAATCAATGAGGCTAGTTTAGAAATATAATAAGTTGTGTCTCTATTAAAAAGCCATATTACAAAGCACAAAACAAAATACTATGTAATATTGCTTTACAGCATTCTACTTATGTTTGCATTATTTGATGGACACAAAATTAATTTGGTAAAGGGTAGTGAAAATTCATGAGACAATAAAGGATGATGACTTGAAATATTTCTGGTGTCTCATGACAAGTTATTTTGCCAACTTACTCTCTGACTGTGGCTACCAAGAGAGCTGGTAGCCAGAATGACAATCCCAAGCTTAGAATGACAATCCCTCTCTTCTCTTTCCCTTCCCCTAATCAATCAGTAGAGGCAGGACAGGCAGGTGATTGAAGATGAAGTTCCACTTCCCAGTGGAGGATCATGAACCCAATTTAAGGGGACAACAGCAACTCAACTCTGACCAATTGGTCACTGGTATAAAGCAATCTGACTGCCAGAGAAGCTGGTTTTCTTTTTGTTTTTGAGAGAAGCTAAGAATCTGGATGTCATGTGATATCCTCTGATGTGTAAACATAAGCAATTTTTTACACCGTAAGCAAGATGCAGGCATACACACACACACACACACACACACACACCTCAGATATTAATCAGACCAGAAGATGCTGCTTTGTAATCCCTTTTTTAGAGGATTGCATGATTTAAACACCCTGAAATCCACTTTGCAGCAATAAATTGCCTCTCCAGGACAATGAGCAACGGCCTCTGCTGCCTCGTCTGGTCACAACTTACCCTAACACCCTAAACTCCTGAGAAGTGGTTTGCTGGACTGGACCAGGACTCAGAAAACATGTCTCAGCCCCTGCCATTATTCTGCATTATGGTCTTACACACAACATTTAACTTGTCTGAACTTCCCTTTATTCACCTATAAAGTGGGAATTCCTTTCCTCACCAAAATTGTATTAAGCACCAATTGTGTGTGCAGCATCATGTGAATGAATACCAGGACTGTGTTAAGGCATAATATGAGTCCTGCCTCCCTTGAAGTGCCATTGTGAGACTCACATGAAGGAACACATGTCAGATGCTAAATAAATGTAAGAACTATAACCCAGTTGAAGATTCCCTGCTCTGGGACAATAAGGAACAACATTATCTGTGTGGCTGACTCATCCCATCTCAGGGTTCTGATTCTGCAAAGAAATTACATTCTGATTAGGCAAGCATGGGCTTAATTATAGGTCAACAGTTTCTGAATCTCAATCTAAGGAGTTTTCCAATGTAGAGATAACCCATTAGATGCAAACGTTCCCTGAAGTATTAACATCTATTCTATCAGTAAGCATATGTAACAGCAAATTAAACTTCACCAGTTTGACTGCTGACAGAAGCCTCCCCTCAGGAAGCCACCTTTGATCAGCCATCTTGCTCCCTGAACCTGATGTGAGTGCCCTTCTTCTTCTATCTTTGCCTTCACAAGCTATAAAGTCCCTGTTCACTTATCTATATCCCTCGGTAGACTGTAAGCTCCCAAAAAGTAGGACTAGCTGT
This sequence comes from Piliocolobus tephrosceles, assembly GCF_002776525.5. NCBI lineage: Eukaryota > Metazoa > Chordata > Mammalia > Primates > Cercopithecidae > Piliocolobus > Piliocolobus tephrosceles. The sequence continues at coordinate 69,355,790 of NC_045443.1, read as the reverse complement.
TTAACAGTTGAATTCCTCAGTCCTGGCACATAGTAGTTGCTCAGTAAATATTACTTAATGAATAAATGAATGGGCCATAACTGATTCTATCAGCGCTGTGGAAAATATATTTAATAGGAATACAATAAGAGTATGCCTTTGCTAGAACACCTTTGCAAAGAAGCGAAATACAATGCCCTTACCTTGCCTATTATAGCCGTGGCTTTTTTCTTGGAAGAACTAAGACTCCTTAATTAGATTTGAAAGAGGAAAAAGTGAACAGCCAAAAAAAAGTTTATGTGAGAGCTGAACAATTATATGTTTCTAAAGCATGTCATTTTAAGGTACATCCCCTTGTTTTATTACAGAGAACTTTTAAACCTTGCTAGTTAGATACCAACATAGGACCCCTGTGTACAAACATGAAGACATATCCAAAACGCATCAAAACTAGAGCAAACAACATCTTTTGGAACTCTTCCAATGGTTTCTTTGCATACTTGTATGTTAATGAAGCCATCTTACAGCCAAACTGCAAACACCTGGCTGGAGTTCTCAGCAGCTTGAACTCATAAGGAGGAGAAGCCAAGATTTGAAACCCCAAATTTATGCTTTATTTAGTTATTCAGGGAGGGCTGCATGTATTTATGAACAGCATCACTCCTAATCTGCTTAAGAAGTTTAGTCAGGAATTCATCTTTCACAGGCCCTCACTGGCACAAACAATATTTTCTCATTTGTTTTCCCCAAGCTGCTTCCTGTGACTTGCCTTTCTCTATGCTTGGGGGAGGTGTGCTATTAACTCAGGGGAAGCCTCCTCCACCTCCAAGGAGAAGCTCGACATCTCTTAGGGGAGGCCTTTCCTCTACTATTTATGGTTAAAACACTTTACATTGCAAAGTAGCATTCTATCTCCATCTAAAACCATTCTGTAATATAAACTGCATAGTCTGCACTTCAGAAGGGTAAATGTGAGTTGCTGAAAGTTAGAGGATTACCCAAGGTCACAGGAGAAAGTAAGAAACTCTCCAGGGGCCTTTCCTGGACATGAGTGCTTTCTGATATGGCCACCTAGAAGTCTGAGAGTACACTCATGTGAAACATGCTAGCTGGCATTTTTTGAACACTTAGCACTGTCCTAAGCAGCTTCGCAATGCATTATCTCGTCAATTTTCACAACAGCTCTACAAGATTGGATAGTATCATTAGCCTCATTTTAAAGATGACAAAACTGGGGCACAGAGAGGTTAAGTAACTTGTCCAAGGTTACTGACAAAGATCTTCATCTTAACCAAACTCTAATCAGGTTCCTCTGAGCCATTTTTTCAGTGACACCTTGACTTTGGTGCTTCTGTGCTCATGTCTACATTGTCCAATGTTAGCAAGAATCCTGCTAAATTGTTTAATTTAGCCAGAATCCCTCACCCTTGACATCTGATCACCCTCAATATCTGATTGGAATCACCCTTGATATTTGATCATCCTCAGAATCTGATCAGATTCCTCATCCCCTACCTTTCCCCAGATGATGTCTGAATCATCCTGGCCTGCCTTCCACAAGAGTCCAGTTAGGTGGGTTTAGCCAGAATTCTCCCTTGCCCCTGAGGTTTCCTCTTAGTAACTCTCCATGCACTGACCACCACCTCCACAACCCTGTTCCTTGGCTATAAAGTCTCACTTTTCTTGGTTGTATCAGGATTTGAGCCTAATCTCCCTCCCTTACTACAAAACTCGATCGCAATGGTTTCTGCACCTATCCTGATAGTCCTGCATAAAGTCTTCTTACCATTCTTTAACAAGTGTTATGAATAATCTTCTCTTTAACCTCATCCAGCCAGTAAATGACAGAACCTGGGTATAAACCCAGGTAAGTTAACCCCAAAACCTGCACTCTGAATTACCCACTATACTATACTGCCTCACTAGCAGGTCCCTATAGTGCACAGCTCTGGAAAACTGCATAGTGTCATATACAGTAGAGTTCACTCTATTTTGTGGATTCCAGTTTCCCTTTTACACCCTACCAGTTTGAGTGTCTGGGACCAAGTGCGGTGGGAGAGCTTTAGAATACTTTTGCTACTGGCAGATGAATATTTATGATCTAAACTCAAAATTAGAACAATGAAAGGGGCAAGTATTGATTAGACTGGATGAAAATAGCTCTCACTAATGGGGACAGAACTAAAGGAAAATTTGAAGATTGAGGAAATATGTGTGGAAAACAATTATTTAATTAAAAAGCGGTATCTGCTCAACTTTTTCTCAAAACAAAGAAGGAAAAGCAAACAAAACTCATTAGTCACAGATAATGTTCACTAAAACACTTTGCAACTTAGTTGAGTGGAAGTCACAAACCCCATATTTCTAGAATATACCCAATTTATTCTTTCCTCTGTAGATATAAAAGATAAAGACTCTCCTGACAGCACAAGTGTTTGATAAATGGATGCACACCTCCATGCTCCTTTTTCCAATGACAGAACTTCCATTTACTAAGTTCTTATTTGACTTGGCAAAATGACTTTTCAGAAAAACTAGAAGACTATATGCCAAAATGTTAAGAGTGTTTATTGCTGCTGTGATAGTGTAAGTAATCTTTATTTTCCCTCCTTATCTATGTTTTAAAATTTTCTACAATAAATATATATTACCTTTTTAATAAGAAAGAGGAAAAAAAGTTTTTGTAAAGACTTTAAAGCCCCCTCAGTAAAGAAGTCCCTGAGTTACCCTGCATCAGCCTCCTCTTTGTTGCTGAAGAGATGATTTTTTATGGACATTCTAAAGGACAGACTTTCAGATCCTGAAAAAAATGATGAGCACCCCCCTCACAAGGTGATTCATTCCTCCCAAACCTAACAGCATTTCCTTTTTCTAGGAGACATTTCCCCAGTGTGAAATTCACCCATCAGAAATAGTCCAGAAATGCCCATCCTTACTAAAGTGACAAGCCTATAAAACTCTAAGCAAATTGCAATATTTCTAAGAAGAGAGCAAAGAGATTTCTAATCACTGTGTGTTCAATCTCATGTCGTGTTTCTTATTGTGATACCATTCATTGTGGTGGCTCATAATGTACAGTAATACATTTTATATCTACTAAATGTATTCTGGGTTTTTATATCACAGTTCAGAAGAATAGCTTTAGAAATCCTTTTGACTCCTTTATTTGAAAACTACATTTGTGGAATGGGGTAATTAAATCCCTATAGTTTGATATAACATTACCTCTGCTATTCTAGCTCATAAAAAAATCCCAACCATCTTCTTTCTGCTTTTGCTAGAAATGGAATTACACCACAGATATTTCTGTTAATACAAGTCTAAGATTTTGAGAGCCTACTCCATTGTAGTTAAACTAGAAAACTCTTTCTTTTGTACATCTTTATGGAAACTGAAATGACTGCAGAAATCTTCTGTGCTTGATGAGTGTATTCTAGCTTACTTTGAGAAGAAAAAGTAAGAAGGCCTCAATGTCAGGACTTTCGAATTATGGGAAGAACTAGAGAATTGGAGGACTTAAAATGACTTTAAAATTATATATCCAATAACACACCTCCTTTGATGCAGTTAGAATTTTTTAGGTAATGGTGAGAAGAAGTATTTCCAGACCTGAGTATGATGTAGATAATGTCATACGTACATCACTAAAGTATGCCATCTCCTTTACTCCTTATTCAACACTGGGCTGTAGAAGAATATCTTCATTTGAAAGATGACATATAATTTGTTGCTTTGTGCCTAAGCTGAGCACAAGGTTAGGAAGTAACAAATCTAACACTTAAACCCAGCTGGGCTAACTTCAAGTTCAGATTCTTTTCACCACATTGCACCACACCACATACTGCACATCAAACATCCCTAATAGTATCTTCATCGAGCTCAGATGAGTGCTGAGAGATCCCAGCTGTTGACCACGGTGTTTCTACACAGACAAAATGAAGTGTGTGCAGAGAATGGTGGGTTCAGCACCCAACTCAGCACATGAACAGAGAATAAAGAGTTACCAAGGTAGTCCTATCTTTATGAGTTTCCAAATATCTAAAATAGGATTGTGTTGTTTTGTTTCTCCTCTGCAGTTATATGATGGCTCTCTGAGAGCCCTAGCATACAGTTCTAAATAACAAAGAAAGACTTGAGTTGCAAAAATATCTAACTATTCCAGATTGCAAATGCATTTGTTTCTGAACATAGTGGGCAATGCAGAGCTCCTGTTTGTTTTTCCAATTCCAGATGACTGTGGTGTTCTCATCACAATATAAATAGATTGCAAACACCTCCTAATGGCAACAACAAATATAATAAGGGAAACATGCACATATGAGTAGAACAAAACAGCCTGGGCTACAATATCAAAGTTCGCAGGAGAGAATTAGTCAGCAGGAAGTGTAGTAGAGCATCCAGGTAGAAAAAGACCAAGAAAAGGTAGTGGTGAAAATACTGAAAAAGGACAGAAGTCAAAGTCTATGTGACTAGTTAAAGAATTCGAGTGCTTCTTGCAAGATGCTACTACCCTTCTATATGCACAGCAGACATAAAAGTGAAAGTAATGACTTGGAATAGATATTATTAACTTTTAATTAAGTTACTCTTAGAAATAACACACAAACTGATCATCCACACAAACATCTCAATTAAGAATGTATAAAAGTGCATTCCTCCCAGCCCTTTGTCAGCTTTGTATCAAATGATCCAAACAGCTGAACTAGTTCAAAGACTCTACATGGAATAAATAAGCCTGAGGCTTATTTCAAGCTTTCTGTAGAGATACTAAAGTGGTCATTTTTAATGTCATCCATGTTCAGAAAGAACTGCAGCTGTGCATAAGTCTTTTAGCATCCAAAGATTCCCCATCCCCAGCCAGGTAGGCAAAGACAAGAGGGACCAGGAAACAAGTTAATATCCTCAGCAGGCAGGAAAATATTAATTAGCAATTTATAAACTAAGGTTACCTTTATAATTACACTCCTAATATAAATTATAGTTGATTATCAGTTTAAGACTGACTGTACATTTCATTACAACTCTCAGCATGAGAAAGTACTGGTTATCCTGAAAATTCAAATACACGTGATTCATGATGACCAAAAGCCCCAATCAATGCAAATTCTTTTACTTGGAACAAACAAATTATTTGTTTTAATCAAGGAAAGTAGAAACAGAACCCTGTATTATTAATTTCCTGACACTTCTTTCCTGCAAAAAATAAAATAAAATAAAATAGCTGACGGTCTGGTCAGGTTCACAATGAATTTCACCCTTTCAAAAAACATTCTAGATTCATATCTCCTAAAATGTGTTTATTGGAATACTAAAAGCTTGGGATGCTAATATGCATTTCATAAAAAGAGACCACTGTGACTATATAATGTATTTTCTTTCTTTTTTGTTTTGTTTTGTTTCTAAGATTTTTATTACTTGTCAAGTGCACTGCATAGCAATCAGTATCTAAATGTTTAGGGTTCTACCCTTGCCATTATCAGAGCTCAGATGTACCACGGTTCTTCCACCCTTTTCCTGGTCAGATAAAGAACCAAATTCTAATTTACGATTACAGTGTATTCTCATTTTCTCTGTCTGTCTCTTGCTGTCTCTTTCTCTTCCCCTTCTCTTTCTCTGTCTCTGTCTCTCTCCCCGTCACTCATCTAGAGACATCTGTGGTTCTGCTTATAACTGTAAGCACTGGCCACCCTTTCTTTGTCAGCTGAGAGTAAAAACAGCCAGACCCTCTTTGCATGGCAATTATCTTTTTCTAATATTATTTTTGATTGACAAATCATGGTTGTATATATTTATGGGATGCAATGTGATGTTTTGATATTTGTATGTGACGTGGCATAATTAAATCAAGTTAATTAACATGTCCATTTATCTCACTTACCTACTTATTATTTTTATGGTGAAACATTTGAAAGTTACTCTCTTAGTTATTTTGAAATATACATTATTATTGACTATAGTCACCCTTCTGTGCAATAGACCTCAAAACCTATTCCTTCTATCTATCTAAAACTTTGTACCCTTTGACCAACAATTCTCAAGTTTACTTTTTTTATACTTTAACATTTCCAAAATGGAGCTTCATCTTACAATATCAAAAATTTTGCTAGCTGAATCTTTTTCCTTCTAAAAAAAAAAAGCCACTATTAAATTAACACTATGTTTTACAATCAATGGCACCTTCGAATGGAGGAGATATGGTAAGTTTAGAAAAATAAGTTTTTATCACTTTGGGAGATTCACTCCACATATTATGTTATTAAAGGTTCTAAGAAGTTTGTAATCCCAGCACTTTGGGAGGCCAAGGTGGATGGATCACCTGAGGTTAGGAGTTCGAGACCAGCCTGGCCAACATGGCAAAACTCCATCTCTACTACAAATATAAAAATTAGCCGGGCGCAGTGGCACATGCCTGTAATCCCATCTACTTGGGGGGTTGAGGCAGGAAAATCGCTTGAACCTGGGGGTGGAGGTTATAGTGAGCTGAGGTCGCACCATTGCACTTTGGCCTGGGCAACAAGAGAGAACTCTGTCTCAAAAAAAAAAAAAAAAAAAAACGAAGCTGTTTATTTAAGCTAGTGCTGTCCAAATACATTTGCCCATGGGTCCCTCCTTTTACAGAACTCATAATACCATTTCATAAGGCCATAAGGCTAACATTCCAGGAACCGGTTCTGGGAGACTCCTTATTCCCTCATTACCCTTAGCCAAGACTCCTCTCATCAGCATTACCAAGAGCCAGTAACAGAAATCCTTCAATCAGAAAATGAAGGTAAACATGTTTCAGGGTTGACAGAACTGAATGGATCACCTAAAACTCTTGTGGAGGAAAACTTCCAACTGGGCCAGAGGCCGATTTATTCTGCTTTGGAAACATCTGTGGTGTATTCATACTGATTGCTTTCCCCTACAGATGATTCACAGCTTTGTCTGTTTCAAATGCCTTTATGATATGAGAAATGAATAGACTGAATTGAAGCCATCTGCATCATAAGATGGGTTGTACTGTTTGACAAAAGATGCCCCTTTACATTTTCTAACATTTGGGGGAAGGGAAATCAATATATTTCAGGGACTAGTTCCTAAATTCATCTGATCAGTAAATTTCTGTTTGTGTATTTGTATAAGAACAAATAATGTAAGTCATATGGAAAAACAGCAGACAGAAGAGGATGAGAGCAGAGACACAAAGCAGAAGCAATGACGTGGCTCTCATAGATGCAAAGGTCTGTTTACAGGACTTGAATAAGTCATACATACATTCATTTCATACTTCATGATATTTATCTGGTGATATCCTGTTCATCCAGTTGTTAGAAAATCAGGCAAAATATGGAAATAAGGATGAAAGATTACTATGTGCCTTTTGAAAGACATACTCTCCTATTGTCTAATGGATCCACATGTCTAAAATGTCACTCACATTTCCTGCTACCAAAGTGTGGTCCTTGAACCTGCAGCATCAGCATCATGTGAGATCTGTCAGGTGCCAAGTCTCAGGCCTCACTCCAGACCCACTCTATCAGAATCTGCATTTTAACATGATCCTCGGGTTACTTCAAATACACCACAGTTTGAGAAGCACTGATCCAAGGGATATAATCTTTGTCTGACTTCCTATTTATCAGGGTCCACAAACTGTAAAGTTCAATGTTAACTTGTGAAGATCAATAAATTGCAAATTATTTTGTCCACTAGACATGCAAATAATTTCTGCCCAGTAGAAAAGATAACCTCAAGGTTATGGTTTTATTGCCCTGCAGAACATTAACCATTTTGCATCTTATTTCAAGACTCTTTCTTTCAGTGACTATATATTCTTGGTTCCTCAAATTCTTCTTTGAACTAGATTTACCATCGTGCTTTTCCCTCATTAATGGGTTTTAAATAAATATTTGACACATGTTCAGTGCATATGTATGAGAGTCGTTTTTTGTAACAGGTTTAAAGTTATAACTCAAAAGCAGTCACCTCTCAACTGCAGTAAGATACTTATCTCTACTGAACACTGTAATAGCTGTCTTTTCTTAGGAAAAATATTGTGCTGTCCAGAAAACAGTAATTCAGAATGTACAATGTGATATAAAGAAGAATCTAGCATGGGCTTGTCCCTCAAGGATGGTATAGTCTAAGGTAGAATTTAACTGTAGATACAAGGACAGAGAATTGACAGCCTGTAGTTCTGTTTCAGCTTTTTGCAGACACCACTTGCAGCCAAAGAACATTTTGTCTTGTTTCAGCTTTTGAATTTGAAGCCCTTTAGCATAATATATATTCTCCGGTTGTCCACATGCTCTAATACTCCTTATTTTCTTATATCAGGCTATTTTCACACGTGTGTGCTACCTAGCTGGCCACTGAAGTAACATTGAAGTTTACCACTCCTAACATACACACTAATCTATTAAATTCACTTCCACTAGTGCTTCAGTGGTAAATAGCTGGTCTCAAACGTATAACACACTCTAAGCAGCCTTTATTGAGAATATTTTTGCATATCTATCACACACAGACCTTGGGCAGCTATGATGAGTATGAAAAGAGTAATGCTGCCACAACCAGTGGTCTTATTTATTATCCACCAGAGGGCAATTTATTTACATGTATAACAATGCACTTGAAATACATTTTCTAAGTATTGTCATCAATTTCTTCAGATACAAAAGAGTTCATTTAAATGGTTCTTGGGGCATAGACACCATTGCCCCTATTAAACAGCAGAGATACCATTGCCCCTATTAAACAGCAGAGATAGCTTTATTCTCAAAACTGAGCACTATTAAAATGTCAAAATAAATATTCTATAGAAATATAGCAAGGAGATAGAGCAGCCATAGGCAAAATAGTCTAGTACCTTAGAAAATCAGACCATGAAGTTCAAAACCTGCTTTGGACAAAGAGTTTGGCATTGCCGATTAATCCTAGTGGAGGTTGTTTTCTTCTTTAGACGGATTTGTTGATAGTACATCACAGAAAGTTATTATGTGTCTGCTTTCACTAGGCATGACTCTCTTTTTCCTAAGTGCTTAAATTCACTAAACAAGGAAAAACAGGCACTATAGAAACAGAGTCATTAATAATATAAATCTCACCTAGAGTCAAAGAGTAATATGGCCTGTCTCATTGTTCTGCATAAATAGTGATTTCCATGGCTTTCCATTTGTCCTCTCTATAGATTTTTCTCCTTTGGTGCATCTCATTGCTCATTTTCCTCTACTTCTTCAGAAGACTTAATGTCAACACTTTGAGGAAATCAGCTAATAATACCTCTATTTCTCCTCTGGCCTTGCTAGCTACCACTATCCCCCTGCCATGGACTTTTTATCCCTGCCAGTAAGACCTGAGCTCTTAAACTTTTTGTTTCTGCAAGTGGGTCATTAAATTTGCCTTCTAGTTTCAGTATATGGCTTGAGGTTCATCAATATGCATGGTATCCAACAGGTTATTTATGCCAGGGCTTACTTTGAAATTGCCTGGTTGGAGGCCAAATAGGAACAGCTCCAGTCTCCAACTCCCAGCACGAGCGACACAGAAGACTGGTGATTTCTGCATTTTCAACTGAGGTACTGGGGTCATCTCACTAGGGAGTGCTGGACAATCCGTGCTGGTCAGTTGCTGCAGCCCGACCAGCGAGAGCTGAAGCAGGGCGAGCCATCACCTCACCTGGGAAGCGCAAGGGGGAAGGGAATCCCTTTTCCTAGCCAGGGGAACTGAGACACACAACACCTGGAAAATCGGGTAACTCCCACCCAAATACTGCGCTTTAAGCAAACGGGCACACCAGGAGAATATATCCCACACCTGGCCGGGAGGGTCCCACGCCCACGGAGCCTCCCTCATTGCTAACACAGCAGTCTGCGATCTAACCGCAAGGTAGCAGCGAGGCTGGGGGAGGGGCGCCCGCCATTGCTGAGGCTTAAGTAGGTAAACAAAGCCGCTGGGAAGCTCGAACTGGGTGGAGCTCACAGCAGCTCAAGGAAACCTGCCTGTCTCTGTAGACTCCATCTCTGGGGACAGGGCACAGTTAACAACAACAACAACAAAAGCAGCAGAAACCTCTGCAGACGCAAACGACTCTGTCTGACAGCTTTGAAGAGAGCAGTGGATCTCCCAACACGGAGGTTGAGATCTGAGAAGGGACAGTCTGCCTGCTCAAGTGGGTCCCTGACCCCTGAGTAGCCTAACTGGGAGACACCACCACTAGGGGCAGTCTGATACCGCACACCTCACAGGGTGGAGTGCACCCCTGAGAGGAAGCTTCCAAAGTAAGAATCAGACAGGTACACTCGCTGTTCAGCAATATTCTATCTTCTGCAACCTCTGCTGCTGATACCTAGGCAAACAGGGTCTGGAGTGGACCTCAAGCAATCTCCAACAGACCTACAGCTGAGGGTCCTGACTGTTAGAAGGAAAACTATCAAACAGGAAGGACACCTATACCAAAACCCCATCAGTACGTCACCATCATCAAAGACCAGAGGCAGATAAAACCACAAAGATGGGGAAAAAGCAGGGCAGAAAAGCTGGAAATTCAAAAAATAAGAGCGCATCTCCCCCTGAAAAGGAGCGCAGCCCATCGCCAGCAATGGATCAAAGCTGGTCAGAGAACGACTTTGACGAGATGAGAGAAGAAGGCTTCAGTCCATCAAACTTCTCAGAGCTAAAGGAGGAATTACGTACCCAGCGCAAAGAAACTAAAAATCTTGAAAAAAGAGTGGAAGAATTGACAGCTAGACTAATTAATGCAGAGAAGGTCATAAATGAAATGACAGAGATGAAAACCATGACACGAGAAATATGTGACAAATGCACAAGCTTCAGTAACCGACTCGATCAACTGGAAGAAAGAGTATCAGCGATTGAGGATCAAATGAATGAAATGAAGCGAGAAGAGAAACCAAAAGAAAAAAGAAGAAAAAGAAATGAACAAAGCCTGCAAGAAGTATGGGATTATGTAAAAAGACCAAATCTACGTCTGATTGGGGTGCCTGAAAGTGAGGGGGAAAATGGAACCAAGTTGGAAAACACTCTTCAGGATATCATCCAGGAGAACTTCCCCAACCTAGTAGGGCAGGCCAACATTCAAATTCAGGAAATATAGAGAACGCCACAAAGACACTCCTCGAGAAGAGCAACTCCAAGACACATAATTGCCAGATTCACCAAAGTTGAAATGAAGGAAAGAATCTTAAGGGCAGCCAGAGAGAAAGGTCGGGTTACCCACAAAGGGAAGCCCATCAGACTAACAGCAGATCTCTTGGCAGAAACTCTACAAGCCAGAAGAGAGTGGGGGCCAATATTCAACATTCTTAAAGAAAAGAATTTTAAACCCAGAATTTCATATCCAGCCAAATTAAGTTTCATACGTGAAGGAGAAATAAAATCCTTTACAGATAAGCAAATGCTTAGAGATTCTGTCACCACCAGGCCTGCCTTACAAGAGACCCTTAAGGAAGTCCTAAACATGGAAAGGAACAACCGGTACCAGCCACTGCAAAAACATGCCAAAATGTAAAGAGCATCGAGGCTAGGAAGAAACTGCATCAACTAACGAGCAAAATAACCAGTTAATATCATAATGGCAGGATCAAGTTCACACATAACAATATTAACCTTAAATATAAATGGACTAAATGCTCCAATTAAAAGACACAGACTGGCAAACTGGATAAAGAGTCAAGACCCATCAGTCTGCTGTCTTCAGGAGACCCATCTCACATGCAGAGACATACATAGGCTCAAAATAAAGGGATGGAGGAAGATCTGCCAAGCAAATGGAGAACAAAAAAAAGCAGGGGTTGCAATACTAGTCTCTGATAAAACAGACTTTAAACCATCAAAGATCAAAAGAGACAAAGAAGGACATAACATAATGGTAAAGGGATCAATTCAACAGGAAGAGCTAACTATCCTAAATATATATGCACCCAATACAGGAGCACCCAGATTCATAAAGCAAGTCCTTAGAGACTTACAAAGAGACTTAGACTCCCATACAATAATCATGGGAGACTTCAACACTCCACTGTCAACATTAGACAGATCAACGAGACAGAAAGTTAACAAGGATATCCAGGAATTGAACTCATCTCTGCACCAAGCGGACCTAATAGACATCTATAGAACTCTCCACCCCAAATCAACAGAATATACATTCTTCTCAGCACCACATCACACTTATTCCAAAATTGACCACATAATTGGAAGTAAAGCACTCCTCAGCAAATGTACAAGAACAGAAATTATAACAAACTGTCTCTCAGGCCACAGAGCAATCAAACTAGAACTCAGGACTAAGAAACTCAATCAAAACCGCTCAACTACATGGAAACTGAACAACCTGCTCCTGAATGACTACTGGGTACATAACGAAATGAAGGCAGAAATAAAGATGTTCTTTGAAAGCAATGAGAACAAAGATACAACATACCAGAATCTCTGGGACACATTTAAAGCAGTGTGTAGAGGGAAATTTATAGGACTAAATGCCCACAAGAGAAAGCTGGAAAGATCTAAAATTGACACTCTAACATCACAATTAAAAGAACTGGAGAAGCAAGAGCAAACACATTCAAAAGCTAGCAGAAGGCAAGAAATAACTAAGATCAGAGCAGAACTGAAGGAGATAGAAACACAAAAAACCCTCCAAAAAATCAATGAATCCAGGAGTTGGTTTTTTGAAAAGATCAACAAAATTGACAGACCGCTAGCAAGACTAATAAAGAAGAAAAGAGAGAGGAATCAAATAGATGCAATAAAAAATGATAAAGGGAATATCACCACCGACCCCACAGAAATACAAACTACCATCAGAGAATACTATAAACACCTCTACGCAAATCAACTGGAAAATCTAGAAGAAATGGATAACTTCCTGGACACTTACACTCTTCCAAGACTAAACCAGGAAGAAGGTGAATCCCTGAATAGACCAATAGCAGGCAAATCGAGGCAATAATTAATAGCCTACCAACCAAAAAAAGTCCAGGACCAGATGGATTCACAGCTGTATTCTACCAGAGGTACAAGGGGGAGCTGGTACCATTCCTTCTGAAACTATTCCAATCAATAGAAAAAGAGGGAATCCTCCCTAACTCATTTTATGAGGCCAACATCATCCTGATACCAAAGCCTGGCAGAGACACAATAAAAAAAGAGAATTTTCGACCAATATCCCTGATGAACGTCGATGCAAAAATCCTCAATAAAATACTGGCACACCGGATTCAGCAGCACATCAAAAAGCTTATCCACCATGATCAAGTGGGCTTCATCCCTGGGATGCAAGGCTGGTTCAACATTCGCAAATCAATAAATGTAATCCAGCATATAAACAGAACCAAAGACAAGAACCACATGATTATCTCAATAGATGCAGAAAAGCCTTTTGGCAAAATTCAACAGCCCTTCATGCTAAAAACGCTCAACAAATTCGGTATTGATGGAACGTACCTCAAAATACTAAGAGCTATTTATGACAAACCCACAGCTAATATCATACTGAATGGGCAAAAACTGGAAAAATTCCCTTTGAAAACTGGCACAAGACAGGGATGCCCTCTCTCACCACTCCTATTCAACATTGTGTTGGAAGTTCTGGCTAGGGCAATCAGGCAAGAGAAAGAAATCAAGGGTATTCAGTTAGGAAAAGAAGAAGTCAAATTGTCCCTGTTTGCAGATGACATGATTGTATATTGAGAAAACCCCATCGTCTCAGCCCAAAATCTCCTTAAGCTGATAAGCAACTTCAGTAAAGTCTCAGGATACAAAATTAATGTGCAAAAATCACAAGCATTCTTATACACCAGTAACAGACAAGCAGAGAGCCAAATCAGGAATGAACTTCCATTCACAATTGCTTCAAAGAGAACAAAATACCTAGGAATCCAACTTACAAGGGATGTAAAGGACCTCTTCAAGGAGAACTACAAACCACTGCTCAGTGAAATCAAAGAGGACACAAACAAATGGAAGAACATACCATGCTCATGGATAGGAAGAATCAATATTGTGAAAATGGCCATACTGCCCAAGGTAATTTATAGATTCAATGACATCCCCATCAAGCTACCAATGACTTTCTTCACAGATTTGGAAAAAACTGCTTTAAAGTTCATATGGAACCAAAAAAGAGCCCGCATTGCCAAGACAATCCTAAGTCAAAAGGACAAAGCTGGAGGCGTCACGCTACCTGACTTCAAACTATACTACAAGGCTACAGTAACCAAAACAGCATGGTACTAGTACCAAAACAGAGATATAGACCAATGGAACAGAACAGAGTCCTCAGAAATAATACCACACATCTACAGCCATCTGATCTTTGACAAACCTGAGAGAAACAAGAAATGGGGAAAGGATTCCCTATTTAATAAATGTGCTGGGAAAATTGGCTAGCCATAAGTAGAAAGCTGAAACTGGATCCTTTCCTTACTCCTTACAGGAAGATTAATTCAAGATGGATTAGAGACTTAAATGTTAGACCTAATACCATAAAAACCCTAGAAGAAAACCTAGGTAGTACCATTCAGGACATAGGCATGGGCAAGGACTTCATGTCTAAAACACCAAAAGCAACGGCAGCAAAAGCCAAAATTGACAAATGGGATCTAATTAAACTAAAGAGCTTCTGCACAGCAAAAGAAACTACCATCAGAGTGAACAGGCAACCTACAGAATGGGAGAACATTTTTGCAATCTACTCATCTGACAAAGGGCTAATATCCAGAATCTACAAAGAACTCAAACAAATTTACAAGAAAAAAACAAACAACCCCATCAAAAAGTGGGTGAAGGATATGAACAGACATTTCTCAAAAGAAGACATTCATACAGCCAACAGACACATGAAAAAATGCTCATCATCACTTGCCATCAGAGAAATGCAAATCAAAACCACAATGAGATACCATCTCACACCAATTAGAATGGCAATCATTAAAGTCAGGAAACAACAGGTGTTGGAGAGGATGTGGAGAAATAGGAACACTTTTACACTGTTGGTGGGATTGTAAACTAGTTCAACCATTATGGAAAACAGTATGGCAATTCCTGAAGGATCTAGAACTAGATGTACCATATGACCCAGCCATCCCACTACTGGGTATATACCCAAAGGATTATAAATCATGCTGCTATAAAGACACATGCACACGTATGATTATTGCGGCACTATTCACAATAGCAAAGACTTGGAATCAACCCAAATGTCCATCAGTGACAGACTGGATTAAGAAAATGTTTCACATATACACCATGGAATACTATGCAGCCATAAAAAAGGATGAGTTTGCGTCCTTTGTAGGGACATGGATGCAGCTGGAAACCATCACTCTTAGCAAACTATCACAAGAACAGAAAACCAAACACCGCATGTTCTCACTCATATGTGGGAACTGAACAATGAGATCACTTGGACTCAGGAAGGGGAACACCACACACCGGGGCCTATCATGGGGAGGGGGGAGGGGGGAGGGGGGAGGGATTGCATTGGGGAGTTATACATGATATAAATGATGAATTGATGGGTGCTGACGAGTTGATGGGTGCAGCACACCAACATGGCACAAGTATACATATGTAACAAACCTGCACGTTATGCACACATACCCTAGAACTTAAAGTATAATTAAAAAAAAAAAAAAAGAAATTGCCCGGTTGGAATGTGTGTGTGTGTGTGTGTGTCCCCAAGACTATCTTCTGGCAATTTTCTATTCACTTTGTTTTCAACTGATGGATGGTATGCGACTCTTGAAGTCAATAGCAGTTTTAGTATCATCTCAGGAACAATCTCCCTTAGCCTCCTCCATACTCTCCACATAATACAGAAAAAGCCTTCCAAATTTCTCTTTGGCCTCCAAAACACTATTTGAAGTAAATGGGCAGTCTATAGAATTGGGAAAATTTGGAACTGAAAGGTTCATGAGAGAGAGAAAGTCAGAGTGAGTTGGGGTGGGAGCTCAAGCAATATCAAGAAAGGAGAAATGAGTGAATCAGGCAAAACCATGGTGAGGCAAACACCCAACCCTACTCCATCCCAAATTCTTCACTGCATTTAAAGTGTTTATGTTAAGTCCTTTGCAAGTTTACACTTTTTTTTAAGCTTTCAAAATCATCATAAGACTGCAGGTAGGTTGGCCTCCTTGGTGGACACTTGATCCTTCCTACCCATGACCTATACAGAGAAGACCATCTCTTCTGGCTCCTGCCCCCTGTCCTGAAGCCCAGCCTCCAACACTGAACTCAGAACTCACTCACACACGGTGAATATTCAGCTAAATCCATTTCTTCTACATAACTACTCATGTATATAAATAAAGAATACTGACTCTGGGCTTTTTGTATTTTGGAGTACTAGACTGTGAGTTTCTTGAAGAAACTACCAGCTCTTTTTTTTTCCCTGTCCCTACCTCATGGTACCTAGGATCCTTTAGCCATTTAAAGAATACCTGGAAGCTTAAATTGGCTTTTGCAAAAAAGCAGGTACATTTCAGGGAAAGGACAATAAAAGAGAGAGGAAGAGAAAGAGAGATGATGAAACATGATTAATGGCCTAATGTTCTCTACCAGATGGAAGTGGTTTTAGCTGTTGGAGCTCAAGCAACTCAAGGCCAAGAGTATTGGAATTATCCTAAGGAATGTAAGCTCCTAAAGAAAACTTACTCATCCTACAAATTTGCTGGCCTACTAAAATAGATTTCAAGGTATGAGTATTCGTTTTTTCCAGAAAGTTTAAAAGTAGAAACAAAGAATAATGATCGTATAAAGATTTTGATGCCCTAATCGTCAGAACCTATGAATTTCTTACCTTTGCAGATGTTGATGATGGCCACACATAGAGAGATGGGAAGATTATCATAAATTATCCGGGTAGGCCCAATCTAATCATAGAAGCCCTTAGAAGCACAGGACCTGTCTCAGTGTTGGTCAGTGAGAGAGAGAGACGACAGAAACAAGATCAAAGAGATGCAGCGTTGCTGGCTTTAAAGAGGAATGAAGAAAGCCATGAGCCAAAGAAGGAAGACTGCCTCAAGAAGGTGGAAAAAGCAACAAAACGGATCATTCCCCAGAGCCCCCATAAAGGAACACAGCCCTGCCAAACCAGAGAGATTATTCTGACTGAAACTATTCCTCTATTCCCTCTTTCACTCTTCTCCACTTGACTATCTTTTCTCATCTTTAAAGGTTCAGTACAAACTTCCTCTTAAAAAATCTATTTTGTCAATATAAGCTATAATTTTCCAAACAGTGGGGAGGACAATGTCATATTCCTTATAAATGTAATTTGAATGATGGAATTAATTAATCATAATTTGATGGACTGTAAAAATAAAGGACAATAAAACAGTATTCATGTCACTGCTTTTAAAAAAAAAAAAAGTTTAACAGCCTGGGCACGGTGGCTCATGCCTGTAATCCCAGCACTTTGGGAGGCCGAGGCAGGTCGATCACGAGGTCAGGAGATCGAGACCATCCTGGCTAACATGGTGAAACCCTATCTCTACTAAAAATACAAAATAAAATTAGTCAGGCATGGTAGCGGGCACCTGTAGTCCCAGCTACTTAGGAGGCTAAGGCAGGAGAATGGCATGAACCTGGGGGGTGGAGCTTGCAGTGAGTCGAGATTACACCACTGCACTCCAGCCTGAGCAAAAGAGGGAGACTCTGTCTCAAAAAAGATAATAATAATAAAAATAAAACAAAAAAAAGGATTAACAGCACTCACGAGGATCCACCTCCATTTACATCCATAAACTCCTGCCTTCTTCTCCTCTATTTGGATGCACATGTTCACATGCACACAGGCACACACACACACACACGCACACAAGTCAGCTCCACACAGCCTGGCCATCGAGTATCAGTTAATGGCTATTCAAAGTCAGACAAGTGAGCAATATATCTTGCTCCGTGATCAAGGGTATAGGTGGAAGGGAGTCAAAGAATGAAACCAGAAAATGTCAACGCAAGTCTGAAAGGCACAGAAAAGGTTCCAAAACAAGGCATTTAAAACCAGAACCAAGGTTTCAGAACTAAACAATTCACGATATGGTGGTTTTAAAATATATCCACAAATACTTTGCCAATCCTTTTTCCAAATGGTGAAAACTAATTCCACTCCAGTTGAGTGTGGGCTGAAACGAGTCCCTTCTAATGAACAGAATATGGCCAATGTGAACAGCATCTGATCAAGCCACAAAAGACATCACAGTTTTCTCCTTGCTCTCACTCTCTCTCATCACTTGTGGAGGATGCCAGTGGCCATGTCATAAGTAGCCTAAGGAGAGGCCCACACAGTGAGGAACTGAGGCCTCCTGCCAATAGCCACATGAGTGAACCATTTTGGAAGCCAATTCCCAAACCTTCAGACAATTACAGTCCCAGCCAGCATCTTGACTACAACCTCCTGAGAGTCCCTGAGTCAGAACCACTCAGCTAAGCTGCTTTCAAATTTCCAACCATAGAAATTATGATATAACAGATGTTTGTTGTTTTAAGCCACTAAGCTTTGAGATAATTTATTATATCATGATGGATAGCCAATATACATGAGATACAATCCTTATACCAGAAGTTACATGTTGGAAGTCGAGATCTAGATTCAGTCTACAAATATATTTTCTTCAGCTCATAATAGTGGGATTTTTTTTAATAAGCCAACATTTAAAAATCATTACATTTCATTTAGAAATCTAGATTGCCAGTCTCTAAAAAAATTTAGGAGATTTCTAGCAACACAAAGTCCTGCATCCCACCTCTGGCAACAAGCGGTGGAAGCTGAGAACCTACTATACAAGAGACACGCTGTCCCTCGTCCACCACAGCCACCACCAGAGACTACTCATCTCCATACTGACCCCAGAGGTCCTTGCCATTTAGATGGCTTCTGCATTGCTATATAACTTCTGGTTGAGAAATATTTCCCAGTTCCTATATCTTTATCAAAAGTAGGAAACAAAAGATGTACTGAAAGGTCTGTGTGTTTTTAAGAAATCTAGGAGAAAACTTATTTCTGAGCAGAAATGAAGAATATTCCTGCATATCAAATACGCCACTGTTGTGTACCTGTGCTGACTACATACAATTTAAGAACGCATTTTTCATCCCCTGGTGGTTTTGCTCACTAGGCTAGCTGACTGGTCCCTGTAGGTAATGGGTTAGCTAAAACTGTTTCTTCTCTTCCTAGGCCCTTAGAAATGGAGCTGGGGTAAGGCATATGAGCATGCTAGATCTGGTCCTTCAGCATCTTAAAAGTAGCAGCCAACATTAGACCTTTCCTCTCATATTGCTTGTTTTCAGAAGAACTTCAGTTTTAGAAAGATACTATAACATCCATTAAATCTTTTTCTGGCTTTGTACTTAGAATAATTGTTGAGCCTGGGTGTCTTACTGGTTGTTGACTCAAATTATGTCTGACTACAACCATCTAGAATAATCAGAGATAGTTTCAGGTGCAACCCCTACTTTATCATAAATGTATGCCTTTTACTGTTACTAATATTTCTGTGAGGGTCAGCAAACCACAGCACACAGGATAAATCTGGCCCACCACCAGCTTTTATAAATAAAGTTTTATTGGGACACAGTCACACTCATTTATTTACTTTTTTGTTGTCTGTGGCTGCTTTCATACCACAGTGGCTGAGCTGAGTAATTCTGACAGAGACTTTACGACCCACAAACCTAATATGTTTACTATCTAGCCCTTTATCTCTAGCTGACTCCTGAACAAGAATGATAAAATACAAATGTTTTGGTGGTCAATAAGCTGAGAACTCATTGTGCTTCAAAAGAATACAACACAGGAAAAGGTAAGTTCACCATGCTTTCTCCAGAAAATTTACCTATAACTCATAGTCAATAACCCTGAAGCTTTCTTTACCTTACAAATGGACATAAATAGAACTGGTTTTAAGTTGAAAATGAACTCACCGTGGCTAGTTTCTGAACATCTTCATCTGATGCTCCCAGAGATGCCAGACCTATTTCTTGTGAAAACTGAGCAAACTTAGGATCCGCAAGTAGTGGAACATGTCCCAAGAGTTCATGGCATGTGTCTCTGACAAAAAAAGACATCACAAAGATATGTTGTATAAGAAGCTTTAAATTACCACTGGTAGAACAAGACTTAAAATCCTAAATAAGACTTTGTCACTATAATTAATTAGTTACTATAGTTTATCAATGCTTGGACTTTTTAATCATTTTAATATGTCTGAAATCCCAGTGCATCTCATAATCAACAGCACTTAAAACATATGATATACAATATTTTAATAACATAAAAGCAACTACCATTTTCAAGCTCTTACTATATGCCAAGTACATGATAAGTGTTTTGTTATATGCATTATATCTTTTATTCTCAAAATAACCTTAGAGAATTGAAGTAACTTGTTAGCACAGGATCCCGTAGATCAGGGATAGGAAAACAACAGCCATGGTCCAAATCTGTTCCATTGCCTTTTTGTAAAAAAAAGTTTTACTTGAATATAGCCATGCCCATTCACTTGTGTATTACCTGTGGCTGCTTTTGACCACACTGCAGAGTTGAGTAGTTGTGACTGAGATCATAGGGCCAAAATAATTAACTAGCTGACCCTTTACAGAAAAAAAAATTGCTGTTTCTTGCTATAGATAGTGAGGAAGGCAAAATTGGAATCCAATTTGTCTTGATTTTTAAACTTTTGCCGTTAACCCTTGAGTTGCACTGCAACTCTGTAACACTTTGCCAGGCAATGGGTAACGGCAGAGGATTCTATTGTCATCATCATCAAAGTAGCTTTTCCAGTAGATGATTCATACCTCTAATATAAGCAACTTTCTTGTGATAACACACTATAAGAATCTCCCAGTTCTCTGCTTTGGTTAGCCTGAACTAGGTAATAATAGAAGCCTGGAACCCCTCTCATTTGTCTGAGCTTTCATTTGGAGCCAGATAAGTGGGCAAAAGACAGGTATCTTTCACAACAATACAAGGCAGATGCCTTCCTGAGTCATTGCCATGAATAATGAACTGTTCCATGATACCAAGCTGTAATGGAATGAATTCCCCTGTGGTTGTCTGGGAATGGATTGAGATGCAGGAACATTTTAAATTACTGACCGAAAAAAAACACCAATTACCTAGGTAGTAATTAAAAGATATTTTTGATTTCACTTGTACTCCTCTGAAATCTATCACTTCAAATAGGTGCTAGAATACAAATACCAGGTGCTACCATTATTACAATTATAAAGTATGTTGGATGGTCACACAGTTGAAGCAAATGAATAATGGTCAAGGGCCAAGATTGTTGCCCGCATAAAATAGATAGCATCACTCAATCACTCAATCAAAAAATCTTATTCCCACAACCCAAACCATATCCCCAACCTTGGCCAGTTACTTCATAGAGAGCAGGTTGAAAGGGCAGCCAACTGAGAATAGTGGACAGGATACTGAAACAAACTCCAAATTCATCCCTTGTCAACTGTGTCAATAACTTCCTTTTTTGTACATGAACTGAACTGAATTTGTTTTTTTAAAAAAAAGGAATATGAGGTGGTTATTCTTCAATCGCATTGCTTATGGCAAAGAAGCAGATGCACTGGATTTCAGGGTATAGGAGCATTTAAATGTAATCCAAGCCCTTCATTTCACATATGAAGAAATGAAAAACAAAGAAGAGAGAGAGAATATACTGAACTCCTACCATGTACTAGGTAATGTGCTAAATGTTTTCAAGTCACATTGGTAACTGAATGTTTCCTTACATGTTTTATAAAGGAATAACAAATACAAATAAGAGAAGAAGCTTTATTATTCCAATTTAACAAATGAGGAAGCTAAAATTTAGTAAATCTAAGAATCTTTTCCTAAGCTTCCACACTTTTAGCAAAGACAGAGACAATTCCTTTTTTTTTTAATCAGGGTCTCCCTTTGTTGCCCAGGCTAGAGTGCAGTAGTGCAATCACAGCTCATCGCAGCCTGGACCTCATGGGCTCAAGCGATCCTCCCACCTCAGCCCCTCAAGTAGTTGGGACTACAGGTACATGCCACCACATCTGGTTAATTTTTTGTAGAAATGTCAGGGGTGGAGGTGGGGGGTTCCTCACAACGTTGCCCAGGCTGGTCTTGGACTTCTGACCTCAAGCGATCCTCCCACCTTGGCCTCCCAAAGTGCTGGAATTATAGGCATGAGCCACTGCACCCAGCCCAGAGACAAGGTTCGAAATCAAATTTTTTGAACTCCAAACCTACACTCTTTCTGCTCTCTGTTGTTTCCATTTGTAGATATGGTGTAAGCAAGAAAAGGGCTGGGGCGTACATAGCTTAGGCCGTAGGAAGAGAGTTTAACCAAGCTAGCTAGCACAAGTAAGAAATGTAGTCAGTATTTCCTAAGTCTCTTTTCCTCCAACTCAGTGTTTCTCAACTTTCCAAATCACTTGAGGAGCGTTTTAAAACTACCGAATGACTAGGCCCTGCCTTATACTAATTCAATCAGGCTCCCTGAGATAAACCTGAGCATTTTTTTAAACTCTCACCAGGTGATAATAAGACACAGCCAGGGCTGAGATTCACTGTCATAACTGATGACTCTAGGAGCTCTCCTAGCAAGCTTCAAGCAACCAGTACTTAAAACTACAACTGAATGTGATTATGTAATTGAGAGCTGCTCAAGTTTAATCCCACTAAAATTACATCATGATACTGAAGAATAATGAAAGGTGGTGACTGAGAGGTAGATGGGTAACTAATTCCTTCTCCATGTGCATTTGATTCAGTTAGAAGTCCAATACTTCTAAGCCGGGAGTGGACCCTATGGACTCATTGTTCTGATCGATTTTTTTAAAAGGTCATGCCGCCTGCGTCAATATTGGAATTAAGATCAAGTAACCCACCTTGGAAAAATCTGAAAACCTCCATTGTGGCTCATGATGTAAATGCTAAAGAGCTCCCACTGATCCAGGCAGAAGATGTGGCAACAATAATTTTAAATTAGTCACTATGTCAACTCCAAGAAAATACTGAAGATGATGAGTATTCTCTCATTGCGTAAACAAGGTGAGCAGAAACTAAAGTAACAATTATAGTGAATGCTTACTACGAGCCAGGCACTGTGCTAAATGCTTCATAACGTAAAAAGAGAATAGGGTAGGTCAAAGCTACAGTGGTGTTAGATGTTTGGTGCAATATGGAATTTACCTTTGAACTTGTTAAATACTTGAGGAAGGCCAATCCAAAAGACAGTCTTCTGTGTACTTAGATACTAATGGAGTCCGAAAGCTTACTGGTAGAAGGTAAGGTGACAAGTTAGCAGTTAGGAAAATACTAGAGATCCAAAGACATTCAGGAGTCAGTTCTCCATGGTAGAAAAAGGAGCTATCACCTGAGTGTTAAGATGTCATTATCAGGCCGGGCGCGGTGGCTCAAGCCTGTAATCCCAGCACTTTGGGAGGCCAAGATGGGCGGATCACGAGGTCAGGAGATCGAGATCATCCTGGCTAACACAGTGAAACCCCGTCTCTACTAAAAAAAAAAATACAAAAAACTAGCCGGGCGAGGTGGTGGGCGCCTGTAGTCCCAGCTACTCAGGAGGCTGAGGCAGGAGAATGGCGTGAACCCAGGAGGCGGAGCTTGCAGTGAGCTGAGATCCGGCCACTGCACTCCAGCCTGGGAGACAGAGCGAGACTCTGTCTCAAAAAAAAAAAAAGATGTCATTATCAGAAACCTATAACTCACTAGCCAACTTAAGAACCTTTAATACCATCACAATGACAAAGTAATCTAACTACACAAAGAAGAGGATAAAAGAAGTTATAAATTTGGAAGAAAAGAATCATACAATACAGCAGAGTAAGTTATATTGTTTCATTAAGAATGAAAGCCTGAAGCGAGATGTCTAGCAGAATTATTAATGGAACCTCAGAGATACCCTTTGCTCTATTACAAGTAGAAATGATCATGCTGTATTTTGCTAGCTTGTGCCCTCTTCTCAGCTCCATTTCCATGCAGAGACCCTGAGAAAGACCTTCCCTTCAGATTCCTGAACAAAGTGTGGACACAGCATCTCATGGGGCCAAGGCTTTAAGCACCTGTATTTCAAGACCAGGAACAAGGTTATTACATTTTATGTCTTTGGTGAAACATTCTCAGAAATAAACACCATATTGTTCTCTATCCCACTGTCTTTGGCTAAGGTACATGTAGACAAAGGAAATTGAAGTGCCTGGAAACTCTTCAACCAGAGAGGAAAGATTTTTAACATTACTAATAAAAGCGATTCATTAACTTTGAAAAGTTTACATTTTTTAGATTCTCTGAGACCAGAGGACTTAGAAGCTGAAGTGACCTCCACTCTTTGGGGCAGAAAGGGGTTCCAGGCTATGGGGATTCTAAAGGAGACTGCAGACCGCAAAACCTTCTCTCTAACCTCTGTACCAATTAAGGTCCGCTGGGCTGAAATTATGCTATTAAACTCTATTTTACAAAGTGCAAATGCCACTGCGCTGGGTCCTGCATGTAAAGTAGTTTGAGATCCCTACTTTGGTTGTATCATCCACAGCCAAACCCCTGAGTATCTAATTATGAACAGGTTTCTGATGTGAGTTCACAACTATTGCCTTATCTCACCAGATCTCTCCAAAAAGATTCAATTATTTGGCCATAATTGCACCTGTCAGCACATGCTGCCTCCAATCTCTACATCAGCAAACTTTTCTCTTTTTAACTCCCATCCCTTTGATACATTTTTGCCTGAATAATGCTTTTTAGAGTCCTTTTCACAAACGTGCTCTGTTCACTGGAAATGCAAGACCTTTCAAAGCTGTTAACACTGTAAAACATCATGTCTCCTTTTTATTTAAAAAAAAAAAAAAAGCAAGAGCTGATATCAGACACTAAACTTTTGCTGCTCTAAATTGGAATCTTCTCTGATAAGCCCTGCTAGGGGGATTCTAAAGCCTGCAGAAATAGGTCCACAAAGGAGCCTCGGTGAAATGTCTCTGGGAAATTCTTAACTCAGTCCAAGAAAGTAGCCATCATTTTGCTATGAAGAAACAAGGGTTCTGGTTGTTAAGTTCAAATCCAAAATGAGTCTGGCATTTTTCTCCTCTTATCAGTTTTCAAAGCTGACTCCTTGCACTACGTGTTGAACAACTCCTTTTTATTTTCGCTGTAAATTAAAGCCTTTACGAGGCATTGAGCGAGCGTCCAACATTTGCTTCCCATCCCAAATCTGCACATCTGTCTTTTAAAATGTATTTCTATAGGTTTTGTTTGCTCTAAACGACACAGAAGCCAACACTTTAGCTAAATCATGAAGAGAAGGAAAGGCAGATGAGTGGGAGAAGTGGAAACTTTGCATTAATAAAAGGAAGCAGGAGGATGAGCTGGGAAGCAAAATAGGGTGCGTTTTTCGGCTTTCACACAACATTTGGTGGGTAAATGCAAGTAATGTGGGGTAACACACTGGATGCATTGCAGACAGGTGACTTAGTTTGCTTTCATTGCATAAGATGATAAGGGGAATTAACTTGGTAGTGAGGCAACTTTCCCTCAGGGCTTGTTTTGGAGCCATATACAGAGTTTCTTTAGTTTAGATTTAAAAGAGCATACTGTAAAATCTGACCCAGATAAGATTTTGGGCAATTCTTATGATCACTCCTTCTTATATTCCTATCATAGTATAGCTACAAAGTCACCTTTTTTTTTTTTTTTAAGTCGGACACCTGGATGTTGCCCTGGAGAAAATCTTCTTTGCTTTTTCCCTTAGGAATCACATGGACGTGCACTGATGTTTCTCTTCTTTACTACAATTCTTTTAAGACTGACAGATATTATAGTTGTCTTTCTTCAAATTTAGTTCATTGTGTGCCTATTTGTACCAGGTGCTATATTAGGAACTGAGGCTTAAAAGTAAACAAGGCATAATCTTAGAATAACTCCTAGCAAAAGTCACCATCTGGTTTCAGAAAAAGGCAATCAAATAGCAAGTACAAACTTTCCTGATGCATCAAAAGAAACAATTTCCAGTTCTTAGAGGGACCACAGAAAGACTGCAATGGAAATTCTGTTTGGTATGTCACTAGCTCCCTACTGATATAGCTTAGATATTTGTACCCAACCAAAATCTCATGTTAAAATGTAATCCCCAATGTTGAAGGTGGGGCCTGGTGGGAGGTGACTGGATCACGGGGGTGGATTTCTCATTAATGATTTAGCACCATCCTCTTGGTGCTGCCCTCAGGATAGTGAGTGAGTTCTCCCGAGATCTGGTCATTTAAAAGTGTGTGGCACACCCCCTCTAACTCTTTCTCTCTCATTCCTGCTTTCGCCATGTGAAGGGCCTGTTCCCTTTCTGCCTTCCGTCATGACTGGAAGCTTCCTGAGGTCTCCCCAGAAACAGATGCCACTATGCTTCCTGTGCAGCCTGCAGAACCATGCGCCAATTCAACCCCTTTTCTTTATAAATTACCTAGTCTCGAGTATTTTTTATAGCAATGCAAGCATGACCTAATAAACCCACCATTTCTGAAGTATTTCTTATTTCTTCAAGAAATAAGAGATATTTAACTTTCTCTCCACCTCTCCAAGTTCAGTGTAATTAAGAAAGCAATATAACACAACAGTCAAAAGCATATACCCTAGTGTCAGACTTAAGTTCATCTCTCATATTCTTTTGTAGGCAAATTACTTAGAGCAGCACTGTCCAATGGGACTGACTGTCTGCAACAATAAAAATGTTCTGTAGCTGTACCATCCAATATAATAGCCACTTGACACAGGTGTCTACTGAACACTTGAAATGTTGCTAGTGCTACTGAAGAACTAAATGTGTACTTTTATTGAATTTTAATTAATAAATGTAGGTAACCACATCTTACCATATTGGACAGCACAGACATAGTGTTTTCTCATCTATAAAATGGAGATTGTAAGATTTCTTCTCTCTTACATTATTTTTTCTCTTATTGAGATGGAGTTTCCCTCATATCACCCAGGTTGGAGTGCAGTAGCCCCATCTCGGCTCACTGCAAGCTCCGCCTCCTGGGTTCAAGTGATTCTCCTACCTCAGCCTGCCAAGTAACTGGGATTACAGGCACCCGCCACCACACCCAGCTAATTTTTTTGTATTTTTAGTAGAGATGGGGTTTTACCAAGTTGGCCAGGCTGGTCTCAAACTCCTGACCTCAGGTGATCTGCCTGTCTCGGCCTCCCAAAGTGCTGGGATTACAGGCGTGAACCACCGCACCCAGCCATCTCTCATATTATTAAACGATGTAGTAAGAGAATGCATGGAAAATCTTAGTTCCCATCAGTTAGGTATTATTATTCATTACATTAAATTGTATTTATATCTAAGCCTATCATACTGGAATAAGTTTTGCCCTTTGAGAAGGTACTTTATCACTTAAGAAGGAGTAAGTTTCTCTAGGACAGAGATTAGGCCATGCTCATACTTGGGTCTGCAGTGCTTAGAAAAGCCTAGCACATAAGATATGCTCAATAACTGCTTTTTTAACTCACCTGAATAGACCAGGTGATGATGGGGCTCTGTTGCTCCAAATAGAAGTGAATCCAAGTGAAACTCAAGTATGGTTTTCCTAATTTCCAGTGTCACATAAAGGCTTTGGACCAGAACTTGGTTTTGCTATTTTCTAGTTGTGTAACCTTAGGGAAATTGCCTGACTTCTCTGAACCTTGGAATTGCCATCTGTAAAATGGTGAAAATCCTGTTGACCTAATAGAGATGAGTAGGATGATGCCAGACAAACAGAATGTGTTTGGGAAATGTCAGCTCCCTCTTTCCTTCTCTCTTGTGGTGGCTTCTGTGCCCATCCATAGATGTAATTCTCTACACGGTAGTTAAGAGGTATGAACAGTGATTACTTCTTTCTTGCATAAAATTCAATCATTTTGGATTTTTTCTTCTGAACTTGCAATTTAAAAATGCAAATACTCCTGGAAAAATTTCTCCCTGGTCATCTCAGTCTTCAGCACCTGAAAATACATAATGAACTTCTCCCTGACTACAGAGTGCTGAAGGAATATAAATTTTGATTTGGGCCAGGTACTTCTGAGTGCTAATTTTGGATTATGGGCTCCACACAAGGAAAACAGAACTGGGTGCAGGGGTAGGGGAGAGTGACATAAGGAATCCTGCTTTGAATCGGCAAGAAAAAAAAAAAGAAGGGTGGCTGAAGCATTGAAGCCTTATCCCAAGTCACTACAGAAAACAGCCTAAAAGAACAAAAACAGGGTTCCAGCAGACACTTAGATGCAATTTGGTTTCACACTGCACATTTTAAATAATGTATAGCATTTTTTAAAAGTAGAATGTATATTGTTAGAATGCTTAAGCTCTTGAGACAAAAGACTCTATAAGAAGCCTCAGGGGTGATTTTTGCTTTTAGGCACTTCACAAAACTAGACACAATATTATGACTGCAAACTTGGGAGTCCAGGTCTAGGAACGTGGCCCTGTAACTAAGGACGCACTGGAATTTTATGATGCACATTAGCCCTCCACATGAATTTAAGAGGTGCCAAGTAAGGGTGAACTTATTTGGTATTTTTATAAAGCTTTTTTCTCTCCAAAGATCAAAGTGTTATTTCATCATCGCTCACACAGGGAGGTTAAATGGCTTACTGACAGTCACACTGGGAGCTGAGAGTGGGGCCTACATTTCTGGGCAAGCAGGTCCTTCTGCCTGAGGACACAGCAGTCTCCTATCTGTATTACTGCCCTTTCAGAAGGTACTTTAGCACTTAAGAAGAAGTAAGTTTCTCCAGGACAGAGGTGAGGCCATGTTCATATTTGGGTCTGCAGTGCTTAGAAAAGCCTAGCATATAAGATACGCTCAATACTGTAGAGAGGTGCTGTCCCCTTCTTTTTCCCAGTGAGACAGCAGATGCCTCCTCCTCTTGATACATGGGGCAGACCAACTGTGACCTTGTGAAGATCAAAAGAGAGGGTGGGCCTCCAAAGAGCCGGGAAGTTGGGCTAAGGACTGGATGGAGCAGCACAGCACTAAACTATGTAATAGCCATAAACAGTCTTATGGTTCCGGCAAATCAGGGTCACCAAATAAAAGTAAGGAAGTATCCCTTTCAAGGCCAGGCACAGTGGCTCACGCCTGTAATCCCAGCACTTTGAGAGGCCAAGGTGGGCAGATCACAAGGTCAGGACTTCGAGACAAGCCTGACCAACATGATAAAACCTCATTTATACTAAGAATACAAAAATTAGCCAGTCGTAGTGGCGGCCCCCTGTAATCCCAGCTACTCAGGAGGCTGAGGCAGGAGAATCACTTGAATCCAGGAGACGGAGGTTACAGTGAGCCAAGGTCACACCACTGCGCTCCAGCCCAGGCAACAGAGTGAGACTCCGTCAAAAAAAAAAAAGGAGTCTTTTCAAATCCCTTCCACAAAATGTGCCATTGGAAAACAACAACAAAAACAAAAATGCTATTCACCTTCAGCATAGAAATAAGTTGTGAGTATTTCTGTTTAGTGTTACTGATTAACAAAATAGTGGCTAAGCCCACAGGTGCTGGCGTTACTCCCGAATTTCAAACCCTGACTCACGAGCTTACCAGCTATGTTACCTTGGGCAATGTATTTAACCTTTCTGTGCCTCATTCCCTCATCTATAAGCTCAGAATAATAATAATAACAACTCAAAGTGTTGTAGTATTAGGTGAGTTCATCCATACATAACACTTAAAATAGTGTCTGGTGCTATTAACAGGAAACCTGTGTCCGGTTGACATATAGTAGACATGTTTGTTTGCTATTCACAGTAAAAGTATTGTTGCTACTGCTGTTGTGGTTGCTGTCAAGATTATCTATGCTGGAGGATGGAAGGAATTCAAGTATTTTCAGGTCTTGAGGCCACTAACATCTTAACTGGCCCTCGGTACAGCCCAAACCAGACTTCTCTTAAGTTAGAGGATGGCTACCAAACTGAGGGTATGTGCACCAGTTACAAAGCAGGAAAGGGAGGCCAGATGGGACCGGCTTTCTGGGAACATGCCATTTTCCAAGAATCACCGGTAATAATGCTGCTCTGCAATCCTGAGCAGCAAAAATGGTAATAGTGCTATGGAAGAAGCCAGGTGGATGAGCAGGAAGCTTGGCACCAGGCTCGCATGTCCTATGGGAAAGAACAAGTTTAAGCTAAACACAGCTCGTGGGCATGCAGGTTAAACTCCGTAAAGCTCTGGTTTATCCTCCCAGCTCTGCAGGAAGACCATGCTGAGATGACTTCAGCAAGGCCCGATATTAAAAACACCAACAACAGCCAGGGCCCAAGTCCCAGAACCTCTCAGGTGGGAACAAGGAGGAAAAGTTGGGAAAGAAAACTTCATATTTTTCCTCTCATTATGGACCTAGTGAGAGGCGTCTGTTCAATCAAGAGAGGAGCAACCAAGCTTTCCTAATAAGCAAGGGTTAAGCAAAACATTCATTTACTTTACTTAGAAACGGATGAAAAATAGTGTCAGAAATAATTCACTTTTATTTTTCTTATAAAATTAAACAGCAGCAATTATAAGAAAAATCACCTGACTGCAAAGCCTTTAAACAGTTATATTTAAAAATAACATGAATTGCCTCTAAACTGGTCGACTGCAACAAAAAAGATGTTCCTTAACACAAATGTATTTCATTGTATTATGGCAATATAAGTTGCAGTATTAGTCACTGGTGCCCTGAATTATTCCTCAATGCTGAAAGTTTGCTCTTTGATTTGAAAAGTGATGCCAGCAGAAGAGATGTGTGGAATAGGAACAACACAGCAAAGGGTGCTGCCTTGGCATTAGAAATAGAACCCTGCACCCATATAGGCTAAGCTGGCAGCCAGGGAAAAGAACTGTGAGTTATCGTTCCTACCTAGCGAACGGAGGCAAGAGGGGGCCCCCCCGGGGTCTCCCCCCCCCCCCCCCCCCCCCCCAACTTCCCGCGCGCGAAAATGCAGCCGGCGCCGGGTTCGGTGCAGACCAACTGGGCATGCGCCAGGTGACGTCAATCCGAAGAGACCAAGATTTACCTGGTCGCACCTGCGGAACGCCCCCCCACACACACACACACACACCCGTGCCCCGCCTATTGCCCTCCTACTCCTAGAAAAGCCACTCTCCGCCATTGAGCCACGCCGCCTTCTCACAGCTCCAGTCCTGTCGGGATGTCGGGACTGTGGGAAGTCAGTCGGAGAGCCCCACCGGGGGACTCTGCCGGCCTCCTTTGCGGGAGGCCCACAGACTTCTTCCCCACACCTTAGGTGACTAAAATAAACTTGCAGTTTTGCTCCTACACTTGCCTACCCGCTGGTTCTTTTGCGCCCGCTCCGCTGGTCTTAGAAAAACAAATCATAGCAGACTGAGCCCCCACTTTGCCTTTTAAACAGGCCACTGAGGCATCTGACCATGAACCTTAGGGGCTCACACTCTGCTAGTTGCCAGGGTTTGTGCCATCTCTTTCACTATCTCTCTCTCTCTCTTTCCTCTCTCTGCCTGACTCTCCATTCCTGATCCACAGGACCCAGGGTTGAAGGAGGACTGCTTTCCTGATACACTGCACCCTCTCTGCCTCGGATCTGCAAGTAACCCTGTTGTAAAAGAAGATGAGGTGGCGGGAGGGCATAGCATGAGAGAGTGCACAATGGACTTCCCAGAGAGACAAAATGAGATCAGGGAGATTTAGAACTTCTCAAGATTTTGTTCTGCCACTGTACACATGCCAGGCGATGCTCACACACCTACATAACTTGGAACTCTGCATCTTTCCCTCTCATTCCAGTGAGTGAGAGGGAAGGTATTAGGTATTATTGGAATAACTTTGAATTTGGCCCAATTGATTTTTTTAAAGGAAATTATTTGCAAACTTCCTTACCCGATTAGTGAGAACATTGCAATCACAGCTGATCAAAGCATGCAGCCAGGCAATACTGAAATGCAGATTCATTGCCTCAGGCACTGCTCAAAGGGAGAAAAGGCAAGAGTCCATTTCCTTTTCTAGCAGATCAGTGACCTTTCAATCCAGGCATTAATATATAGAAAACAGCTCCTCCCACCAGGAAAACCAGAAGTCACTAATTCACAAGTGGTTCTCTATTGTTCTTCAGGCCGGAAAACGTTCCCCCAGGTAACCAGTCTAATCTGCCATCACTGTTTTTTTCTTTTGATAGATTCAGGGGGTCCATGTGAAGATTTGTTACAGGAATATATTGTGTAATGGTGAGGTTTCGTTTCCAGTGTACCAGGTTTCGAGAAGTCAGAGCCTTTAAAATTGTAAAATGTAAAAAGAAGTTGAAGATATGTTTAAAATCCAATGTGTGTTGAAAACTGTGATGGCAAAATCCATTCTACCAGACTGAAAGCGAAAATAAAATTCTCTTTTCAGATAATGTCTTTTTTGTTGCTTCATGCTCCTTTCTACCTGGGTCTTCAGGGCTCACCTTCGTCTCATTAGTGCAGCCTCCACTACAACAGTTCAGCAATTGAAAGCAGCTATTTGGAAGCACAGTACAAGCACCAAACACAGTAGCCAAGCTGAACTTCATAAATTGGAGAATCTGCCCTCTAGTTGGTTTTCAATTGAGGAAATGGGATTTCATTACAAAGACAATGCCTGTGAAAGTGCTTGGGCAGGAAATATCCCTCCCAGTATAGTACCCATAGATTCAAACTATGTGGCTGAGAAGGGACTTAGGACTTTGCAATAGACAAGGATTAAAAAGATCTTTACAGAGAATTTTGTCTGCATAGTATATTTCTGGAAGGATGAAATGGAAACTAGTAGCAGTGGTTGCCTCTGGAGAGGATGCAGTGGGTATCAAGGGGACAGAGGATGGAAAGAAACTCACTGTTCACAGTATATACCTTTTAGTGCACATTAAATTCTGAATTATGCATATGTATTACCTATTCATAAAGTAATAATTAAAAAACCAAATGAATGGCCTGTAATCCCAGCACTTTGGGAGGTCGAGGCAGGTGGATCACCCGAGGTCAGGAGTTCAAGACCAGCATGGCCAACATAGCAAAACCCCATGTCTACTAAAAATAACAAAAAATTAGCTGGGTGTGGTGGTGCATGCCTGTAATCCCAGCTACTAAGGAGGCTAAGGCAGGAGAATTGCTTGAACCCGGGAGGCAGAGGTTGCAGTGAGCCAAGATTGTACCACTGCACGTGCCAGAGTGAGATTCTGTCAAAAAAAAAAAAAAATACAAATGATATGAAACCCACAACAAAATAAAGGGCTTATAAAAACAACCCCTAGTTAGTGAATCCCAAGTTTCCACCCTCTGACTTAGTCTCCTCTTATCTGTGTAGTCATAGGAGACTTGGGAGAAAAATGATTACTCAAATCTATTGTGGGTGCTTTGTATTCACTTCTGAGCTTATAATCTTTATTTGTAACTACGAGAAACTTCTCCATCTGGAGGTTCCAGCCATAGGCACCTCACAGACACCGTACCCTAAACCCATCCTCCTCTTCTCTCCCTCTTTCCTTTTCTCTTCCCTCCAAGCTTGATCCTCCTCCAATATTCTCAGTCATTATTAGAAATGACTTTCCACTCAGCGTCCCAAACAAAAACCTTAGCCTTACCTTAGGGGCCCTCCCCTCATCTCAACCCTATAGTAGTCACTGGATATTGTTACTTCCATCTCTATGGTGTTAAGAGGGCATCAAATAGGTGCCCTCTTATACTATACCTCTGACCTCATCTAGCTCCACACCTTATGAACTATATTCCTTCATAGAATGTGAGCTCCCTAGCTGGTTTTCCACGTTGTTCATTCTCAACAATTCCCCGGTCCTTACCCCCAGTCATTTTTCTCCAATACGCATACCTGATTATGCCTAAGAACCTTGGATAGCTCCTTATTGCCTACAGAATAAAGTCCAAATGTCCTAGTTTGACAAATGGTCATTTATAACATGGCCTGAAGATACATTTCATCCCTAATACGTAAACTGTACCCTGGCTGTTCTGTTCTAACAAGCCTTGCACATGTATGCCTCTTGCGTGTCTCCACAACTTTGCACTTGCTGTTTCTTCTGACTTGGAAAGCTTCCCCTTCCTTCCCCACCCAGCCTTGTACAAAAATGAAATTTCTGCTCATCCTTCCAGACCCCCACACAGGTTATACGTTCTCTGAAAAGTCTTTCGGGACTGTGCCTTCCTCTGTGCTCTCCAGCACTTTGTATACACACTAATTATAACCCTAACCACACTATTTTCTAGTTATTTATGTTTCTATCTCTGCTGCCAGAATGTGAGCTGCTTTAAAAAAAAAAAAAAAAAAAAAAAAAAAAAAAGCTACTATATTTTATTTATCTCTGAATCCACTGCACTGCCCTGCTAGCATTGCACATAAATGTTTGCTGAATAAATTGGCCGAAAGTACTTTGGTAAAAATGCAACACATTATCCTCTGTGGCTAACATCTCATTTCTTTGCCTCTCTCTCTCTCTCTGCATACCTTTTGGCACGCTATCACAGGTCTCAGGAGGGCCAGTCATTCAATGGAAACTAACAAAGTGCCTTCTATTTGTAAACAGGGCCATTTGTAAACCCTCTGGGCTAGATTTAGAGATTGCCTTTCTAACTCTGGCAATGCTTCTTTGAGCACTCACTCCACTGAAAGAAGCATTTCTTTTCCAAATGTCTAGGGTCCTATAAGTAACCTTTGTTTACCCTGAAAACACTTTCAGGGAAGCTGAAAAAAGCTTAAAAAAAGAAAAAAAAAGTAGTGACCCGACAGGGACCTACCTGGACGTGAGCCTTATGCCAGCCTAGGAAGAGGAAGGGTGCTTCAGAGACTTGACTTATGCTTGCTCACTTCCACTACCATCAGCTACTTAACTGCTTGAACCTCAAAAGCTTCTCTGCTCCCCAGTGAAGACCATGGCAACCCATTAACCACAAGTGCATTCAAGTAAAGCAGCATCATAAGCAAAGCGATACCCTGAGTGGCCTGAAGAACAGTGGGGGTAAGATTAAAGCAAGGCACACATTTTAATGGAGCCCAGGAAGGCAAAAGAACCCCAGAGCTCCCAGCCTCAGGGTCTCTGCTTTTGCTGTTCTCTCAGCCTGAAATTCTCCACCCCATCATATACACAGTCAAGTCTTTGCTCAGATGTTGTTTACCAAGAAGCTATACTGACCCAATCCAAGAAAACAGCACCCAGGACTCTCTGTCTCCTCCCCATGCTCTCTTTGTCTTCACAGCACTTATTAGCACTTTATGGAAGCACTTACACCTGACACCATATTACCTATCTGTCTGTCTGTACGCTAACCATTGTCTTCACCATCCACCTGGAAGGGCAGGAATGCTGTCTCATTCCCAGACAATCCAAGCATGTAGTTGTCTCCCAGTAAATACTTGTTACATATTTTAAAGCACTCAAAGAAATATGATACAGGGCATTTCACACTTGGAGACTGTGCAATCCCATGTGTGATTAGGCCAAATGATTAACATGTGGGTGTTTCCAGCTTACTCCTGCTTCCTACCCATGTCAGAGCAGTATAGCACCACCTCTTAGCTTCTCTCCCCACTTCCAGCTTACCCATTGTCCAGGAGAGAATGGATAAAAGCCCCAAAGGAAAACTGACAGAACCAGAGAAGAATCACAAACCTCATCTATATCTGGAGGTGATGGGCAGGACTAGAGAAGTGTTCAAGAAACTAAAATGGCAGGCAGAGCAAAGCACAGAGTTCTGAGCTTGGAGGTAATAAAAGAGATGAGAGGGGATTAGTAATGAGTTGCTATGGTGTGTGGACATGAACCTCCTTCACATGAAAGAGGCCTCCTAATGAGAGAGGCTCACATGTTCTGACCATGTGTTAGTGTCTACTTTACACTTCTGTGCCTTCTCTTCCCCATCAGAAATGGAGATCTGGCCAAGCAGATGGCTCAGTGTTGGGGTGAAGCTAGAGCAACGAGCAATAGCTGTAATATCAGGAACCCCACGAACCCAGCTGAGGCGTCTGAACCTTCAGTGAGCCCTTTTTTCTTTAGGTGAGTGATGTGACTTTCACTGACTTAAAGAAATTAGTTTGGAAGTAAAACAGGGCCTAAGTCATTTTCAGGTAAAGTGATCATTGACCACTTTGTGGTGTGGTGGTCTCTGTCCAGCCTGGGCTTTAATGTAGGTACTCACGGTTCCGGGGTGTAGAGGGGATCTGAGCCATGCCGGATGTACTGGGTACAGTGGAACACTCTGTAGGCCAGTCCCGCCAGAAAGTCTCGTGGGCTCAGGTATCCAGCCACCGGCCTCACGGTGAAGCCAGACCTTTCTAAAAAGGCAACAGAAAGAGCCAACTAAATATTAACCCAGCAAGACTTGAAGGCCCAAGCAGAAGCTTCTACGATTTATAACGAAGATCCAGAAACAAAGTAATCAAGGTCATAAACCTCTTGACAACTGAATGACATATATTGTTAACAGCTATCATGTTTGGCGCTTCTGATGACTAAAATCACTCTCAAATGATGGTTTCCAGGAGAACAAGACATTCAAAAAAATGAAAAGAAGGGTGAAAAAAGTATTTAGAGATTTAAATTCAGAAGCCCGATTAGGATAAGAAATCTCAGAAATCGATTACAATCTAAAGTGATGCTTACCACACATTACCTGGTATCTTTCTAAGAGACCTTTCTAGGGATCTCTTCTGTGTGCATGTGTTCAGTGACACACAGCTAAGCACCCCCTTCACTAGCATCTTCAAATCAGTTCACACTGAGGCTTTCTATTGCCAATACCCGCTAACTCCTTCATTCTGTATTGTTTTCTGTGACGTAATATTAATTATCATGATTTAAAGAGGTACACCAAAGCCCTACATGCTCTATTGGTTTATGGTAAGAGGAAACAAAGTAAGAATACAATAAAGTCTATAAAACTGCCCTATACCACTAATTCAATTAGTTGTGAGTGTTCTCAGTCTAAGGGCTACATAATGTTTTCTTCTCAGGAAGGCCCAGAAAACTTACAATAGAAAGGCTATTCTTTTTTTTTTTTTCCAAATACACATTTTATTAAATTGTTGTATAAAGTCGTGCATTGCTTAACAATGGGGATACATTCTAGGAAATGCATTGTTAGGTGATTTTGTTGTTGTGTAAATCTCATAGAGTGTTATAATCTGATAAGATCACCACTATAATCACCATAGAGTGTTATAATCTGATAAGATCACCACTATAATCTGATAAGATCACCACTATGCATATGGTCTATTGTTGACTGAAAAGTCTATATGTGGCACATGACTATTTTTAAATAGCTGCTTTATGCTCTGTTCTCTTCTCACAAGAGCAGTTCTATTTTTTAATATAAATTGTATATATTTAAGATGTATAACTTTATGTTTTGATACATGCACACAGTAAGTCCTCAACGTCGTCGAAAGGTTCTTGGAAATTGCGTCTTTAAGTGAAATGACATAAAGCAGTGCCCAGAATAACATCATTTCCTTCAACATTGTACTGTCATAATGTTGATGAGGGGAAAAATTGGTTTTGTTTACATCGTTTCACTTTAAGCCACAGTTTTCAAGAACCTATCAATGACGTTAAGTGAGGACTTACTGCAATAACAAAATGATTACCACATTCAAGTTCATTAATATATCTTTCTTCTCATATAGTTATATGTGCACGTGTGTGTGTGTGTGTGTCTATGTCTATGTGTGTGTGTGTGGTAAGAGCACATAAAATTTAGTAACAAATTTCCCTTACGTAATATGCTATTATTAACTATAGTCCTCATGCTGTTCATTAAATCTCTGGATTACTGGGCACTGTGGCTCACACCTGTAATCCCAGCACTTTAGGAGGCCAAGGTGGGTGGATGGTATGGTTTGAAGCCAGGAGTTCGAGACTAACCTGGGCAACATGGCAAAACTTCGTCTCTACTAAATATAAAAAAATTAGCTGGCATAAGCAGCACGCACCTGTAGTCCCAGCTACTTGGGGAACACAGGTGAGGCACAAGAATTGCTTGAGCATAGGAGGTGGAGGTTGCAGTGAGCCGAGCTTGCGCCACTGCACCCCAGCCCGGGCAGCAGAACAAGACTCTGTCTAAAAAATAATAATTATAAAAAAAAGATCTCTAGACTTATTCATCCTATCTAACTGCAACTTTGTACGACAGTATCTCCACCCTTACCCCATCTCCTGCCCCTTGTAACCACTGTTCTATTCCTTGCTTCTGTGTATTTATTTAACTTTTCCAAATTCCACATATGAGATAATGCAGTATTTTTCTTTCTGTGTCTGGCTTGTTTGACTTAGCATAATGCTCTGGAAGGCTATTCTTATCCCTGATTCTAGCATTGTAAAGGTTCCCATTCTGAAAACTTGAACTCATTAGGAGAGTACCACACAATGGTTGAAAATGATCTTAAGAGGCAAGAACCAACTAAGCTTATAAAACAGGCCCATCCTGGGATTTCTGGTACCTGCTGGAAATAACCTGTTCTCAGGCATCCTCAGACCCATAATTTGAACAGCACTATGCTCATTCCAAAAGCCTTCGCTTTGGATTATAACCCAGTGAATATCAAAAAGATAAGTGTATTTTCTTCTTTTTCCTTATTACATCAATTAAGCCAGTATATCCCACATGTGGGACATATATAACAGTACACAGAGGAACATTTTTTATTTTAATAGTTATGTATTTTATTTTTATGTGAATTAAAAAATATATAAAACCATGACATCAAGAACTTTGAATCTGTAGATACCATTGCTTTAAAAGTTTCTGTTTTAAATAAATTAGGTATTTTAAAAGTGAGTCAATGAAATTATATAAGGACACCTATACTTAAATCATACTATCTACATGCCAGTGTGTGATACAAACTAGGTGATATATCCAGTTCACCAAGGGTTGTGGAAAACAATAATGAAAGAAATAGCTAAGACTCTGCTATGCTTAATGTGTGTTAGGCACATTAGGCCTTTAAGGTATATCAATTAATTTCTCCTCCCAACCACCGTGTGAGGTAGATAAAATTACTATCTCCATTGACAGAGGAGGAAACAGAGACACAGAAAGGTTAAGGTGACTCTTCTAAGGTCACATAGCTAGGAAGGGGCAGAGTGGGGACTCAAGCCCTGACATTCTACATCCAGGGTCTATGGTCCAAGCCACTAGACCATACTGCCTCTCATAAGAATATTAATTTGGGGAGCAAATATGGCAATATTTATGAGGCGATAGTCTTAACTATTGGGGTTTGGGGAACAATGCAGTAAAAAACCATCTCCATATAAGGAGCTCTTGGTAAAGAGGTAACATGCATATAGCTCTGTGGGAAACAAAGAAGAACGAGACAGGAGAATACAGTCTAGTTAAACAACAACATAAGGCATGATGTAATTAGGTGCTAATTAAATGATTCTGATCCGTAGTTCTCAATCTCTTTTCCTCAATAAAAAACATAGTAGATGATATTCACACATAACATAGAATGAAATCAGAGTGGGAGAGATCATGGTGGCTGCTATGATCAAGATTCATGAAGGAGGCAGGATTTGCTGTGAGTCCTGAAGAACAGGTAGAATTTGAGTAGGTGGAGAAGAGATGCAATTTTCTAGTAAGGAACAGAGTTTCAGCAAAGGTAAAGAGAGCCCATAGCAAGGGCAGAAGGTTTGTACAGGGCAGTTGGAGCAGGAAACTAACTTGGAAACCTGGGTCAGGGCCTCGGATTGAGGCTGAGCTGTTCAAACTTGAGCGCATAAAACAGAGATCAGCAAACTATCACATGCAGGCCAAATCCAGCCCCCTGCCTGTTTTTGCACACCCCATAAGTGAGAATAGTTTTGTTTGTTAGTTTTGAGACAGAGTCTCACTCTGTCACCCAGGCTGGAGTGCAGTGGCACGATCTCGGCTCACTACAACTTCTGCCTCCCAAGTTCAAGCGATTCTCGTGCCTCAGCCCCACAAGTAGCTGGGACTGCAGAAAATACAAAAGTTTTTGTATTTTCAGTAGAGACAAGGTTTCGCCATGTTGGCCAGGCTGGTCTCAAACTCCTGACCTCAAGTGATCCACCTGCCTTGGCCTCCCAAAGTGCTGGGATTACAGGCAAGAGCCACTACACCCAGCCAGTTTTTATATTTTTTAATAGACACATTTAAATGGCTATAAAAGTACCTATATAATAGCCTTGATTTTGCCTCTTGGCCCAAAAAGCCTAAAATATTTACCATCTGGCCTTTTACAAAACAAGTTTGCCAGTCCCAGTGAAAACAAGAGGGAGCCAATGATAGTTTCTAAGCAGAGATGTCAGAAAAAAAGTAATGTTTTGGAAAGTCATGTTTATGGGCAGTGGAGAGTTAAGGGAAGAAAATATAGGCATCAAGGTTATAAAATGACGAGGACCTCAATTTGGGTGGTAGCAGTAGAATGGAAAGAAAAGGACAGATTTACCACATGTCATGAAGCCATAAGTGGCAACAGGGGGAGATTGTGGTAGGCTAAATAATGGCCCCCCAAGGATGCCCACATCTTAATCCCCTGAATCTGTGAGTATGTGACCTTACATGGCAAAAGAGACTTTGCAGATGTTATTAACTTAAAGATCTTGAGATGGAGAGACTGTCCTAGATTATTTGAGTGGGGCCCATATAATCATAAGAGTCCTTATAAGAGGGAGG
This sequence comes from Piliocolobus tephrosceles, assembly GCF_002776525.5. Lineage (NCBI taxonomy): Eukaryota > Metazoa > Chordata > Mammalia > Primates > Cercopithecidae > Piliocolobus > Piliocolobus tephrosceles. The sequence goes on along the minus strand of NC_045443.1, from coordinate 69,315,146 downwards.
CAGGAGGGTCAGTCAGAGAAGGAGATGTGACAATGGAAGCAAGAGGTTGGAGTGATGGAAAGGTGAGTCCACGAGCCAAGGAATGCAGGAGGACTCTAGAAGCTGGGAAAGGCCAGGGCACGGAAGCCACCAGAAGGAATGAGCCCTGTCAGCACCCTGATTTTAGACTTCTGAGCTCCAGAACTGTGAGATAACTTGTGTTGTTTTAAGTCACGAAGGTTGTGGTAATGTGTTACAGCTATAATTGGACACTAACACAAAGAAGGACTGAGTATGGGATTGGGGGATCAGGTGGGTAGAAATTCAGAGGAGTCCTTATAGGCAAGCCTGAAGAGTGCAGAGAAAACAGTACTGATAGAAACTGGGAAGACAAGCAAGAAAGCAAGTTCCAGGAAAGAGAGCAGGCAATGAAGTTTTTGCTTTTGGAACTGTAGCACTTGAAAGAAGAGAGAGAAAAGGGCAGAGAATCCAAGGACTTAAGCACAAGGAAAAACAGAGGAGGAAGCGGGACCAGCACGAAACTTTGCCTCTTCCCCCAACCCCTCACAAGCCTATTTCCTAGCTGTTGTTCCAAGGAGGTGTTGTCAGTGAAGGGATCCACGTAGAGTGTGAAATGATGTCACTGTATGTATGACTCACTGGATTCACTAGTGTAACATCCGCAACAAGTACAATCCCTGACACACAAATTATAACGTAAAGTATTGATCAATTGGTGAATTGATTGACTAGTTTTGTTACCAGAAAGGGGTCCCATTCCAGACCCCAAGAGAGGATTCTTGGATCTCACGCAAAGAATTCAAAGTGAGTCCACAGAGTAAAGTGAAAGCAAGTTTATTAAGAAAGTAAAGGAATAAACGAATGACTGACTACTCCATAGGCAGAGCTGTGGAATGGATCACTGGTTGCCCATTTTTATGGTTATTTCTTGATTATATGCTAAACAGGAGTGGATTATTCATGAGTTTTCCGGGAAAGGGGTGGGCAATTCCTAGAACGGAGGGTTCCTCCCCTTTTTAGGTTATATAGTGTAATTTCTCGACATTGCCATGGCATCTGTAAACTGTCATGGCACTGGTGGGAGTGTCTTTTAGCACGCCAATGCCTTGTGATTAGTGTTTAATGAGTAGTGAGAATGACCAGAGGTCTCTCTCATCATCATCTTGGTTTTGGTGGGTTTTGGCTGGCTTCTTCACTGCAACCTGTTTTATCAGCAAAGTCTTTATGACCTGTATCTTGTGCTGACCTCCTGTCTCATCCTGTGACTTAGAATGCCTTAACCTCCTGAGAATGCAGCCCAGTAGGTCTCAGCCTTATTTTACCCAGCCCGTATTCAAGATGGAGTTGCTCTGATCCAAACGCCTCTGACAGTTGCCTGATTTCCCCCAGAGGAAAGTCACTAATATTCAACATTATCCATAAGATTTCATCATTCAGTACATAATTTTTAACAATGCAAAAAAAGGCACCTTTGGAGGTCATTTCATACTCATATAGCCCAGCATATCAGCTCCTGGATCAGAAAAACTCAGAGCTGAACTTGCAAATATCCTTTGGGCCTTAACATTTACAGCAGCCAGCCACAAAGAGGCTTCAGCAAGCCCCCAAGCTGCAAAAGCAGCTGAGTCTCTGCTCTGCTTCCCACAGGTGGCCACAGCTAATTGTTGGCTCAAAACCAACTATTTTTTTAAATCACTATTTTTCCTTTTTTGGAAAAAGAGCCATTGCTGCAACCTGTGTCCTTGGAAGGCAATTGAGGATATTGACTAATAAGAGACAGCCTGTGTGAAATCTTACCTTTCAGAAACATGGAGACATCTTCGAGTTGAGGCACATTGTCCTCTCTGTAGCCACAGTATTTAGTCAGCAGAGGGAAGTTTTTCAAATACTCTCGGCAAGCATGAGTGGGATAGAGTTTGGAGAGCTCCCGGAATACAACGCCCCAAGTTTTAGTTTCTTCTTCAGTATACTCCACCCTGGGAATGGGCTGACCACTAGGCAGGAGAGAAGAAAACTAAATGAATCTAGCTTTGAATCACTGAGTTGAGTATTTTCTCACCTCAGTACCTATCGCAAGTCAGACCCTGACAAAGTGGAGCACGTGAGCGTCTGAAAGGATCCCATTCAGTATTATTTTTTAAAGCAAATGCTAACCTTCTAATGTTGTGCATGTGTATTTGAACTTCCATATAAATTATTTTTTAATTAAGTTATATCTTCACACATCCTTAGAAAAATGTGATAAGATTTGCATTCTTAAACTGAGGTCAGTAACAAGTAATAGTTCTGGGTTGGAAGGAACTGGTTTAGGTACAAAACTATTCTCTGAGAGCATTTTCTGCAAACACCTGACAACAGTAATAAATAAATGTTTCGTCTCTTAAAAATAAAATTACTTTATGGGTTCTCTTTGTCCCTTGCCCAGACTCACCCCAATCTTCAAGTGTAATTTTGAGATTATTTGTTCAGTGTCCAAAATGTCTGGGAGATACTGAAAGACTATGCTGAATTTAAAAATGAAAGTTTTGCAAACCAAAAAATAAGGAGCATTCACTGCAGGTCATGCTGAAGGATATATACATTAAGCCCCTCAATTTAGAATGAGGTCAGCAAACTTTTCTATAAAGAGCCAAAAAGTAAATATTTTAGGCTTGTGGGTCATCTGGTCTCTGTCATAACTGTTCAATTCTGCCACTGTGTCTCAAAAGCAACCATGCACAATAACAAATGGATGTAGGTGTATTTTAACAAAACTTTTCTTTATTTGGCCCATAAACTGTAGTGTGCTGATGACTGGTTTAGAATATTGAGACATTGTGCTGGACTGAAGTGGTCAGAGAGAGCTTCCTGGAGGAGGCACAACTTGAGCTGACACTTTTTGGCCAGGTAGGACCTGCAGGTTCTGATAAAAAGAAAGTCAGGAGAAACTGGTGCTCTAATATAATAGCAGCCAGCAGCCACAGGCAAGGAACATACCTTGTGATGCAACCAGGGATGAGGAGAACACAAACGTGTGCTTTTGTAAGCTATTGCTTGAGGGACTTGAATCTGAATTTAGCCTCTGATTAAGATGCCTATTCTGAAACTCAATTAGGATTTGAGAAAACCTCTCTTGACATACGCAACAGCCACCTGTAGCACGCCCTCACTTCCCACCCTGGCCATGCATCAGAAATTCTGCCTCCGCAATTAGCAAATATACATGTACATCATATGGAAGCCCAAACATATACACATAAAACTAGGATTTGTGCCCCTGCAATCTACAAATCCAGCCTATAGCAGGCGGTCACCACAGGAACCCATGCACAGACAGCAACTGTCACTCAGGGTTGCTGCAGTGAGGGGGGCATCTTCAATGAGCTGGAATCGTTCAGGAGCACCCCTGAGGTAGAGAAAAATGAGATAGAGGATGATAACAGGAATAGGCTATCAAACAGAACTCTAGCTGCCTTCCTCCTCCCCAACCCTCTACCTGTTTCACTGTTCTCGGCAAAATACTTTCTGTTTAAAGTTCAGGTCCAAATGGAGTTTCTCCTGCCCCCAAATTATTTTTGTTTAAAAAAAAATTAATTGCAGTATATGAGGGATGAGTGAATAACACATACTGAAGAAAAAAACAGAAATTCACATTTGCTTTCTCTAAATACCAAGGCTAGGTCTTCCACAAACCAAATTAGAACAAGATTATCCTTGTTTAAATTTGGCTGTTGATAACAAATAAAAAATTACAACCTGGCAAATATTTGCTGGGAAGATCAAGGCTTCTAAGACCTCGCACCTGTGACAAATATAGAGTGAAAGCTTGAAATGAAAAGACAAAAATAGAAAAGATGTAAGGAAATAAGTAATAAATGGTCTGCCTCTGCTTCCAGAAAATTCAACTAACTCTATTTGAGTTGGGTAAGCCCGTAAACCTAAAAAGGGCTGTGTATGATCAGAAGGTAGGAAAGCAATGAGGCTGGGATAATAAAGGAAATACCGAAAAGCCATTTGAGAAGAATCGTTAGGTCAAACTTTTCCCTTCAGTATCAATCTGCAAACATGCAGCATTTCAGAGGGGAGCTGAATATTCAAGAGGCAGAAAGAGATCACATGTAAATTAGGATAGGAAGAAAGAGTTACACAGGTCTGTTACTTAATAATGAACTTCCAGCCTCGCAGTCTTGGAAATATGAGTGGTCGTGTGTGTGGTCAACTGTTCTGTCTGTCTGTCCTGGATAACTTGTCCTGCTCTTTGAGTTAAAAGTCGGTACAACGTACTGCTGCTACCCTAAACCCAAGTATGAAGTCTGCCTCTGGTCATATCAACAGATTTCTCATACCACTCTAACCCCACACCCCAGGTAACTCTTTAAATTAAATATTTAAAAATCAATTTGATCACAAAGTAAATACTAGTTTTATCTACTTCATTTCTATTGAAAATATCCAAAATACAGAAAAAATAAGAAATTTTCCATTTTTCTGTGTAGTTAATGTAAGCATACAGTAACCGCTGATATTTGAGAGCTTACTATGTGCCAAGCATATGTTTAAGGAGTTAAGTGTTTTTATATGAATTAACCCATTTGATTCTCACAATTCCATGAGGTAGATACTGTTATTATCTCCATTTTATGGATGAGGAAAGTGAGGCTCAGGGAAATTAAGCTGCTTGTCTAAAATCATGGATTCGGGCTTAAAACCTAGTCAGTCTAGCTGAAGACTAGCTGTAATCTTAATGGATTAGCATACACAAATTAAATGAAAAATTGTACTCCAGACTGATGGAGTAAAATTGAGTTTTTCACATCCCAACTTATTTTTCACATACCAAACTAAAATAAGGTTCTTGGTGTATATATTCCTATGTAGAAAATTTCATATACAATCATATGTCATCATGATACTAGGATATATTTGTGGATCACAAAGAGTACTTTCATCTTTATTCACTCATTTAAACTTCTCAGTAAGACTGTGAGGTTTTATCTGGCTCCTCAACAAAGTAAACATGTGTTTGGGGCACCAGGAATGCAGGGCACCCACATAGTTGGGAAAAACATCATGGTCGTGGGGAAAATGAGAATGTGTTGTATTTCTTTGAATTTGTTATGGGTTAGTGGATTTTTTGTAAATCTTGTTTGAGAGGGGTACCCTGGTCTTTTCAGGGCCTTTGATACATACTTATATATCATCATGCATCTTTCTACGGGCACATGTTGTAATGTGTATATAACAGAAGTCATATTCCAGCATCCTACAACTCTGCTCTGGTCGAAAACTAAAGTTACGTAAGGACTCCACATCCTACAGAAATTCCCCAGCAGCTGAAGCCAACCATCTCCTTATAGGGCTTGGTGAGAGGCAGCACAAATTGTCCTACCACCAACAAACTCCTCCTGTACCACCTGTGCCACACTCTCCCCAGACCTCATCCACCAGTGTACTAGGGAGTCAGAAATGCTCAGCATTGTGAGGAGGTCAGAGTTTGAGGGAAAGGACAGTTTCTTTCCTCCTCTCAAAGTCAAGACAGCAGGCTGAGAGCGCACCTGCGAGAAGTGGAGTAGGGCACTTTCTTTCCCAACTAGACCCTTACTGGGCAGCAGGATCCAGGCCCCCAGGTGCTGCCACCACTGCAGAGCAGGGGACTGACAGTCCCTGGGAGAGTGTCTGGAGGCCTGGGAGGATGGTGTACCATGGGGAGCCTAAACATATGTCCTCTGAAATTTAAGGTTCACGTGAACGTTAAGTCTAATGCCCAGCAAAATCTTGACATTCATGTGAGACCCAATGCAGTGTGCCTGCGAGAAAGACGGTAAAGTCCCACACCATCCAGTTCTGCTCAGTTGTCAGGAGGCAGAAGACACCACAGTGGTCCCATCACCATCATGAAGAAGCTCTGAGGGCTGCCCCAGCTATGGTATGTCACTGACAAGGCCAAGGGAGGCAGAGCACACTTCTGCAGCTGTGGAGGTGGGGGAATGGTCTCACCCAAGAAAACTATGAATAACACCATTTCAGCAGAGAATACTGTATCAAAAAGGATTTGTCAGAATCAGGGTGAGTGTGGCCTGAGACCTACTCACCACTGACATTCCAGCAAGCATGTAAAAGGGCCGCAGCCTCCTCCCTCCCTCCTCGCAGCCCCCAACTCTAGAAGAAATAGGTCCTAGAGAAGGGAAGGAGAAGTGTCTCAGAACCAGAGAATCCCCAAAAAACACATGCACATCCACACATTCACTCCAAATAACTGCGGGAGAGGAAGGATACACTTTGAATCAAGTTTGAGATTAATATGTTTTAAATGAACAAGACCAGGTCTTAAACACCCAAACGAGACTATACTAATAATTGAAAATGACAGGAAATTAGATGTTGCTAAGGAACTTGCTTCCCAGTAGGAAAATAGAATTCAACCCAATACAGTTGAAAGTAAAGAGTGGGAAAAATGAAACCATTTTGTGTTGCTACAAGATGATACTCCTCAACAGACTAATTATATGTAAATATTATAATTGGATATCTAGAGAGTCTCCTGCATTTATATGGAGTTAGTTGGGATTACAGCATTCTCAACAACCACCAAAATTATAATTTACAGGTTCTTAATTTACTGGAGAAAAACAAATGGGACTTTCAGTAGTTTCCATTCACTGCAGATTCTGCCCTATTGTCAAAGAATGGCAAACAAAGATTGTATGAGCATTGATAGGGAACCAGTGTTCAGTGACAACAGTACTAGAAAGAAGCTAAAATGGTCACCATGGGGATGTCAACTTGAAAGTAGGGAAAACTCCCTGGTGGATTATGTTACTCAGAGATGACTAAGAACTTTCTTTGAAAATATCGAAGGCTGTGGGAGGCATCTGTCTCCCTGTATGGCTAAACCCCACTCTTTCTAGAGACAGGGAGGTGATTCTGAAAAACCAGCTTCGTGCCTGCAGAGAAGAGGGAGTGGAAAATGCATAGACAAATCTAGTTGAGCCAGGCGCGGTGGCTCACGCCTGTAATCCCAGCTCTCAGGGAGGCAGAGGCGGGAGGATAGCTTGAGCCCAGGAGTTCGAGACCTGCCTGGGTAATACAGCGAGACCCCGTTCTCCACAAAAAGGAAAAAAAAAAGACAAATCTAGTTGAGTGCAGGTATAGATGTAGCTATTCTGTGTGAGTCCTGAGCTTGTTAGACCAAAGTTGTTTAACAAACACTTAGAAATCCAGGGACATATACCCCACTGAGACTGAAATTGTGGAAGTTCTTTCTACAGCCAGATGAATAAGCAACAATACTTTCATTTTATTTAACTATTGTTTGATCTTCTCCTCCATCAGGTCCAACAGCAAGTTATGTTTCTTACACATTTTTTTAAATTAGGGGAATTGGAAAATACTCAATTGTGATGCTATATCATGGCTGCCTCCTAGAGTCCTTGCTGCTAGAATTCCTAATATGAGATGCAGTTTCTCAGCTTGTGTTATCTTTAGAGGAACTTCAGTGTGAGGAAGCAATTCATTTATTCATTGGAGGAAGATATGACAGGCTGCAATTGATAGTATTTACATCAAGATGGCAAGACTGTCTGAAACACAGCACCAATTGTGTTATTTGAAAACAGCCGGATTTTCTCAGTGGCAAGGACCAAACAGAGCAGAAGATAACAGAGAATTGAGTAAGGGAATGGGAAAATCTGATAGAAACAGTTAAGAATGAACTCATTTACTATTTTATTTCATTACATGTTCCTTAGGGCAGGAAATGCCTCACTTATTCAAGAGATGTTTATCTGCCTGGAATAGACTGTTGCTCTCATCTTTTCTTTCTTTCCCCACCTTTGGTGTTTCTGTCTTGATTGACATTTCTACCTGAGAGTTGCAGAAAACAAATAAGAAGAGATTAAATGCATCAACTTTGGAACTCATTAGCAATTAGCAGCTCCTCGGCACGTTCTGCACACGTATCCCAGAACTTAAAGTATAATAAAATATATATATAATTTTACTGTGTGTAAACTATACCTTAATTTCTAAAATGTAATTTATGGTGTTGAATCAATAAAACCACAGAATCCTTTAAAAACAAAAAAAGATTTAGACAGGGCCTTTGAAGAAAGATATGGGAACATCAAGGCTAGTGGTCTCTTGTTCCTTCTTGATTTATGAGATGCCTTTGTTGCACTCTTCAGTAAATATACCCTGAATTTGGCATAATTTCCAGAGAGTTATTTGTAATTTATCCCCTTTCCTTCCTATTCAAGAAAGCACCTAAGAATATGGAAGACTGAGGTTGATATTATTCTAATATTATTATAAGAATAACCTTATTTTTAATCTAATGTAACTTTTTAAAGGAATTCATCACACAAGATGCATTAAAGACCTAAATGTAAAACCCAACACTATAAAAACCCTAGAAGAAAACCAAAGTGGTACCATCTTGGATATGGGAACAGGCAAAGATTTCATGACAAAGACACCAAAAGTAATTGCAACAAAAGCAAAAATTGGCAAGTGGGATCTAATTAAACTTAAGTGCTTCTGTGCAGCAAAAGGAACTACCAACAGAGTAAATGGACAACCTACAGAATAGGAGAAAATATTTGCAAACTATGCATCTGACAAAGGTCTAATATCCAGCATCTATAAGGAAATTGAATCAATTTATTAAATTGGTACAAAAGTAATTGCAGTTTCTAACACAAGAGAAAAACAACCTTATTAAAAAGTGAGCAAAGGACATGAACATTTCTCAAAAGAAGGCATACATGCGGCCAATAATCATTTGAAAAAAAGCTCAACATCACTGATCATTAGAGAAATGCAAATTAAAACCACACTGAGATACCATCTCACACCAGTCAGAATGTTTATTATTTAAAAGTCAAAAAAATAACAGATGCTGGCAAGGTTGCAGAGAAAAGGAAACACTTATACACTGTTGGTGGGAGTGTAAATTAGTTCAACCACTGTGGAAAGCAATATGGCCATTCCTCAAAGAGCTAAAAGCAGAATTACCATTCAACCTAAAAATCCCATTACTGAGTATATATCCAGAGGAATATAAATCATTCTACCATCAAGACCCATGCATGCGAAAGTTCATTGCAGCACTATTTACAGTAGCAAAGACACAGAATCAACCTACATGTCCATCAGTGACAGATTGGATGAGGAAAATGTGGCACATATACACGATGGAATACTATGCAGCCATAAAAAATGACATAATGTCTTTTGCAGGAACATGGATGGAGCTGGAGGCTATTATCCTTAGCAAACTAACGCAGGAACAGAAAACTAAATACTGCATGTTCTCACTTGTAAGTGGGAGCTAAATGATAAGAACTTATGAACACAAAGAAGGAAACCACAGACACTGGGGTCTCCTGGAGGGTGGAGGGTGAGAGGAGGGCGAGGAGCAGAAAAGGAAACTATTGGGTACTAGGCTTCACACCTGGGTGATGAAATAATATGTACAACAAAACCCCATGACACGTGTTTACCTGTGTAACAAACATGTACCCCTAAACTTAAACTAAAAGTAAAAAAAAAAAAAAAAAGAATTCATCATCACAAAATTTATAATTAATTGTTATCAAGCATTTGTTGCACATCTCACAACTGAGATGTCACACCAGGTGTGTAGAAATTTCATTCAGTAATTGATGACTCTCATTTTTAGCCAGTGACCATAGTGTTACCTAGTACTACATTAGTTGGTACCACCTTCAAGAAATAGTATCACCTGCATCCAGGTGTCTACAGAGTACAGCCAAATACTGAATGAGTATTCAAGAAGATCGCTTATGCCTCTGAGACTGGAAAAATGTTGCCAGAATATATATATATTCTGCATCAACTAAAAATACAAAAATACTAAAAATACTAAAATTAACCGGACAGGGTGGCGTGTGCCTGTAAATTCCAGCTACTAGAGAGGCTGAGGCAGGAGAATCGCTTGAACCCAGGAGGTGGAGGTTGTAGTGAGCTGAGATCACACTGCTGCACCTCAGCCTGGACGACAGAGACTCCGTCTCAAAGCAAAACAACTACATATATATATATATACACACACACACACACATACACACACACATATATATATTCTGAATATTGCCAGAATACTATATATACTAATATATAATATATAATAAGCATATATACTAATATATATGTGTATATATATGCCCAGAATATTGCCAGTATGTATGTGCATGTATGTGTGTGTATATGTATATACACACACACATATATGTATACATATATATATATATATATATAAAATCCCATTCTATTATCTTCCATTGATTTGCTTTCCCAGGTTTTGAATGAAACTAAGATACATGTGGCTGTTTGGGTACTTTGTGACTCCTGCATAAACACCAGTTGTTGATGCTTTAATTTCTCTGAAATGGTTTCTCCTTTTTGCTTTTTGGGCTTGGTGGGTTTCAACAAGAAGTCTCAACATTTCAAATATGCTGAGATTTGTGTAAACGGAAGAATAATTTTTTAAAAACCCAAGTCACTTAATTCGATTGGTCTTGTTTTCAACCTGTGTATGGTACCACCTATGCCAAATGCAAGTTGCTAAGCAGATTTTTTTTTCTTTTCTTTTCTTTTTTTTTTTTTTGAGACAGAGTCTCATTCTGTCACCCAGTGGCACGATCTCGGCTCACTGCAACTTCCGCCTCAGGTTCAAGCAATTCCTCTGCCTCAGCCTCCCGAGTAGCTGGGACTATAGGCACATGCCACCATTCCTGGCTAATTTTTGTATTTTTAGTAGAGACAGGGTTTCACCATATCGGCCAGGCTGGTCTTGAACTCCTGACCTCATGATCCACCCACCTCAGCTTCCCAAAGAGCTGGGATTACAGGTGTGAGCCATCGTACCTGGCCACTAAGCAGATTTTTTAAAAAAGAAAACATGTGGCCTCTTGGGCAGTACATATATATACACATACACTAATACACAGTATTAGTATATATATAATATATATTTATATATATTATATGTATAATATGTAACATATATGGTTATATATTATATATAATATATAAAATAATCATATATGTTTTATATATATACACACACACACACACTAAATGGAGTTAATGATGAATTCTAATTAAGGTTTAACCAGAAAGCAAATGTAATTTTTATTTACTGACTTCCAAGAATTCATAAGAAAAGTCTGGGAGTCCTGCATTTGATAAAATTAGACTTCAGAATTCAGACCATAAAGGACACTCAACAAATTTATGATAAAATATTATCAGTAATGCCCAGAGGTAAAAAAGCAAAAAGTAAAATATTCAAAATATTATTCTGCTAAATGTGTCTCCCTATTAGGATACACACTTTTTGAAGGCAGAGGTTTTTGTTGCTTTGTTCATTTTTGTATCCCTGCTACCCAGGGTGGAGCCTGGAATGCAGAGCTGTTCAGGCCAGGCACGGTGGCTCACATCTGTAATCCCGACACTCTAGGAGGCCAAGGCAGGTGGATCACTTGAGGTCAGGGGTTCAAGACCAGCCTGGCCAACATGGTGAAACCCCGTCTCTACTAAAAATACAAAAATTAACTGGGCATGGTGGCGTGTGCCTGTAATTCCAGTTACTAGAGAAGCTGAGGCAGGAGAATCACTTGAACCCAGGAGGTAGAAGTTGCAGTGAGCTGAGATCATGCCACTGCAGCTCAACCTGGATGACAGAGACTCTATCTCAAAACAAAACAAAACAAAAAAATAATATTTGTTGAGTGAGAAAATCAATCAATCAGCCTAAAGCAAAACACAAATGTAAATGTTGGGGAAAAAGTAATTATGCATTAGAGTCTGGCAGATATGTATTTGTCTTGCCTCATATATTTCAATTACTATGCAAAAAGCAAAGATTCAGGATTTTAACAAACTTTCTGGTAACTTCCAATTATTCCTATGCACAATTTACATACAAGGGTTTCTTTTTTCTAATTTTCTCAATTCAGTTTTCCTGACCCTTGTCTAGACATCATCATTCAGTCACACTTGTAACCAAAATTTTCACCAGGAAAGAAAGCAGCATATGTAAACCCAAAGGGAGAGAAAAGTCCAAACTCAACTAAATACAGAGATGTTTCCTTGGCTGGACATTGTAATGAATGAACTTCAAAAGCATTTTCAAGGCTACAGGGCACAATGATTTAATATTTTTTTTACAAACAAAAACTCACAAATCAGTACAGCAACTTAGCAGCCATCTAAATTATGCCTAAATTTTAAAACACATTCAAGCCAGCTGACATACGTGGCTTGACAGGGACTCATCTGTAGAGGAGGTTAGGAGCCCCATGACTACTAAGCCACGCCATAGAGTAAATATAAAAGCATAAACGCATTTTCAGCTAGTCCCCTAGGCCAGTCAGGTAAAGAGCATTTGCGATCACATATTTTATTTGCTTTTGCAAATGAGTTTTGCGCACATGAATTTTCGTAAATGAGTCTATGGGCCCTAAGGAACTTTCAGATGGGAGCAAACAAAAACGTTAGTTTGTTTTGTTCACATCGCTAATATTGGTGCTGCCTTTACAAGAGACATAATGAAAATAAACTACTGCACCTAGGGAGCCTCAGGGAGAACAAAGATTTAACTCCTAGAAATTATTTGTTTTTATTTGTCCTGTGTACCACAGGATAGGGCTTCCCACCATTTTCTCACCTGGCAGAAAGCCCTCTTCATATTCTAGAGAAGTGATTTTCATCTGCAAAAACTATCATGAAATTAAATATCAACAGCAACAACAATGTATCTAACATCCATCAATATGTGCATGCTCAACATACACAAGGAGCTTGAGTTCAAAGAACTTGATACAGAAAAGAGCTAAAATTCCCAGTTGCCAATAGCAGCTAACAGTCTTGGGCCACTAGAATGAAGAGTCACAGAGGTAGAGTCTCTAAGAGCCACAGATTTAATCAGATGTTTGAAAGGGACAGAACACAGTTAACTACTAGGCCCTGATCTTTTTCAGAGTGATAGATGAAGAAGTGTGATTATCCTACAGCTCATGGCCCTGTGCAAATTAATAATGGCATTCATTTATTCACCCACCCATTTCACTGTAACAATAACAACACTGTAATAGTTCATCAGGGATTATGTCATATAATGCTTATCTTACAGAGTCACTAAATGACTATTCATCGCCTCACTTAACTGTTGAAGAAACTGAGGCTTACAAATGTAATAATCTGTCCAAGATCAAACAGCTAGTAAGTAGAATAGTGGGGACTCAGATGTAGGAAGGCTAGCTCTAGAGACCCCACTCTTGACCAATACATATCAGTACAATGTACTGAGTACACAATATGGACCCAGCATCAAGGTTTGGCCTCCGTTTCCTCATTCAAAACTAAGGGAAGTAAGGCTTCTCACATCGTGAGGATCAAATGAGAGGTCATCTGTGAAACATCCTGGCCAGTGCCTAGTGCCTAACAGGTACTCAATATGGTTGGTTCTCTTCCTCCAGGTGTATAAAAATGAATACAATTTCATCACTTCCCTGCAGGGTTGGGAACAGGCCTGGAGATGACAAAACAGCACTGTTCCATATAAATCCATTCACCTCTCAAGAAGGACTTGTAGAAGTAATTCTAATCCTTCATGTTCATGAAAATCATTTTAAAGTAAAAATACTCATACCTTTTTCCCTGTGAAACACATTAGAATTTGGTGCAACTGTTGTCCTTGTCAGTAAGTGATACAGGACCATACTGCGTTAACGTTTTCCACAGCTGTGGGAGTCACGCTATAATCAGACAGCATCCTACTGAGGCATTCACACACATCTAAAAAACCCACCAAGCCCAAAAAGCAAAAAGGAGAAACCTTTTCCAAATCAATTTTCCCTTTTGTCTTTCTTTGCAACTCTCAGGCTCCCTTCCTTTCAGCCATTGAGCTGCGCTTCAGGTAGAGAGAAACATTTGGCATGAAAATGATTATCCCGCAAAGGCTGAAGTCTTTTAAATCCTTATAAGAACTGTGCATTTCAAATCTGCTAAGACTTCTGTAAAGAGAAGGATAACTTTATAAAAACCCAAGTCACTTAATTCGATTGGTCTTGTTTTTGACCTGTGTGTGATACCACCTATGTCAAATGGAAGTTGCTAAGCAGATTTTTTTTAAAAAGAAAAGACGTGGCATCTTGGGCAGAGAAAGATATTTGAATTCTACAAGAGAAGCACTCTAAAAGTCCCTAATATGACCTTCCTCAGAAACTATCCTCCTATCTGGGAAATGACCCCAGTACTACAAATATTTGGTTTTGTTCTACTTTTCAATTTACCGCTTCATTTCAGAGAAATTAAAGCATCAACAACTGGTGTTTATGCAGGAGTCACAAAGTACCCAAACAGCCACATATATCTCAGTTTCATTCAAAACCTGGGAAAGCAAATCAATGGAAGATAATGGAATGGGATAAAATTAGCTCAGTCAGGGAGAAAACATATTTGCCTTCTAAGGTGCCTCTTAGAAGGGCAGAGAAAGGAAGAAAATTAAAGCTTGGTTTCACATCACAGTAGAGCCTACAATTCATCAAGGTGACTATCTGCCAATGAAATTGATGAGGAAAACATCATTAAAAAGAAAAACTTGCAACCCCCCCAGTTAAGTTTTTCCCTGTTAAGAAAGCATAACCTTCACTTCCATTCTTCCTCTACCTTCTACTTGTTATGTTTCCAATTAAGATTCGCCTATCTAAAAATAGGTAATGTGGCACTCACAACTCCTGTTAGTAATGTATTCCTTTAAGCTACATTCTGAAACCAAGCAGGATCCATAAATCATGCCTCTTCTCTCATGAAATGAGAAATGCTAAGGTCAACTGAAATTTCTGGAAAGGTGGAGCGGTAGAGCCACCCCAGTTATTTTTCTGCAAGTTGCAATAATTGCAAATGCCTCTTAGGAAAAACTCAGCATCAGTAATCCCCTAGCTCAGACACAAAGCTTAACTGTCACAGCTCCCTGCAAGCGGAAGAAACCCCAGTACGCTCAGTACTGAGCACTAGGGTGCCAGAGGCAGGGCAGCAAAACAGCTCTACTCCAAGTCTGCAGTCTACTCTTATTGGTCTCTGATCATCCATCTCTTTCTTTTTCTTTGCAGACCTATAGCTGAGTCATCTAGTGAAAGAGGAAACTGAGAAGACCTCCTAAGAAGTGAGATACTGGCTTGGAAATCCAATATGTTCATTCCAAGGCACATCCATTCCATATTTATGTATCTATTCAAATACCTTAAAATGCACTGCATGTTACCGAATCTCAGTCCCAAAGGGTTTTGTTTTGACATCATGTAGTACTTGGCGGTATAAGCAGGAAGAGGAGGGGTAAAAAAAGAAAATGCCCTTCTGTGCTTTGATGAGAATAGGTTAGCATAACCACCACTGCATGTAAAAGGAGAAAATTCTCTGTCTCTCTGATGGAGCTGAGAGAATATTCACAAGCTCACCCAAATTGAAGGTGCCTGCTGAGCTGGTGATTGCACTTTTCAAATATGCTAGTTCTCTTTTGGAGCTGTTTTGTTTTAGGGTCTCTGTTTAGCTGTGTACTTACACTCAGAGCAAATGAATCACAAAGGGTGCAATTTTATAAATTAAAAAAAAATCAAGAAATAAATAGGCTAGCAACTAGTGAAAACCAGAGTGACACATTCCTGGCAATTAATTTTCAAGCCCAGCCCAGCTGTGTTTATTTCCATTCATTCTATGTCTCACGAGGGTCAGGCTTTGGGTAGGAGGAGAAGAGCATGGGGCCTGGGAGAGAGGGAAAAATCACCACACAGAATGGAAACATGCTTCTGCCATGCCAGACCCTGGCAGATGTCCCCAACAACCTGCGAGAAACAGCATGGCTTTGCAGTGTCACAGGGCTGGTTTGAGTTCTGAGCCCATAAAGTTCTAAGTGTAGTGAATACTTACAAGGATTGTGCATTTCAAATATGCTGAGAATTCTGTAAGGAGAATAACTTTTACAAATGGCAAGTCACTTAGTTATGTCACTGTTATTTCCAGCTTGTGTATGAAACCACCTGTGTCAAGTGGAAGTCACTGAAGTCACTTTTTTTGTTGTTGTTCAGAAAACAAAAAAGAAAAGGGTGTGGAATTTTGAGCAGACATTTAGATTCTACCAGCGGCATTCTTGAAACCTCTAAAAGTGACCTTACTCAGAAACTATTCTGGCCATCCGGGAAATGACCCTAGTACTATAAATATTTGCTTCAGTTCCACTCTTCAATTTACTGCTCTATTTCCGAGGAATTTGAAGCATCTATACCTGATGTTTTATGCAAGTGGCACGATCAGCTGTGTAACCTTTAGTAAGTTTCTTAATGTCTCCGAAGCTCAGTTTCCTCATCTTCAGAGTGTCTACAATGATGGCACCTACCTTAAGGGCTCGTTGTGAGGTTAAATGACAGAAAATCAAGTGACACATTTAACACAGTGCAGGATCTAAGAAAAGGAACCTAATACAATCTGAAAATGTTAGCTGAGAGGTCAACATAATGAACATTTTTACCACCATGAGCTATTCAGGGATGAGTCCAACATAGCCCTGTTGCGAGCTTATCCTCCAACCTTATTCTGGCTGAGACACATTGACCTGGGAAGGCCTTTGAGGGGGCAATTTTTCAGATTAAAGAAGCAAACTATATGCATGATTTATGTGAAGCTGGAAGGTCCCCTCTCACACAAACACAACTATTTTTTAAAAGTGCCATTAACCCAGCCCATCGTGGAGCCTGAAATTCCTTAATTCAATTACTCCTTAAGATCCTTTAGAGTCTGGTGCAGTGGCTTACAACTATAATCCCAGCACTTTGGGAGGCTGAGGCAGGAGGATTGCTTGAGGCCAGAGTTCAAGACCAACCTGGACAACATAGTGAGACCATTGTCTCTACAAAATATGAAAAATTAGCCAGATATGGTAGAACACACCTGTAGTCCCAGCAACTCAAGAGGCTGAGGTGGGAGGATCACTTGAGCCTGGGAGGTGGAGGCTGCAGTGACCCATGATCATGACACTGTGCTCCAGCCTGGGTGACCAGAGTGAGACCCTGTCTCTCACACACACACACACAAAATCCTTTACTCATTTTAAATGAGCCTAACAATTGATTATATGAAATTGAGGAACAGGCCAGGCGCAGTGGCTCAAGCCTGTAATCACAGCACTTTGGGAGGCCGAGACGGGCGAATCACAAGGTCAGGAGATCGAGACCATCCTGGCTAACACGGTGAAACCCCGTCTCTACTAAAGAATACAAAAAACTAGCCGGGCGAGTTGGCGGGCGCCTGTAGTCCCAGCTACTCGGGAGGCTGAGGCAGGAGAATGGCATAAACCCAGGAGGCGGAGCTTGCAGTGAGCTGAGATCCGGCCATTGCACTCCAGCCTGGGCGACAGAGCGAGACTCCGTCTCAAAAAAAAAAAAAAAAAGAAAGAAATTGAGGAACTGTTAGCTATTAACCACATGATACTAATAATCATATCTATCATAGATTTAACATCTACTTGTGCCAGTCAGCACTCTGGGTCCTGTAATCATTGCTAACCCTCCCAATCATGCAAAGTAGAGGTTGTGCCCATTTTAAGATGAGGGCATGAGAATTAGAGAGACTAGGTCACCACCCATGACCATAGAGCTTTTAAGTGGTAGAGTGGGAATTCAAACCTAATTCTGTCTAGCTCCAAAGCCTATACATTCTGCCACATCTTCTGCTATACCGTGCTACCTCCTCTTTCATAGGGATTAGTTGTGCAGAGAGCACATTAGCACCCACTGTGGGAGAGCAGTTAAAAATGTCATAAAGAAATGAAATGGGGCCAGCCACAGTGGTTCACACCTGTAATCCTAGCACTTTGGGAGGCCAAGGCAGACAGATTGCCTGAGCCCAAGAGTCTGAGACCAGCCTGGGCAACATGGGGAAACCTCATATCTACAAAAGATACAAAAATTAGCCAGGCATGCACGGTGTGCACCTGTGGTGCCAGCTACTCAGGAGGTTGAGGCAGGAGGATCAGCTGAGCCCGGTAGGTCAAGGTTGCAGTGAGCTAAAATCACACCACTGCACTCCAGCTCAAGCAACAGAGTGCAGAGTGAGACCCTGTTTCAAATAAAGGAAGGAAGGAGGGAATGTAGGAAAGAAGGAAGGGAGGGAGAAAGGGAGGGAAATGGAGCAAGTTAAATGAATGTGGTACCCATCCTCCAAGATGGTTTTCAGTGAACCCTGACTCCTGATATTCATGCCCATGTGTAATCCCTTCCCACAATGTGGCACAGTTGATCTATGAAATTAACAGATACAGCAAGAGTGATGGTGTGTCACTTCCAATGCTAGGTTATAAAAGGCATTATAGATTTTGCCTTGCTCTCTCTCTTGGATCACGTGATTTGGGAGAAGCCAGCTACAATATCTTGAAGATATTCAGACTGCCTGGTAGAGAGGCCATGTTGCTAAAAACTGAGGCCTCCTGCAAATAGCCCTGTGAGTAACCATATTGGAAGCAGGTCCTCTGGCCCCAGTCAAGCCTTTGGATGATTGCTTCCCTGGTCAACAGTTTGCTTTATGAGAGACCCTAATCTAGAACCCTCCAGCTAGGCTGTTCACAAATTCTTGACCCTCAGAAATTATGTGAGATAATAAATGTTTGTTGTTTTAAGGTGCTAAATTTGGGGATTCTTTTTTATGTAGCAATAACTAATATAGTGTAAAAATCAGACAGAAGTCAGGATTGTACAAAGACTTGGCCAAGGGGAGTGGAGACGGCTGGCAACCAAAGGGTAATAACATGATTTGGAGCATGAGGACAGACAAAAAGAAGAGATCATTTGAAGTGAGAAAATAACAATATTATCAAATACTTATATAGCATGTGTAGTGTTCTAAGTTTTGTTACTATATTCACTCATGTAATCCACGTAACAATCCTATAAAGTAGTACTAGAGTTATCCCCATTTTACAGATAAGGAAGCTGAGGTACAGAAGATTTAAACAATTTGCCCAGGTCACTCAGTTAGTAAATGGTCAAGCTGGGATTCACCCCAGCAGTGCAGCTCCAACTTCTGACACATAACAACTTCACACGCTGCCTCTCAGATCTAAAGAAAAATAGGAAACGCAGCCAAGACTTTTATGTTGTCAGGGGTCTGAGTAAACCCCATGCCTTTGGTCTATAGTGTTTGCTTCTTGTTTTAATAAGGATGATAAAGTACATTGTATAGCAATGCCTCACTTACTTCACTTAATCCTTTGAAAAAACTCCCAGGAGAGGCAGAAGAGATATTTTAATCTCCACTTTACAGAGGAGAAAAACTGAGGCTGAGCAATGTTAAGGGATGATTTGAATCCCTGAATTTGAAATCAAATGAGTTTTCGTGGCAAATTAAGGAATTTTCCAGCTGTAATTTAGGTTAGAGTTGGAAATTCTGACATGCTGACACTCTCTTGTTTACCGTACCTATTGACAGTTGTAGTTGCCTGTTTACATTTCAGATTCCATGGATAAAAATAAATAAATCAAAGAGGAAGTAGCCCCGTGAGAAGAACATGAGGTACATGTGCTACCTTACTTTCAACCAGGAGTAAGTACATTCATAATAAAACACAATCACAATAATATTCAAAATCAATTTAAGCAAACAAGAGTGGCATAATTAAAGTTAGAGCTCAGGGCCTCTTTCCAAAAGAATAAGATGGATTGAAATAACTACCACTATCCTCACGAAAAATATAATTAAATTAAATATGCATGTGTATCGTTGAGGAATAATCATTGTAACAGGCCCCAAAAGAAAAATGTGTTTATTTCCAGTCAATTGAAAAAAATGTATCACTGATTGTTCCCCCAACAATAGAGTTATTGTGAAGTCCACAGAAATGCAGCAAAGTTAATGCTGAGGTTCAAATATGAAGGCACCAAAGACAGAAAAATGGACAGTTTCAGACAAACCTAACAGCTACAACATCGCAGTCACAATTTCCTCTTCCTTCACGTGCCATCTGCCCCCACGCACTTCCATTTCCTCTGAACTGCAAGTCTATATGCACATCACATTATCTAATCATGGAGTACTTTTTTCCTGTTTATACTAGAATTTATTTTATTTGGGCGGGGGAGGAGAGGCGTGATCTGCGTGTTAGACATTCTCTCACAGATGATTTTAGAAACAGTGTCCTCTCGAACCAGGGCGTTCATTCTCAGATCTTCTATGAAGAATGATATTTGCACTAATGAATGTTTCCTGTGCTATTATTGGTGAGGCAATTAGGCCTTCCCACACTCATGTCTGCAGGCAGCTGTGGGCCTCTGGGTAATCAATCATGTTTCTCGGCAGCACTGTCAATCAGAAGCTCGCCTGAGTGGCATCTATTGACAGTTCTCAGCATGCTGGTGCTTTCCCGTTCCCTCTCCTCTTTCGGGCTCATGGTAATAGACTTTGAGCCTGCTGTTTCTTCATCATAGAGTGGAATTTTTTCATTTTTCTCTGCTTGTGTTTATTCTTCCCCCCTGCTTTATCCTTTCAAGAATATCACAGAAAATATAGTATTCAACACGAATCCCCCAGAGGGCTTCTTGGCTGTGGTTTCAATATATATTATTCTGTATTTCATTTCTTTCCCTTCTCCTTACCTTTAGACACCTCAAACTACACCCTGTCAACCCCTATTACAACCCCAAAATATCCATATTTGCATATTTGCAAAATATCCATCCTCTGCATTTCTGACCACGTGTTCGACTTCTGCTCATTGTCCAGAAAGTCTTAAGTAATTATTAGCAGGGAAGGGAATCAAATTGTTCTCCCCGTCAGCATGGTCCCTAATTTTATCACCAAACTATATTTGTGAGGACCGCATATGCCGGATTTTTCAAAACAACCCTAACCTCAAATGATCTATCCCTTGGACAAAGTGATTCTAAATGTCAGTTTGGAAAATCAGGTTGTTGCACACTTCAATGAGATTATTTGAAGTAATTATGGTATTCACATCATTCTCCTTCATGTACTCAGAAAACCATCAGCACTAGAAAAAGACCCATTTCAATTAGAAACTGCATCCCTGTTTCCTGTAAACTGAAGGGAAACCTTACCTGCTACACGGCAGCCTGGAGACAACTGTGAAGGCCCACTTGGAATTTGTTAGTGTCTGTGCCCCACCCCCGCCAGCACCACAGCAGGCACATGAGCCCACAAGTGACACACAGGACTGTCTCTCTCTTATCCAGCCTCAAACTCATACTCAGAGAAACCTTAGCAACGACAGCATACAGGGCATTAAGGAATGATCCTTGGCTCTACTTCCCACAAGTCCTGGGTTCGTGCTTTCCTGATTTAACTACCTTTGGTAGGCACCTTCCTTGGTCCATCCACTCGCAAGAAGTACTGGCAATCTGTTATTAGTATTTTGACAGCTTCCCATGTGCAGAAAAAAAAAAAAAGGCCGGGAAAAGGGGGTGGGGAGGAATATGACTGCTTTTTATGAAATCTCTCTGTAAAGAGGAATGTAGGTCAACACAAAATGCTTCTGTATGTGAAACAGCCCTTCAATGGGAAACTAAACAGTTTCTTCCAAGAATGTTTTGAGCTACGTTATTTGATAAAATGGCACATAAACAATGGCATCAACATCACTAAAGAAGGAAACAGTAGGTCCACTGGAAATGGAAGACAGCCTGTGGAAAAGGTTGGGGGAGATGTGTTAAACTTAATAATGTAAGCGACATTTATAATCATTGGTCGTGTGTTGGGCTCTGTGTGAGGTACAGCACATGCATTCTCAGTTTTAGTCCTTACTACAACCCTGTGAAATGGGTCCTATTGTTGGGCACACTTCCCAGATGAAGCAGCCATGGCACAATGAGGTTGCACACCCAGCTCGGAGCAGTGGAGTGCATACAAGCCCAGCCTGTCGGAGGCCAATGCCCCAGTTTTTAAGCCTGCTGTTATCCTGTCTAGTCAGTCTGGGCTCAGCACCATCCAGGGGAGAGGGCTATAATGTCCTGGATTCTAAACTCTCTTAGGTAAATATCCTTTGCTTTGACTCTGCATCCACCAAGTAGCCTAAGGTTATAATCCAGCCTCCTCTGCTATCATGACTATAAGGATGGTTTTGTGAGTCCTTTGAGGGTTCTCACTATAAAATGATGAATTGGCCATTTCCTCTCTTGGCCTCCTGAACATTCAGTTACCAAGAGTCAAGCCCCTTGAACCTTAGCACTCCCCAGCCCTCCAAACTGGGTCCAGATCCTGGAATGCCCCAGCTCCATCCAGCCCTCTTTTATATAAATGTCCACCAATTTCTCCAATTTCTATTTTTTTCCTACAGATATCACACCTTCATTTTACTCTTTAGCTATGCAAAGGTGGCAAATGCAAAATCTTGTTAACACTTTGAGAACCTCGCTCTCCATCATTTTGACTATATGCTCATTTTCTGTCCTCTCCATATAAATATGTTTTCTTTAAAACCAAATGACTCCTCATTTTCAAAGTTCCATGAAACTAGTTGACTCATATATTCTACTTGTATCACCACAACATCAGCTTGCCTTTGTTTAGCTTTTGAATTCTATCAAGAATAAATAAGTAACACTTGAGCTAGTCCCTTAGTCTTGGCTCACTGCAACCTCCGCCTCCCAGGTTCAAGCGATTCTCCTGCCCCAGCCTCCCGAGTAGCTGGGATTACAGGCAATTGCCACCACGCCTGGTTAATTTTGCATTTTCAGTAGAGACAGGTTTTCTCCATGTTGGTCAGGCTGGTGTGGAACTCCTGACCTCAAGTGATCTGCCTGCCTCAGCCTCCCAAAGTACTGGGATTACAGGCGTGAGCCACCACACCCAGCTGAAATCATGTCATTTTATACACACACACACGTACACGCACACATATA
The DNA here is from genome assembly GCF_002776525.5 of Piliocolobus tephrosceles. NCBI lineage: Eukaryota > Metazoa > Chordata > Mammalia > Primates > Cercopithecidae > Piliocolobus > Piliocolobus tephrosceles. Next base: position 69,292,242 of record NC_045443.1, on the reverse strand, counting down.
TAAAACATATAGCATCCATATATAAAATACATTTTCTGGCCAAACACAGCGACTCACACCTATAATCCCAATAGTTTGGGAGGCCAAGGCAGGAGGATCACTTGAGCCCAGGAGTTTGAGAACAGTCAGGGCAACACAGCAAAACCCTGTCAAAAATACAAAAGGTAAATTTAAAAAATTAGTTGGGCATGGTGGCACACACCTGTAGTCCCAGCTACTCAGGAGGCAGACTGAGTGACAAAGCAATCTACTTTATCTAAGGGAAAAGGCTCTGCCAGGCATTGAGCTTCTACCATGTTCTGGCAGGTCATGCTACAAAGAAACTGCCCTGCCCACACCCCCTCTAAGGATCCACCTATACAGTCATGACCTGATTCCCCAGAAGAAGCCTGTGGACCAGGGGGAGCCAATCATAAGGCTCACAACCATTATCAGGGCCTGAGGTGAAAACGTGAGCTCAGCTGGTCAGAGTCCTCTCTTGGCAATTTAATCAGGAAACACTGGGAGATGGGGCTAGTGGTACTGAGGGTAAGAAGGGAGCCTGAGGTTGGGCTTGGGCTAGGGCAAGTGCATGCTGATATTGCAAGGTATGGAAAGTCACAGTAGAGAGGGGAAGGAGGTGCTTAGAACAGAGGAGACAAGAATAGGCACATGTGAAACGGCATGTGCCATGTGGTACTGGTTTTTAAGAATATGGTTTTCCTTGTAGTAGAATAATTTATAATCCTTTGGGTATATACCCAGTAGTGGGATGGCTGGGTCATATGGTACATCTAGTTCTAGATCCTTGAGGAATTGCCATACTGTTTTCCATAATGGTTGAACTAGTTTACAATCCCACCAACAGTGTAAAAGTGTTCCTATTTCTCCACATCCTCTCCAACACCTGTTGTTTCCTGATTTTTTAATGATTGCCATTCTAACTGGTGTGAGATGGTATCTCATTGTGGTTTTGATTTGCATTTCTCTGATGGCGAGTGATGATGAGCATTTTTTCATGTGTCTGTTGGCTGTATGAATGTCTTCTTTTGAGAAATGTCTGTTCATATACTTTCCCCACTTTTTGATGGGGTTGTTTGTTTTTTTCTTGTATATTTGTTTGAGTTCTTTGTAGATTCTGGAAATTAGCCCTTTGTCAGATGAATAGATTATTGCGGCACTATTCACAATAGCAAAGACTTGGAATCAACCCAAATGTCCATCAGTGACAGACTGGATTAAGAAAATGTGGCACATATACACCATGGAATACTATGCAGCCATAAAAAAGGATGAGTTTGCGTCCTTTGTAGGGACATAGACGCAGCTGGAAACCATCATTCTTAGCAAACTATCACAAGAAGAGAAAACCAAACACCGCATGTTCTCACTCATAGGTGGGAACTGAACAAAGAGATCACTTGGACTCGGGAAGGGGAACATCACACACTGGGGCCTATCATGGGGAGGGGGGAGGGATTGCCTTGGGAGTTATACCTGATATAAATGACGAAGTGATGGGTGCTGACGAGTTGATGGGTGCAGCACACCAACATGGCACAGATATACATATGTAACAAACCTGCATGTTATGCACATGTACCCTAGAACTTAAAGTATAATAATAAAAAAAAAAAAGAATATGGTTTTCCTAAATGTGGTGGAGAAAGGATGATGGATGCCTGGGACTTGGGAGGATGAAGGAAAGAGCACCTAAGCATCAAAGGAAGCTAGGGATGCCCGGTGAGAGGTGGGATGAAGAATCTTCTCATCTGTCTTAAGCACCTGTGTGTCAAATTCCTTTTTATAAATAAAGCCCATACTGAGACCCTCTATAATCTACATAATGTCCTAAACTTTCACCAATGACAAATTTTCCTCTCAGGACAGTAAGTTTCACACCTATTCTCAATTGGGGTAGGACGAATCTTTCCCTTACGAGGTATGGATTTACATTTTGTTCTGATGACAAGTTTCCTGTAGCTGATCACATACCAGACAGAGGAAAGAGAGCATTGTAATGATCTATGAGTTATACTAGCGTGAGTAGAACAAACACAGGCCTAACCACCACTGCATTTTTCTAAACATGGCCTACAGTCAACATACAACATCACAAACACATCCTGTCACTGCCACATAGCATCATGTACTATGCACAGTTCTCACCCTGAAAAGTGAGGTCTTCCTCTTCCATCCCAACCCTGGTCTGGGAATGAGTGTGAAACTCCTTCATAACCCCTGCATTTTACAGGAAATTTTCCTCTCCATGTAAAGCAAACACATGTCTTTTCTATTACGACTCCTTAAATGAGCCCTTTCACCATTCTTGCTGAATCCTCTACTTTCATTGGGGAAGCAGGAGATTGAAGGGGGTTACTGAAAAGTCAAGGCTAAAGTAAAATTAAAATGAAAACACAGTTTCTGAGACCTGCAGAGTGCACAGAAATGGTCTTTGTCTTGGTGGAGCTGGGAACACAATGGTGTAAATGTAGCTCTTGGCATGTGGCCCGCAGGTCTCATTATTTTACAATTATACCCAGATGTCAAACATCAATGTTGGCATTTAGAGCCCACAGAGTTGGTGAGTGTTTAAAATGGTTCACGCCTGCCTTCTGCAAAAGTTAAAGTGAAGAGATGACAGGTTTGTTTAACACAGCATGTGTTTTTCCTAACTAGCCAGTGACAAGAAACAGTTATACAGGTACTTACTATTTATAACCCATGGCCACATCCACAAAATACTTTCTTCTCTGTCGATAGACATTGTCCTTAAATCCCTTAAACACAAAAGAGATTAAGTTATTTAACAAAGTGCTGAAAATTAGCTGCAGAAGACCTAAAAGAAAATCACTGTGGTGTTTATTCAGTGTTCAATTCATATGTAAATCTTATCCTAGGATGGCCATCTTGATGACACACTCAGAAACAAATTGGGCTTACAGTAAAACCTCATTAAATTGGGGCTGTACTAATTTAGGATGTGTGGCAATTCAGGCTAAAGTTTACCTTTCCACTAAGTAAGCAGAATGACTTAGTTGAGCAAGTTGATATTGTGAACAATACCTTTAGGTTTTCAAATATCATTTGCATGTAATTGATCTTAATCACAAATTAATCCTATCCTATTCCTTAAAACAGATCCCTTTAACATGGTTATTCAGTAACTTAACCTAATTTTAATTGCTTTGTATAAATAACTAATAAATGTGACATTTATTATAAATTCTGTCATTTAGAATAATCAACACATTCCCAAATCAGTATGAATTAAAGAGGTTTTGCTGTATTTTATGACTACGGCCACATAATGCAAAATCGATTTTAGGGAATTCGTGCACAGGATAGCAGCCTAGCACCATTCCACTCTGACTTCTTACAATTCTAGTTAGTCTTAGCCAACTTCAAGATTTTTATCCATCATCATCCACTCGGGAAATTAAACATTATGTCTGTCATTTTTCAGTCAAGTGAAATCCTTCAGAGAGGACTTCCTGGTTTACTCAAAAATCTCTCCTCTTGTCAACAGACTTTCCATTTTCCTTTCCTTGAAGCACTTTCAGACAATCAATTCTTTCCAGGGTTGTTTCTTCCAGCTGTTGGAAGCTCAGAAGGAATTGTTGCAATTTGACTCCTACCTCTACAGCCCTGCAAACTGGAAGGATAACCAGGAAGCAAGGGCTTACTAAGAATGGAGGCCAGGCAAGGAGACAAGCCACTGGGATCATGGCATTCCAGAGTGAAAGAACAGGGTGAGGCCCACAAAGGCCTAGACTACCTCTGCTGAACCTAAGACAGTTCTGCAAGATGGGCTGCCCAAGAGGAGCCTCAAACTCATTAGCAAATTGCCCCTCGCTTGCCTGGCTGAAGAGAACTGGCCTCGAGGCTAGGAATCTTCATAGGGCTATCTGCTGGACAGAAATGAAGAACTTCCATTGTCAACAACCTTTCTTTCAGGAATGACAAGAGAGTTACTAAGAGGAGGAGACAGAAGATGCCCTGAGACCGCCTTAACACCATGTAGAAATGAAGTATCCTCTGTCCAAGAAACTAGCACTTTCTTTTACTGTGAATTGGGAGTTTTTAAACTGGAGTTCATAGACAGGCTTGTGAAGTCCTAAAATGTCTATATAAAAAATTTTACAAAATAGTTACCACTGTCCTTGAAGTTTGGGTATTTGGTAAAAATAATAATAATAATAAAATAAATAGTTACCACATTCATAAATAGATCTGTGCCCTTTAAAAAAGGAGTCTCCTGCTGTAGAGGGTAGATGCCGTCATGCTAGAAGGTACTTGTTTCAACACTCACTAGTAAAACTATTGGAGATGGTAAAACCAAAGAATTCCAAGCACCTTTATTATTCAAAAAGAAAACAGGCCATGACAGAAGGAAAAGCGTCCTGTGAAAAGCATAGCATCTGTTCCCCGGTTCCTGCCAGACTGGACACCATGGAAACAGCATCATAATCTGCTGGGCCTCCTGAAGAATCTCAACTGCCTCTCTTCTGCAAACACCTGCACCTTTTCCAAGGACGCAAGAGAGTGATTTACTCATCATGCCTCATTAGCTTAGTGTGGCAGTGATTACGCAAATGTTGTGGGCGATCCAGAACATCCTGGATTGAACCATGTACTGGCAAAGTAAAACAGGGACGCTAGCTGCACTAGTAGTGACAGAGAAACAGCATTCCTTGGCCATCCATTCTGAACTGAAGCCAGGGATAAGGTTACTGGACAAAATACAGGGCACGCAGTTAAATTTGAATTTCAGATAAACAACAAATAATCTTTTTAGTATAAATATGTTCCAAGTATTGCATGGGACATACTTATACCCCAAAACTATTCCTTATTTATCTGAAACTGAAATTTAACTGGGCATCCTAGATATTTATTTGCTCCATCTGGCAACCCTAGCACCCAGAGAGAACCCACCCTCCCTCTCTCAATTTAAATCAAAGGAAATTGAAGACCCAGCCTGAACTCCAAAGTGCTCAGCTAAATTTCTGTTGACACTCAAGTAGCTATCCCAAATAGGTCAACCGTATTAGAATATTAGAATCACCTGGGAGCTTTAAATAATACATCAAACCTGGCCACATTCCCAGAGGCCCTGGCATCAGTACTTTTTAATTCTCCACACGTGATTTGAATGGAAAGCTAAGGTTGAGAATCACTGAGCTAGAACATTAATTAAGACATTAGTTCTCAAACTTTAGATCTCATCAGGGTCTCCTGCAGATACTTTTAAATGCAGATCCCTGGGCCATCCCTGAAAGTTCTGACTCAGTAGGCTTCAGATGAGCATCAAGATATTGTACTTTTAACAAACATCTTATGAGTGAACCTTGAACCCCACTTCGAAAGACCTTCCCAGTCTAGATGCTGGCTCCTCAAAATGTGGTCCCCAGGCTCTCTGGTGCAAGCCTTATCTGGGAGATCACCAGAAATACAGAATCCCAGGCCCTACAGAATCATTGTCTGATTTAAAAATGATCTCGGGAAAAAATTTTTGCAATCTACTCATCTGACAAAGGGCTAATATCCAGAACCTATAAAGAACTCAAACAAATTTACAAGAAAAAAACAAACAACCCCATCAAAAAGTGGGGAAAGGATATGAACAGACATTTCTCAAAAGAAGACATTCATACAGCCAACAGACACATGAAAAAATGCTCATCATCACTGGCCATCAGAGAAATGCAAATCAAAACCACAATGAGATACCATCTCACACCAGTTAGAATGGCAATCATTAAAAAGTCAGGAAACAACAGATGTTGGAGAGGATGTGGAGAAATAGGAACACTTTTACATTGTTGGTGGGATTGTAAACTAGTTCAACCATTGTGGAAAACAGTATAGCGATTCCTCAAGGATCTGGAACCAGATGTACCATATGACCCAGCCATCCCACTACTGGGGATATACCCAAAGGATTATAAATCATGCTGCTATAAAGACACATGCACACGGATGTTTATTACAGCACTATTCACAATAGCAAAGACTTGGAATCAATCCAAATGTCCATCAGTGACAGACTGGATTAAGAAAATATGGCACATATACACCATGGAATACTATGCAGCCATAAAAAAGGATGAGTTTGTGTCCTTTGTAGGGACATGCATGCAGCTGGAAACCATCATTCTCAGCAAACTATCACAAGAACAGAAAACCAAACACCGCATGTTCTCACTCATAGGTGGGAATTGAACAATGAGATCACTTGGACTCGGGAAGGGGAACATCACACACCAGGGTCTATTATGGGGAGGCGGGAGGGGGGAGGGATGGTATTGGGAGTTATACCTGATGTAAATGACAAGTTGATGGGTGCTGACGAGTTGATGGGTGCAGCACACCAACATGGCACAGGTATACATATGTAACAAACCTGCATGTTGTGCACATGTACCCTAGAACTTAAAGTATAATAATAATAATAATAAAAAAAGATCTCAAAGGTGATTTGTTTGCCCCTTGAAGTTTGAAAGACACTGACCTAGATATTTAACCCGATCTAGGGAGCCTCAGCAACCTTACTCTTATATTCCAAGCCTTTTCTGAAGTACCCTATCACAAGGGTCCCTGTGTTTATCTCAGGACTGGGATTATTCCCAGGCATAAAAAGTGCTTAGACAATTTTTCCATCCTCATCAAACAACTTATGAAAACACCAATTTGCCAATATTACATTCTGTGTAATGAACATTTGGTGTGCTCATAAAAGAAATATATGTGGTTTAAAAAATGACAAGAGAGGGGATTGCTAAGTACTTGCAATTATTTCTAGTGGCTGCACAGAAAATAAGAGAAGGTATCATAAGGTGGGTATAATTAGGAGTAATGGAATAAAATTAAGCACAGGAAAATTTATGCTGGGTATTGAAATAAATTTTTTCTCAGCAGGGTCAGTGGTTCCTATGGTTGTTCCATTAAAATGGCTGAACTCCTTTCTCCAGGTTAAGTAATTTTCAAACTAGACTAAGGGGAGTATTTGGAAATAGGAGGTTATCAAAAAATCCTTTACTGTCCAGGCATTGATCTGGATGATTTAATACAGCATTTCTATTTCTGGAATTAAGCATTTACTCTTGCCAAATGCTTTCCAGTTGTTTTATTAACTAGGCTTTTCAAACACCCCTTCGAGGTCAATAACAATTTTATTTCCACTTTTTACATAAAGAACTTGAGGTGCAGAGGTAAAGGGACTTGGCCAAGGTCATTCTGCAAGTTAACAGCTGGTGTCTGTGCAGCCTGGGTACTGCTTAACTGCTAAGTCAGGTTCCTGTGCTAATTCTGATGCCTTCTGGAAGTTGAGAGAGGGGGAAGATAACAATGGGTGATTATTAAAGCCATTTTTAATGTTTTTCTAATGTTCAGAGGCCTTACATGTGAATTACTGGAAAATATTCTGAAATTTTAGGCTATGTTAGCAAATATAACACATTGTTTCTTTGAGAGAATTTTTGAAAATAATGCAGTTGAATTAGGTCTGTTTGACCATTTGTTTGAATGGTATATTTGAATTGGTCTGAGTGGGTATATTATGTCAAATGACTGGTTTAATTGAAAACTTCTCTAGTGTTAAAGCTGTCATAGTCTCCTTTAAAACAGAGGTTCTCAAACTTAAGGGTGGACTCATTAAAACAAATTCCCACATGATACTGACACTGCTGATGTTGGTGTCACACTTAGAGAGCCACTGTGCAGAGTAGAGCCACACTGTCAAATCCCCACATTTCCTCTGTTTAAACAGCAAGGAATGTCTGTAAACTATTACCTGCAGACCACAGAGACGTCCTGTAAGCATTAGTGATCTGCTTAGGTTTTACTCTTTCATCTGCCTATTTTTAGACAAGGGGCACCGAGGGAGGGAAAAATGCCTGTAATGAATAGGTGCATTGCTTACTTCTCCCAGACTATTAACTGTACTTCACTCTGGCCATAAAGAAGTTCCAGGTCTCTTGTGTTAAATAAAAACTGATGTAAAGGGGGGAAGGGGAGAATAATGGGAAATGCTTACCCAAGTATCATATTTCTTTAAAGATGGTCATTTTTATTGGAGTAGAGGAAAGAATGATGGTAGATAGATTCAGGGTAGATGTGGGAAGAGATATGTCTTCCATCATAGCCTTTATTCTAAAACGCTCTGCCTTTCCATTGAGACTGAAGTCAACTACATTACTCTACTCCTAACTACCTCCAGTCAAGGAAAATAGCAGGAAGAATTTTATTCTCTCACTGAGCCCCATAATACCTAGTCCTCCCTAGTTTCCCAGAGGCGTGATCAATTTCAGCTCATCGTTTTTCCAAGGGTCACCATCTGCAAGTATATTTCAGGCTGTCTAATTCCACAGAAATATTCTCTAAGTTTTAGAGTATCCTCCTCTATCCAACCCTTTTAAAAATAAATGCTATGTGAAAATACCATCCTTCTAACCTGCTTCCAGTCAACACACGTACAGGGAAGCTTTATCATTTGGAAGTCTGCTCTCAGTTATGGGGAATAAATAATAAATTGTTCTATAATAAAGTATTGCAGCACAGAACATTGCACACTGCCTGTCACGTAGGTGGAGCTGAGAGAGCATGTGAGAAATAGATTTTACTGGACACTTACTGGGTGGTCGGCATCAAGCTCAGAACCATACATGAGAACTCTGTGAGAACATTTGTCTAACTCAGAGATCTTCCGAGGGAACCAGGGCACATCCTCTAGCTCTGTTGAAAACAGTGCAGGTTCAAAAATATTAGTCCACAGATTGTGTTTTCCCGTTTGCAATATTTGTCAGATTTCAAAATTACCCAACAAGCTAAGACCACCCTTGCCTTCTTCCTCTGTCCAGATATTCTCTGGAGGATTCAGCGTCACAATAGTGGTTTGAAATTTCAGCAACTGAATGAGCTCATTGAATTCTGTTTTCCCACACTCACAGTCCACAAAGATTTCAACCTCAGAACTTCTTCGCCGAGATTTCCTGGATTCAATATGAACCATGTGGACACGTTTTTCCTGTGGAAACATGACCATCTCAAAATCACCTTCAGGGGACAATAAAAGGAATGCCATCAGCTTTTCTTGTTCACGTCTTAAGCAAGGTGCCAAGTACCCATGCAAGAGGAAGAGACAATCTCTTTGTTCTTTGAATAAAACTTGGAAATGTTTCCAACCATTATTTCTGTTAATAAAAAAATCTATATATTCATACTTCTGTGTATAGGTTGTCCTGCCTCATAAAAAACAGAAGGGGCATTTAAAATATAAACTGGCCCTATAAAATGAACATCATCATTTCCCAGAGAGTGGTACACATCCCATAGGTGGCACGTGATTATTTGGGGAAAAAATTATTTATTGCATTATCATGTAATAATCCATATTTATATATTTCTGAAAAACATAACTAAAACTCAAACCCCTAATATAAAGTTTTCTTTTAAAATAAACAGAGTTTTAAAATAGCCTTTTAGAAATAACCTTTTATAATCTTTTTGTAAGTAAACAGTACAAATGGCAAGCAGAAATTTGGGAAGTGGCATGAAAATGACTGAGGCTTGGGAAACACTAGCCAAACTGTAATCCATGTGGTAGAAAAAGAAATAGGAGCAAGATAAGTAGTCAAGAGAGGATCTCTGAAGGCAAAAGGAAAACAAACAACTTAGGCAATTGTGAGGAGGGTGAAGAAAAGGTAAAAAATAATGATAATAACCCCTAAATGGGATCACTTAATAATTGTTCTCTTTTGGCAATCTTCAAACTAGCTTCAACCAAGGATGTGTTGCTGCAACTATCAATCTATGATGGATCTCAGAGATAAGGGCAGTGGTTTAATATTTAAAAATCAGGTTAGAATTTCCCCCAGTGATGTGTTCTTCATTTCCTCTAAGTTAATTGAAGGCTCTGTTCTCTCCATTCCAACCCACCTCCAAATAAGCAGACATTTTCTCACTCCAGATGATACACTGTGATTACCCGCACAATTCCTGATACGATCCTAGATGATCTCAGAATTTTCAGCATAAGAGCAGGATAGGTAGTTTCCAGTGCAAGAATAGTATCAAATCAAACAGCACCCTCTCCTATATAAAGAAACTAGTCTTGTGACTACGAAACTAAATGTTCTATTTCTGTTTTTATTAACCTTTACAATAATGTCATATTTTCTCAACTGGCTGATAATAACATTAAGTTCAAAGTCCAAGAGACTTCACATACATTGTGTCACATTGGGCTTTTAATGACCTTTGGTTGAAGCAGAGTAGATATTTTTAGGGGAACTGAGGTCCAGATGGGTTAAATGGTTTAGCTAAGGTCCAGTGACTAGCTGATGGCAGAGTGAAAACTCAGGGCTGCTAGCTCCTTCTCCAGGAATTTATCCACTGCACCCAGCTATCTAATTGAATTGGCCTGCCTTTGGCACTGTATGGACACAGCCTTGGATGACATAATTATCTGTAAAATATTTCCTTAGATTTCCATTACCACTGTTTATGGTGCCTGATCCTTTCTTCAAGGTCAAAAGAGAACAAGAAATGATTTGCCAAATCAGGCTGCTAATTCCCCTGCTATGATCATCATAGAGGCATCATAATAATGCCTCATAGTTATACACTTTACAAAGCACTTTCACTCATATTATGTCGTCCCAGCAATCCTGTTAGGTAGGAATTATTATTGCAATTTTACAAATAAAGAAATTGAACCTAGGAAGCAGCTAGTGTTTAGCCAAACCAGGAGAACACAGGTCTGAATCCCCTGACTGCAATTCCAGCTATCTTTCCACTGCACTAGCAGCCCAAGGCATCATGCAGAGCCAGGCTCCTTATCTTACAGCTCTCATCAACAGCCACTGCCCCCAAACAAAATGCATTTTGTAAGGGAGGGTGCTTGCTGAAGGGTAGAGAAACCGTTAGGTACATGCTGGCAAGAACACAACAGCTTTTCTGGGCTCTTCCAGCCTCACCCCTAACCAGGATCTTTCTTGAGGGTTCAAACTACAGATTTGGGCCTGAGAAGATGCTACAACATTTCTATAAGATAAGGGAAGAGCTAGCCCCACAATGTATAATATAAGGAGAGTGACTCATCTTCACAAAAAGATACATTAAAACACATAAACAATGAGGCTTAGGGGAATACCGAGTGCCTATACTCATGTATCTCACTTTTTTCGTAATAAACGTGCTCCTAGGACATGTGTAAGTTCAAATGTGAACAAATCAAATTAAGCTGCAGGCTCTTGCTACTTAAGATACCCTGTTTGGCTCCTCTTGTGTTTTCATTTTCAGGTGGGAAGCTCACATTTTTGAAGTACTGACTTCCTAACCTGGCAATAGTCTTCAGAGTTCCTAACAAGCTAACTGCGTTAATAAGCCACAGCTTATACAATTCTGCTTATTTCATTGCTTGACAGACAAACCTCCCTTTTAAAGCCTCTTGCAGTTTGGTTCCTTCGAAACTTTCACCACATTATGCAGAAATTGATTCAGAAACGTTTCAGAGCAGATAACAGGTTTGTAACCAGGCACATAGTCACTTTTAAAATGATGTAATGATATTTTACATTCACCTGAAAGAGCCTCAGTGCTTTTACCAATCCACCGACTTCATTTTTCAAGGAGAAAACAACTGCTGTCTTGCCACTTTCGGTAGCAGTTTCACTTTTGCTGCTTCCCTTGTTGCCTTTGTCGTCATTTTTGCCAGAGTTAGCTTTATTTAGCTTCAGGAATGTCGAAGCATAATAAAACGAAATGTTAGTTAGGGTTCCAGAATCCTGTGTAATTAGATTTTTCCCACACATTTCATTCATAAGCTGGAAGCTCCACCAATCATACAAACTTAAGGTGAAGTTGCCATGTCACTCATCACTTTCAATCATAAATATTGGTCTAATTTACGCTGAGAGACTATTTTCCAGTGGTCTAAGACATCATCTAGTGGTTGAAATTAAAAGGGGATCAGATTTGCTTCGCTTTAATAGCAACAAAAACCTGACTGTCATAAAGCCTGAAGTATCATATATGAACAATTCCTGCCTTTCTAGAATTATTTTACAGCACAAAGTTTGATCTCTTAGCCTCGTTGAATCATATGGAAACTATATGAATTACTAACCATAATAAAAATAAGATCAAACATATTTTTGACAATAATTTTAGTTTTAATTACATTTTAAAAACAAAATATTTATTTCATTCTGAAATATGTCAGCACATGCCCAGAAATTAATGAGTAATATTACTTTCTTCAGTTAGATCCACAGTGTCAATGTGAATCTGCCTGCAAAAGTTTAGCACAGACAAGTGTATAACTCTAAGGCCATCTGTGTCAGAAGACAATGCTTGAAAAGTGACTATTAAAATTCAGCCACAAATAAAATGAAAAAAGAAGAAAGGAAAGAAGAAAACTGGCAAGCTAATTATTAGGAGCAAACAGTAAAATCTGAGAAACTGAAAAAGATTAACACTTCATTAGTCACTTAAGATTTTATATTGCCTGAGGAAGTAATGTCTATTAGTCCTGCTGGCTAAAGAAAAAAATGACAGAGTCCAGTAACTCAGGTCACATTGCCAGAAATGCAGAATAAAAATCTGGAAACTTTATTTAGGAATAGAATGGGAGGAAACAAAACAAAAACAACAAGCTGGGAACTTTCATTTGACAGACAATGCAAAATTAGGATGGTCTGTTTTATATTCTTTATATGCAAATACAGCATTGGGCAGACATAGAAGTAACTCCTGGCAAATGGTGATTTAATACAATCATACCAATCTGCTACATCCTCATGAAACTGAGAAATGTAGGTTTGCTTTGGGACCCAGTGAATAGTTATCTGCCATTGTCTTCTTCTGATTTCTCTACTGGCTTTATTTTCACACATCAGTATTGCCTTACTCACTAGATTATATATAATAGAGATGGAGATTTTATTATGTATGACTTGAGGGAGGGAAGAAGTTTATGCAGACATTGACATTTGACAGTATGTTTAGTCATTAAAAGCTCAAATGTCTCAGTGTTCTTAACATCTGCCTCCTCCTCACCACATAACACATAGATCTCGCATATATAAGTAACATTTTTTATATAAAAGGGTCATACATTAGCATTATCCTGAGCTTTCTTTGTTTTCCTTCTAGCAGTTAATTATGACTTCAAAATTCTTCATTGTAATATCTCATCCAAATATTCATTATATTTAAATGTTAGAAAATCTATTTACATTTTAGCCTTATTTTTGCAAAATGATTTAAATAATTCTACAGAAGTTGCCACGTTTACTTTTCAACATTTTTATCAGTAATAATATGTCAGTACAATGCAGCCCTCTGGCACATATTTGGAACTACGATATTAAAACAGATTATTCTATGACACAGACTGAATTGGATTTGGTTGATAAACTCTGGTAGTACAGTAATATAATATCATTTAATATTTTTAATGACTAGGACCTGGACACATTTTTATTTCATGGTTTTTATTAAATCCCACGACTATTACCTCAAAGCAGGATCTAAACTCCTGCAAATACTGCTTTTCTTATTCTGTAGATATTATAAACATAAAACTCCCTTAAATACTATAGCAAGTGATGTATTGCTTGTATTATTCCATCAAGTAAACTGAAAAGATTGAGCAATGTGGAACACAGAAAAACTTTTGAAAGGAATCCAATCTTTCTTTTATTCCAATAACCTGCACCCAAAACTAAGAACAGAAAATAATAGTTCTGTTTAAAGACCAGGCTTTGTAAACTGAAGAGGGTGTAGGAGACACAATGATCTTCTGAAAACCGTGGAAATTTATTTAATTTGTTCTCCTTACTCCTCCTCCTAATAATAAGTGGCTTTTCAAAATTCTTCACTCTTTTTTTTTTTTTTTTTGGTTGTAGATTTAAGACATTGATTCATACAATCTCTCATTCTTAATGTTCAAGAACTTCTTAACTCTGTACTTTTAAACTTTGCGGAAAAAAAGTTTAGCACGCAGTGACTGGCGCATTCGCTTTACTTATGGAGAGAAGAGGAAGACTGAAGGCAGACAGGAGGAAAGCAGGGTAGAGAGTTTATAAAGAAGGAGAAAGTTGAGGTGTGCGTGCTTACTTACACTACAAGAGGGATTCATACGGTGAGGAGAAGATGGTTACTACCCTAGAAAATACTTCTCCATAGTGCCAGGTACGTAGTACTCACTGTTAAGTTGCCGAGTAGCTGATGCTCTTCGGGCACTGCTGAATCCAGGGAAAACCCTCTCCTTGCCCAGTATTTACTGGAAAACATCATCATTGCTGGCTGCATGGATCCCAGTGTAATATTCTCTCTCTGCAGCAGGGGGGACTAGAGGGGCAGTAGCAGCGCTGGCGGAGATTGAGAGGAAGGGGCGTGCGATCAGCTGCCTGCTTGGGGCGCTGTCCAGAACCCTGGTGCTGAAGAGCAATGAGAATCCTCCCATCCCCGGGCTCCTTTATATGAATGACTGGAGACTGATGGAAGGCTGATTAGAAAGAAACTCATTTCTGGTTGCCGATGGCCACAGTCAGATTACAGACCTGAAGCCTGGGGTTATCTGGGCTCATGGTGTGATTCGTTTCATAGGTCGAGTAGCTTTTTGGGCGGGGATGGTGGAGAACAATACATAAGGGGGTGTTATTTGTACAAGAAACCATCTATCCCCTGACGTTAGCTCTCTCATCTCTCAAGCCTGCCGCTGGCAAGTTAACCTCAGTCTTTAAGCAACTGTGAATTCAAAGATTTTGTGTTTCTTTCCAAAATTAGAAAAATAATTTACGAAGGATCAGCACTGCTGAATCCTTAAACCATTTTATGGATTTTTAAATTTTTAATTTTTATGGATAACGAATAGTTGTGCATACTTATAAGGTACATGTGATAGTTTGACACAAGTGTGCAATATGTAATGATCAAATAAGGTAATCAAGATATCCATTGCCTCATTTATCATTTCTTTGTGATAGAAACATTCCAATTCCACTCTTACAGTTATTTTAACATACAAAAGAAAATAAATTATTGTGTTCCAGAATACTAGATCTTATTCCTTCTATCAGCCTATTTTTTTACTCATTGATCAACTCCATTTTATGTTAATAAGCTTTTTCTGACCTTACATATTGTAATTTTGTGCATGCAAACATGTGAGTGTACATATGTGTAATGGCTTTCATAGAAGGACTTCTTCTTAATCCTGTGATGCCTCTATGTAGAGTTATATGGAGGAAAATGTATTGTAAAGGAAATGTAAGGGTTTGATTTAGCCACAGGGAGTTTACGTATAGCTCAGATACTAACCCTAGAATCTTCCTTACTAAATGAGAAATAAAAGGAAACTAGATTCCCATATATCAGCCATTCATTTTAACACTCTTGTGGTTACTGAATTTTTTCTCTCCACTGAAAATCATGGAAATTTAATCACTGACATAACCCTTTCATATAAAAACTGCTACTTAAATATATGAGATCTGTGTGTTATGTGGTGAGGAGGAGGCAGAGGTTAAGAGTACTAAGACATTTAAGCTTTTAATGACTACATATACTGTCAAACATCAGTGTCAACTAGATCAAATCCAGCAACTTGACATGCATAGATTAATCAATATTCTTACTATTCAAACCTTAGAAAGTCATAAAATTCACAAGGCCACAGGAAAATGTTACCAATCTCCTGAAGAATAAAAAACTCTTGGCCAAATGTGCTTGTTTCACTAAAAATCTAAACAAAATCTGGTGCTGGCACTGCTTGCCTATATAAAAAAAAAAGTTTTTCAAAACAAGTTGGAATGAACTAATATTGACTGAAGTTTAATTGTTTCTGGAGTCTTGAAGGGACATAATTATTAATTGATCTAATTCTGAATATATTATTTGGTTTACATATTCTGTAAAGGTCAGCTCTAATCAGCTAATAGGAGAAGCAAGCTTAAATAAGATGAATGAAGTAATGACAATAATAGCTAATGTTACTGAGATGTAATGAAAGAACCAGGGATGTGAAGGGATAAAATCCACTAGACAGTGTCCCTGCTTGGATGTGAAAGCGAGGGGAAAAAAAGACATTAAAAGTAATTTATTTAAAATATATATTTAGAATATTAAAGATTTAACTACTTTTTCTCACCCTAGAAACCCTATTAAAACAACATAAAAATTCCTTTTTCAAGGTACATAAGAAATGCATAAATTGGAAAACAACAGCAACAAAAAATTAGCAGCTTGAAAGAAGAAAAAATGATCAAAGGTTTTGCAGTCATGGGAAAGCTGAACTTTAAGCTATCAATGAAGAAGACTGAGAAGCAACGCAATTTACATAACAGAATATCCTAAAGGCTCAAATATCTCTGGAATTGAAGGTAGATGAAACTGAGGAAGAGTGGTTCGAAGTGTGAGAAGCAGTTAGACAAATCAAAACTTTATAACAAAGTTACAATAATCAAGACAGTGTGGTACTAAGGACAGATATATAGGTAAATGAAATAGAATTGAGTAGCCAGAAATAAACCCTTACATGTAGAGGGAACTGATTTTCAACAAAAGTACCAAGACAATTCAATGGGGAAAGAATGATCTTTTGAACAAACTGTCCCAGAATAACTTTGGATATCCACATGCAAAACAATGAAGTTGGATTTCTATGTCACATTGCAGACAAAAATTAACTCAAAATGAATCATAAACACACACGTAAGATCTAAAATTAAAACTCTTAGAAGAAAGGATAGGAGTAAATGTTTTTGGCTTTTGATTAGGCCATTGTTTCTTAGATACGATACCAGAAGCATAAGTACCCAAAGAAAAAAATAAGATTTCATCAAAATTAAAAACTTCTGTGCTTCAGAGAACACCCTCAGAAAAGTGAAAAGACAACCCACAACACGGGAGGAAATATTGGTAAACCATGTATCTCATAGGAGACAGTATCCAGAATAAAAAATTCTTACAACTCAGCAATGAAAAAAACGAATAGACCAATTTTTAATTGGGAAACAAAGTTTATTTGAGACAGCTTGCTCTGTTACCCAGACTGGAGTGCAGTGGCACAATCATAGTTCTTGGCAGCCTCCACCTCCTGGGCTCAAGCGATCCTCCTGCCTCGGCCTCCCAAGCATCTGGGACTACAAGAACAGGCCACCACACCCAGCTAATTTTTTCTTGCTGTGGTAAAGGCAGGGTCTTCCTATTATGCTAAGGCTGGGCAAAAAACATTAATAGACATTTCTCCAAAGAAGATATGGCCAATGGAAACAGGAAAAGGTGCTCCACATCATTAGTTGTTAGGGAAATGCAAATTGAAAAACACAGTATGACTTCTGACCCACAAGGATGGCTAAAATAAAAAAGACAGACAATAACAAATATTGGTAAGGAAGCGGGAAATGTGAAACACTCACACCTGGTGGTATTATAAAATTGTACAGTCACTTTGGGAAACAGTTCGGTGGTTTCTCAAAATGCAAAACATAAAGTTACTGTATGACTCAACAATTTCACTGCTAGGTATGTGTAAAATGGTGTAGTTACTTTGAAAAAACGTTTGGTGGTTCCTTACAAAGGTAAAACTAGAGTTACTACATGATTCAGCAATTCCACTCTTAGGTGTACACCCAAGAAAAATGAAAACATATATCCACACAAACACTGTACATGAATGTTCAAAGCAGTATTATTCATAGTAGCCAAGAGTAGAAACAACTCAAATACTATCACGTAATGAAAAAAAAAAAGATATATCATAAATAAAATATTATTTTGCAATATAAAGAAATGAGGTACTGATACATGTCACAATATGGGTGAACCCTGAAAACATTATGCTAAGTGAAAGAAGCCAGTCACAAAAGACCATGCATGTATTGTAAGATTTTGTTTATATGAAATGTCTAGAAGATGTTAAAAGAGATCATTTTAAAAAGAGAGAGAGACACAAACAGAAAGTAGATTAGTGGCTGCCAGGGGCTGGAAAAAAAGAGGAGGTGGGGAATAACTGCTAAAAGGTACAAGGTTTCTGTATGAAAATGTCATAAAATTAAATATTAGTGATATTTACACAACTTTGTGAATATACTAAAAACCACAAAATTGTACACTTTAAGGCAGGGATATCATTTTAAGGCATATACATCATATATGGCATATACATCATATATGGCATATACTTTATATGCCATCATATATGGCATCATATATGGCATCATATATGGCATACTTTTTATGCCATCATATATGGCATATACTTTAAGGCATATACATCATATCTCAATAAAGCTGTTATCTTATTTTTAAAAAGCAGTTAAAATTCCATATTCTCCTTGACTATTCTAAATAGCCACGCCACCTCCTCTTGGGAAGGTTACTCTCTGGAAAGGGTAAAACAAAGGGCCTCTGTGCTTAGGCGCATCAAGCATAGTTGAGAATAGGGGGCACCATTCTGATTAAATGAATATATAGAGGTATTGAGACTCATATCATGACATGGAGACTCCCAAACCTCAGAAGGCTGACAGCCAGGCATTTAGTCTTCAGCCAAATAAAGACAAAAAAAATTCCTTGGAGAATCTGGCAAAGGCAAGATCTTAAAACACAGTGAGAGCTAAGATAATATTGAATGCTCTGGACAAAATAATGCAATCAGATTACCCTGTAAGTAAGCTCACATTTGACAAGCCCCAATTTAAATATTTGTTGGAGAGTGTGGGGTTAGATTAGTGACAACTATATGTAAAATCAGCAAGTAAAAAACCTCGATAAAAATTAACTCCCCAAGAAAAATGAAAATTAGGGCTGAAGGGGAGCATGTCTCGTTGGAGGATTACATTTACAAAGTCATAACATAAGCACTAAATATTGACCTAACCAATATTATATGAATTATATTGGAAGACAGACAGATAAGAAAGTGTGCATGTGAATAATAGGGGCTGTGGGGAGAGGGTAAACAACTAAATTCTCGTCTTCCAAGATGAAAAATCAATGGTTAATGCCTAGAGCTGCACAAGCACGACCTGACAGTTGAAAGTCTTGCCACTGGTAGGGGATGAGGAGGGTAGGAGGATATGGATGGTGGGGAGAAGGGAAGGAACAGTTTCTCATAATAACAAATCTTGTGGAAACCATGTACATGTGTGACATTGATTATAAAAATATAAACTTTGAAAATAAATTATGCTGGGCATAATGGCTCAGGCCTATAATATCAGCACTTTGGGAGGCCAAGGCAGGATGACTGCTGAGTCCAGGAGTTTGAGACCAGCCTGGGAAATATAATGAGACCCCATCTCTACAAAAGACAAAAATAAAAATAAAAATAAAAATTACTAGTGTAATGGTATGTAGCAGTATTCCCAGCTACTCAGGAGGCTGAAGCAGAAGGCTCGCTTGAGCCAAGTAGTTCAAGGCTGCAGTGAGCTATGGTCATGACACTGCACCCTAGCCTGAGTGACAGAGCAAAACTCCATCTCTAAAGTAAATACATAAATGAATAAATGCTGCATGGAAATAAGGCATTTTTTTAAGTAAAATGAAGTTTAAATCTTTGCTTTGCTATTTCCTACTTGTGCTTAAGCAGGACACATTACTTCACATTTCTCAGCCTCCATTTCTGTAATAGAAGGGCAATAATATCTAAACCTTATAGGGCTGTTATGCTGATTGTATTGGATATGTATAAAGTGATTAACATGGTGGCTGGCAGATATTCGACACTCAAAGTGTTAATTATCTTCCTATACCTCATTGATTCTGAAGCCAGAGTAATATAAAATTGAGCATTGATTTGCAATATTTGACAGAAATTTAAGAGACATGGATACCTAGGTTTTAATGAGGTGGTTGCCCTCATAATTCGTGTTAAGTAAGAAGTCAATAGTCATAAGGTGAGCCAACAGAATTGGTTTGGATCAAGCAGCTACAGGGGCTAGACGTCAGGAAGTGGAAAATTGAGTAGAAAATACAAAGAGAGATATTGTCAGATAAGGAGACCTCCAATATAGTATCTTACAGGAGGAAGAAGGCCATGTGATCATGAATGGCCATGATGACAAACAGCTGAGATATGAAGTAGGGGTCCACAAAATTAGGGAAGTTTTATGTTAAGAATATCAATGAGTCCTCAACATAGGTATTTGTTGTCATTGAGGAAAGTAGCGAAATGAGAGAAATACTATAAACCAGTCCTTAAAACACCTGGATAAATGGAAATGGCTTCTGAGAGGCTGTAGCCCCTATGAACAAAGAAATGAAAAAGGCAATATAAATAAACTAAAACAACCAAGGGGTTGCTGAAGCGTCCGTGGCCCACAATTGGAAGAGACCAACCTATCCATGCCTACCAATTTCCATGTTGTAGACAGAAAGTGAGAGGCCTGAGGACTCCTTATTTCTTCTCCTTCCCTTACCACTCACACGCATCATGCTGTCCAAGTTAGAAGCCAGCTGGAAAGGCAATGTCATGAAGAGAAAGCTAGGCTTCAGTAGTGCAAAGAAATGTGTTTGGGAGAAAGAATGAAAGGACATGAGTATACTTAAAATAAGGGAGAATTTTCCTGGCAACACCCCAGTGTGAATGGAGAAAGCAGGTGTAAAGTTATTAATGGATAGATATTGAATGTGAGTGTTTGGAGATACTCAAAGCAACAGTGGGAGTTTCAAGATTGGAATTCAACAAAAAGTCTGATTCCTTTTCCTTTAATAACTTGTCCTTTAGATTTTAAGCCATCATTCCAGTCTATCAAGTATGTGTCACAAGCAAATTTGATGCATGTGCTTACTGTGCTTAAATTCATATTGAACAAGACAAGAGAAAGGGCTGACTTCTATGTTTATAGCACACAACCAAGCTAACAATCAGTTTGGCTGGATTTTTTTTTCCCATTGACATTTGTCTTCTAGAGATTATAGGGTATACTTTAGTCTTCTTGGAAGGAATTGTTCTCTATTACTACCAACCACTCCTAATTTTGTCAAATTAACCGCATGAATATCATACCAAAATAAGTTTGTTGCCCATCTAATGTGCTTCCTTGGTTTATCAGTATTGTAACTTATCAATAAAAGGAAACGAAATAAGCCTGCAATGATTTACTTTTAGGAAACTCAAGCAGACTCCTACATAACACCATTTTATTTTCAAGATATTAACAAACCAACGTCTCTCCTGACTTTGAGTGAAGTCTTGATTATTAGTCTCAATAGTCAATATGAGTGATGCACTGTGCTCAGATGAAAATTTCCAAAAATTAATTTCCAAAAATTAGCACTTCAACTCATACTGTAACAGATGAAGGTGTTTATAACACAAAAGTATTTGTTCCTGCTGATTACTCTCAAATACTAGATAAACTATCATTTGAGAGGGAAAAAGGATAAACAAAGAAAAATTGCACTGAAACTTTGCATGAAGGTTTTGTCAACCATCTAGACATGCAGGCAATACAATCTGCCCTGAAATCAAGCAGGACAATTTGATATCAGAGTCTGACCGAATTGACCTAATGTTGAAGCATAACCAAAAACAGCTGTCCACAATATTAAGCATTGTTTCCTAATAAAATGTTCACTGTCAAACAGACACTGTAATTTCCCATACTACTTAAAATGTTTAACGCAGACATGTCATTTTTAATTTTGTGATTATTTATTGATTGAGGGTGATCAGACCTCATAAATAAGCAAAACATGACCTATATCTTGCACTCTTTTCTCATCATCATTTAAAATAATTTTTATAAAGGGAGAATGGACAAAGGCAAGCATATCTAAGCCAAATATGAAGAAAACTGAAGCACAAAAAGAATAGTGATTTATGGTGGGGTCAGTAAGGCTGTGGCTCGGAAGACACCGGAATACACAGTTCAGATTTGAAGTCAAAATGACCTCAGTCAATAGAAAACAAACCGATGGGTGCCTCAAGGCTCTATCTGTAGGGTAGTATGTATGGGGAGGAAAAGGGAACCACATAGCTGTAAGATTCAAAAAGATGGTTTGTGGCAGTATTTGATTGCCATGAAATAATAATAATGATATCATTTATAAGTGCTTTATCACGCCCAGTACCATATTAGACAATTTTTTTTTTTTTTTTTTTTTTTTTTTTTTTTTTTTTTG
>NC_045443.1:69233417-69270023 GCF_002776525.5 Piliocolobus tephrosceles | reverse complement strand
TTTTTTTTTTTTTTTTTTTTTTTTTTTTTTTTTTTGAGACGGAGTCTGGCTCTGTCGCCCAGGCTGGAGTGCAGTGGCCGGATCTCAGCTCACTGCAAGCTCCGCCTCCCGGGTTTACGCCATTCTCCTGCCTCAGCCTCCCGAGTAGCTGGGACTACAGGCGCCCGCCACTTCGCCCGGCTAGTTTTTTGTATTTTTTAGTAGAGACCGGGTTTCACCGTGTTAGCCAGGATGGTGTCGATCTCCCGACCTAGTGATCCGTCCGTCTCGGCCTCCCAAAGTGCTGGCATTACAGGCTTGAGCCACCGCGCCCGGCCCATATTAGACATGTTATATGTACTCCATTTACTCCTCATAACTGAGGTAGGTAATATCCTCATCTACAGATGAGAAACTGAGGGCTGAGAAGCCTGGTCACAAAACTAAGAAGCAACTGAGCCAGGTCTCAAATCCATGACTGACTCAAATCTGTGCTCTTAAAATTTTTGTTTTACTTCATAAGTAGACATTTTCTAATATGAACAATTCAGTTTGACTAAATTATTTTTTGACATTTGACTTCCAAAGCTTATAGAATAAACTTTTATCCTTTGCAAGAATAAAGCACCTTATAAAAGTGACCCAGGCATCCAGACTCCACCCTGATTTCACCTTGAATTTGAGAAAACAAGCCCCTAAAGCAAGTTGTACTATTTGATAAGACCTATCAACACAGTTCACATTATTTGTGTTTACATGGGTATAAAATTCTAAATTGTGGTCAAGAAACTTTGGGTCAGCGATAGCATATAAATTATAAGAGAAGAAGAATAAAAATAGGGCATATAAAACTTTTAAGTTTTTTTTCTTCTCCTTTTTTTGAGATAGAGACTTGCTGTTGCCCAGCCTGTAGTGCAGAGGCATGATCTCGGCTCATTGCAACCTGCACCTCCTGGGTTCAAGTGATTCTTGAGCTTCAGTCTCCCTAGAAGCCTGGATTACAGGTGTCCACCACCACACCCAGCTAATTTTTGTATTTTTAGTAGACACGGGGTTTCACCATGTTGGCCAGGCTGGTCTTGAACTTCTGACCTCAGGTGATCCACCCACCTCAACCTCCCAAAATGTTGGGATTACAGGCATGAGCCACCGTGCCCAGCCACAGTTTTTTAAAGCAAGCTTAACAACAAAGACTGTATTTTTTGAATTCTGTGGCGATGCTCTTAGACAATGTGAGTCTTTAAGGAAAACTTAGGAAACTTAGGAGATTAAAATATGAGTGAACCCTGGACCAAGGGTAGGCCTCTTATGGATCTACTCCATATTATGAAGCTATCAAATACAATATTTATAATTCAAACCTTCTTACAGAATAAACTCTCTTCTAAACTTATTTATGTCTAATTCTGAGGGGTAGAGCTGAAGAAGGATGTGGAAACCTCAGCAACCCAGACATGGGAAAAAGTGTCACAAAATCAAATTCAGTGACCCATAAAAATGAGAATTTCTGTGGTAAAGAATCTCCTTTTCTACAAGTGTTGTGTGTGTGTGTGTTGTTTTTAAAAGGAAGGTGTATTCTCATGTTCAGAATGATTCAGTTATCCTGTTAGGATCAAGGGGAATATATTTGGAGAAAGGATGTTTTTTTGGTGGGAGGGCAGATAGTTATCACCTTAAGCACTTATCATTTCTTTGCATTAGCAACATTCCAATTCTACTCTTTATTTTGAAATACACAATAAATTATTATTAACTACTGTCATCCTATTGTGCTACCAAACACTAGATCTTATTCCTTCTAATTGTATTTTTATGCCCATTAACCACCCCTTCTTTGTCCCACCTCCCCACTGCCCTTCCCAGGCTCTGGTAATCATCATTCTACTATCTCCATAAATGCAATTTTTCTTAGTCTCCACATATGAATGAGAATATGAAATATTTTTCAGTGCCAGCTTATTTCAATTAACATGTCCTCCAGTTCCATCTGTGTTGTCACAAAAGTCAGAATTTTATTCTTATGGCTGAATAATATTCCATTGTGTATATGTACTACATTTTCTTTATTCATCTGTTGATGGATGCTTAGGTTGAGTCCGTATCTTGGCTCTTATAAATCATGCTGCAATAAACATGGGAGTACACATATCTCTTGGATAAGCTTATTCCCTTTCTTTTGGATATACACTCAGCAGTGGGATTGCTGGATCATAAGGTAGTTCTTTTAGTTTTTTTTTTTTTTTTTTTTTTTTTTTTTTTTTTTTTTTTTTTTTTTACTAACTTCCATATTGTTCTCCATAGTGGTTGTACTAACTTACATTCCCACCAACAGTGTATGAGAGTTCCCCTTTTTCCACATCCTCACCAGTGTCAGTTATTGCCTGTCTTTTGATAAAAGCAATTTTAATCGGGGAAGGATTCTACTGTGTCTGACTGATGGCTTCAGGATTCTGTCATCTGAACTGACCACATTCTTATTCCTTAAATTCCATCCCTAACATGTGCCTTTGCCAAGACAACCCATCCATTACGTAAGCTGTAGCTTATGAAGCGCTCTTCAGGTATGAAATGTCAATGAAAAGGATTCTTTTCTCCTCTGTCTTCACTTGTCAATAAAACTTTGGCAAAAGTCATCCTCCACAGAAAGTCCAAAGGTTAGTTTAGAAAAACATTATTAGTTAGTAGGATGTGGCGGAAGCTAGTGAGAACCATGATAGTTTCTCCTCCTTTAAGAAGTCTTTAGCTTTTAATACAGAATGCTTAAAAGCTCTGTTAATCAAAGAATATTTGCCCCAAAGTTACTCAACTTTTGAATAACTTTGGGACATATATTTGAGCAAGTTTAAAAAATTCAGCTTTTAGACTTCACTTTACACCTTGATGTGCAAAAGAAGACTGGATGTTGTCCATTTGGGGGAAGAAGTGTCTAAAGGGGCATCGATATATTTATAATAGCATTACTTGTAAAAGTACAAAAACTAAAATAACTTAAATTTCACTCCAAAAACCTAACAATTTAATTTCTATATAATCTATTAGGGTTAGATGCTGTTAACTTTTTTTTTTTTTTTTTTTTAAGAGATAGGGTCTTGCTCTGTCTCCCAGACTGGAGTGCAGTGGCACCATCATAGCTCAATGTAACATTGAACTTCTGGGTTCAAGCAATACTCCCATCTCAGCCTCCCAAAGTACTAGACTCACAGGCATGAGCCACCATGCACAGCCTAAATACTGTTAATTTCCAATGACTTACTTCCTAGTCAGCAAACACTACATTTGGCTCATTTAAGACTTGACTTAGTTAACAAAAAAAGCATGTGGCCAAAATCGTTGGGTACATACTCCATATCCATGCCCCCGACAGTGACTGTAGCATGCAGTGTTAATGCTGACATTCAGAAGAACCATGATGGCCGCCCTACTGGAGAGCAACTTGCTTTGCAAAGCGAGTCAGTGACACCAAATGGAAGAGATTCCAGTACCTACACCATCAGGGAAAACAACACTCAAAGCCATAGAAAAACAGCCCTATTTGTATTTTTAAAGCAGTTTACCAACCCACTGGGTTCTGTGCTTCCAATAAGACTAGTGTGATGTTGGAAACATTGACTGTCACAGCAAAAGTCCCTCTCAGAAGTTAATAGGTCTTTTTAATTAAAAAAGCTAAACTAGACTGCTGCTCACTGATCGCAGCAAAGCTTACTGGAATTTCTTTTCATTCTGTCACCTTTTGCAGAGACAGAGGTATGTGAGGAGCAATATACTATCCAGATCACTTGAGAGTGAGAGGCATATTTAATAGCTCACTTCCTATTATTCTAACATCCTGATTTCATTAATAGGGATTGAATCACATTAGGCAAAGATGATATTCCTGATTCCTGAAGACTTTTTTTTACAATCACTTCTTTTAAACATTGATTTCATAAACAGTGTAATTTCCCAGGTGGCTGAAAGAAGTGCTGTGGATATCAAAAAAGAGTGTGGATGTCCAGTACAACTGTAGACACTCCCCCAACCTTTCTATCTAAGGGTAACACACCGTTTTTCCCTGTGTCAAGATGGATGGCCTGAAAATAGAAGCCTGCTTACAACAATGGGGAAAGCATTTGTAATTAGAAAACTGCTCAAAAATACACAACTTAAATTCCTCATAAGATCCCAAGGGAAGAACAGGCCAAATATGGTTGCATCATTCAAATGGCAGTGTATATACGTATGTCCAAGTACAGATACTTAGTATCAGGTAATGACATTAGGTACTAATGGAAGCCTTTCAGATTCCAATAATTTAATCTTGTTTCGTGCTCAGAAGTGACACAAAAAGCTTAACTTTCTTCAGAAAGTAAGAAATGAGGAGAAATCTACATATAACAAGCTGAGCTGTCACTTTTTACTAAAAATGGCGACCAGAACTAGAGCAAATCCATTTTAGAAAATCAAGGAACAAGTTTTTTAAAAACTAAGGGAATTGTCCACTTGGCCATAAATCAAAAGATTACCATATGAAATACAATATATAATGGTAGTGCTCTAGCTTCAGAGGGGCTCAGGAAATCACCTAGATGCTTGTTAAAAATGCAGATTCCTGATCTGACTTCCAAAGACTCTTGACTCTGTAAGCCTGAAGTAGCACCTAGACATGTATCTTAATAATACAGACCAAGGATCTGGAAACAAACACTCTGAAGATATTTTAATTAATGGGAGCTCAGCACACAAAATCATTAGCATGTTATACATTGTTACTATTCTGTTAAATAACTTGTAACAACGGTTACCAACATTTGAGGAAAATGAAAGAACATTTTCAGAAACTATGTGACCTGCCTCCAAAAACATGGAGGTACGCCCACAAGACTTTGCATACAATGAGGTTCCTGGATCTTCTGAAAACCCCAAGTAAAGATGCCCAAGCTAAAATGATGTTCTCCTGGCACATATCTGCACATAAGTCAGTTGAAGCTGTAGGTTCTTCAATAAACATTTAGGGTTACTTTATACAAACTGTCTTTAATAATGGGCATGCTTATATGTGAATTTCACATAAGAATTCATCGGCCTCCCTCTATAAAATTTCTTGGCAATGCCAAGTTCATAACAATCACTCATTATCTGTCCCAAGACTTTTTTACTGCTCGAAAAAAAAATTTAGTATCTAATCACTAAGACTAAAGTTCCTTATAAACAGATGAAGAATCTTAGACCCATGAAATTATTAAAATGGGGAGGTTCTTAAATGCAAAACGTTCCCATAGATTCATGCCAGAATTGAAAATACATATGCATTTCAACTTCTATTGAAGTTATGTTCCGATAAACACATCATAAATTGAAGACATCATTAATCAAAAATGCTTTTAATACATCTAACCTACCAAACATAGCTTAGCCTACCCTACCTTAAACATGCTCAGAACACTACATTAGTTTACATTTGGGCAAAATCATCTAACACATAAAGCCTATTTTATATAACAAAGTGTTAAATATCTCATGTAATTTATAGAATATTGTAGTAAAAGTGAAAAACGGCTGTATGGGTACTCAAAGTATGGTTTCTTTTCAATGCACTGCTTTAAAACCATCATAAATTTAGGTGAATGTTTGTAAATCAAATCATAATAAGTTAGATCGTCTGTACTTTTAACAGTTAATGTTAGAAACTGAATTTTAACAACTTTACCACATAATACAGCACATATTTTACATGTTATAAGGGTGGGGACAGAGCATCTTGTGAAAACAAAACCAACCTTTAAAAAAAACTAGTAAATTTACCTGAACTATATATTTTAGCAATATTAATAGCACATAGTATTTGCTAACTGGACTCTGTGGATTGATGAAGACTTTTTCTGGAACTATACTACACTATCACTTCCATATAAAAAATACGCTAGATAGAAATGCAGTTTAGTAAAAATTGTTTTAACAAGTAGTTTGGTAATAAAACTTGACAGAAGTTCAACTTACTAAATGTATTAAGATTTAAAAAAAAAAAATCTGAAGTGGGTATCACATTATGCAGTAGGAAAACTCCCAAAAAGTCACTGTCCAGGAAGAACAAGCAGGACATCAAGATGTTCTAAGCAATTTCCTGAATAGCAGGAAATGAAAGGCTGGAGATGCTGGGTTTTTGATCAGTTTATGTTCTTTTTCTGAATAGGCTTACTCATTATTAACTGATGAAAGATAATACACATAATATTAAAAACTAAAATCTAACGGTTCTACTGTTGTGATTGTCAGTTAATGCTCAACCAGGAAAAAAGTTCATTTTGTCCCCTAACTTTCTTGGGGGAAAAAGTCTAACTCTAGGACCATTTTAGAACTACACAACTTTTTTCTTTACACTATCAGCATCACTTGTAGTAAGTTGCTTTACAGAGTCAAATAACTATATCCTTCAAGGCAACACTGTGCCCATTTCCATGCTAATGAAAATTTTTTTTCAGTTTTAAAAGGGATGTTTTTCATTTCCATAACTTATTCAGATGATCATTTTAATCGCATAAAAATGAGATGAATTGAGGTCCATCTTGGATGTTTTTTCTTCTATTAAAGAATTAGCCGGGCACAGTGGCTCACACCTGTAATCTCAGCACTTTGGGAGGCTGAGACAAGTGGATCACTTGAGGTCAGGAGTTCGAGACTAGGCTGGCCAACATGGCGAAACCCTGTCTCTACTCAAAATACAGAAATTAGTTGGGTGCGATGGCACAAGCCTGTAGTCCCAGCTCCTCGGGAGGCTGAGGCACGAGAATCGCTTGAACCCAGAAGGCGGAGGCTGCAGAGAGCCGGGATTGTGCCAATGCACTCCAGCCTGGGCAACAGAGCAAGATAGTCTCAAAAAACAAAACAAAAAAAAAAGCAGACTATTTCTAAGTATAATTTAACTAAAAACACTACTTCAACTTCAAATTTATTTTAATGATATATACAGGAGTTAACAACTTACAATTAAACCAAAATAAGTTATGTTAATTCCACATAACTTAAAATCATGCAATACTGCATGGTAAAAACAACAGCTTTGTGCACATACAATTATTGAGACTCATGAGAGCATCTAGAAACTTTTCAAATAAGCTTTTTGCAAAGAGTACTTTATAAAAATTTAAACACCTGATTAATCAGTTAATGCATTATTAGGAAAGATAATAAACATTATTAGTAAAGTGAGGTTACAAGCAATTAATTTTAAAATTATACCAGGTACAGGGTTGAACATAATCTCATGAAATAAATGTTTAAGAAAATAGTTTTGAAAAAGATCTCATATTGAAGCCATGTTAAATTTTGATAAACCAGGTTATATAAATCAAGTTTATTCAGTTAATGAAAATATGCCTAACCTTTCTTATACTCATAAATAAGTACTTATATATAATCTTTATATACAAGTGAAGAAAAGTTCAATGTAAAAAATACACTGCCAATCCACTTATTATGGTTGAAATAATTATTTGTCTACACATTAGACTGCATTGATGAAAATGTCCAATTTAAGTCACATTTGACCAGCATAAATATTTGAGTATTGTTGTAAACAATAGAGAAAAAAATCCTTTTATTTTTATTTTTTATTTCATTACTGGGTAACATCTACTTCTCAGCTTAGAATGCTATAGAAGGCCTCCATATTTAATTTAATCAAATCCCAAACCCAATAAACTTAGAGTAAACAAAGTGAATGTTTTTCAAAGTGCGTAATTTCCAACTCATCCACTTGCGATATTTATCCAATTCCAGTTCATCAGCAAGAAAATAAAATGTACTTGGCTATAAAAATACTCAGGAATGTTATCGAAAAGGAAAGGCTATTTGGTAGAAGTAACTACAAAAATAATTAGTTTAAATCTTTGTAAAGCTTTAATGTAAGAACATCAGTACACTTTCTTTACATAAACCTTAAAGCATGATCAATACCAAGATTTTAAATTTTCAACTTTCAAGTACTTGAAAAAGAGTTGCAACAAAGTGTCTCTTCCCAAAAAAGCAAGAAGAGTGATCATGCAGGTGTTAATCTGCAGACATCTGAGGACACTGGTATCCGTGTTGGACTGTCATCTCTGGATCCATTGGCAGAGAGTGCAGGCAAGGCATTACTTTGAAACGCAGATGTAGGACGAGGAGTCATGACAACATTTTCGTCTTCACCAACGTCCGAATCTGGTGTTGTAACTTCACTATCTTGAAGCCCAAGAATCTCACAGACTGCTTGTGGCAATTCCTGGATATGAAAAATCAAACTCAAAACCATATTTCACCACAGAGGAAAAATAACCACAAAGTAACACTTCTGTTTAAGACTACATTGATTCCAGAATCTGAGCATTTGTCCTAACAATGTGAATGTCATGTACCCTTCTCACAACTTTTTTCTCAGCTCCAAATGAAATGCTAACCACCTTTCTTTCCCTAAGTGGTTCTTGGGTATCTTCCAGATTAGTCACTCTCCATCCCACCTCCACATTCCCACAAACATAGCATGTCCTAATATTTGGCATTTATCTCTTTCTACTTTTTGTAATAATATCTTACTTAGACCATCTGTCTCTTTCAGTAAACAAAGTTCTTCAAAGGCAAGAAGCATCTCATTGACATGCTTTGGAAGAGAACAGGTATCAAATAAATGTTTGTAGAACTGAACCAAGTAACAGTTTGGATCCATGAACAAATGATACAAGGACCAAGCAAGAATTTTCATAAAAATGCAAAGTCATAATGGGTGCAGCAAACCAACGTGGCACATGTATACCTATGTAACAAACCTGCACACTGTACACATGTACCCTAGATCTTGAAGTACTAAAAAAAAAAAAAAAAAAATGCAAAGTCATGGTCAGGCGTCGCCTGTAATCCCAGAACTTTGTGAGGTCAAGGTGGGTGGATCACCTGAAGTCAGGAATTCGGGACCAATCTGGCCAACATGGTGAAACCTCGTCTCTACTAAAAATACAAAAATTAGCCAGGCATGGTAGTGGGTGCCTGTAATCCTAGCTACTCAGGAAGTTGAGGCAGGAGAATTGATTGAACTCAGGAGGAGAAGGCTGCAGTGAGCCGAGGTCATGCCACTGCATTCCAGCCTGGGCAACCGAATGAGACTCCGTCTCAAAAAAAAACAAAGTCATGAGGTGGGCACAGTGGTGTGCATGCACTGGTAATCCCAGCTACTCAGGAAACTAAGGCAGGAGGATCACTTGAGCCCAGGAGTTCAAGGCCAGCTTGGGCAACTTAGCAAGGCCCTTTATCTTAATAGAAAGAAAAAGCCAAAACACACCAAAAGTATACTGCTTTGGTTCAAATTCAGATAATATATCAAATTTGCCTTGTTTTTAAATAATTAATAATTTGACTAATATAAGTGAGTGACACAGGCTAAATAATACTGTTTTAATTATTTTTGATTAGCATTCATTTTTATTTAGAGATTCTGCATATTTAATATGAGACCCTATTCTGTATTCATGAGCTCAACTGGCTAATATATCATTGCTGAAATTTTACAGCCTCTTAAATTGTTATAGAAATATTTTCATTACTTTTATCATTTTGCCTTATTATTAGCTGTTTCCTATCTGCCATAATTAGTCAACTGTTTTCAATTAAGTGCTGTAAATCTAGAACAGCAAACAATAAGCCAGTCAATACCTTGTCTGCCCTCAACTTACTAAAATTGCTATTTTATTTCCAAGAAGAAAAATCTTTATCTCAACCCACCAAAACAAAAAACAAATCTTGCAATTACTTGAAACACTGTATACCTTGCATTTTACCATCTGTAGAGAAATTGCTTCTGCCTTGCATAGTATATCTTCCACATCAATTTTCATGGACAATTCATTGATATGCTAAAAAGTATCAACAAAATAAAATGATAATCAAAACTGAATACACTATTATATTCTATTATACAAACAACTGATTACCAGTTATATTTCACTGCAGATAAAATCCTTAAAATAAAAACATTCATATACTACAAATACATAGGAAATTCAATGTATCTTTCTTTAGATTATTTCAAGTTTTAAAGCTAAAGACTAGCTAATAATCTTATATAAGGAACATTAAATCCAGCAGCTCTCCCAAGTCTGATATCTCAAAGTTATAATCAAAAGACAATTAATTTTTGAAAAACTAAACTACAAGTGCACTTGTTGAATTTCCTTTTCTTCCTAATTAGCCAGGTAAAAATAACTGGCCAATGTGTATTTGAACTGTCATTCTCAGATAGTCATTCCTAGCACTGTTATTGACACAATTTAAGTTATTTAAGAGATTTAATAATGTTCCAAGGAAATGTTCTGTATATCAGGACCACCAAATAGAAGAGCCAGAACACTAAAATCTGAATTAAAGGAATAACTACCTTAAGTATTTCATTGAAGCCATAATGCTTTTCCATTATTTGCTGCTTTTCTGATTCCAGAATAGCACAACAGAGAAGAAGATGGAAATTTTTACATGGTAGCTCGGTCCACATTACCTACAGAAGGCAGAAGAACTATTTTGCAAAGTGTATCAATTCTAAAACATTTTCCTCACAGATACAATTCTGAACACTGAATGACTTCTATGCAAAGTAGATGTTGCCTGTTTAGGGTAGCCCAAGGTTTTTCTAGCTAGGTAATGAGGGGAACGAGAGTCTTACCTTCACCTACAAAGTAACTACCATCAAGTTTAACATTATATGAATATGATATACTCTAAATGCGGTTCTTTAAGATAACTATATTAAGTAAATTACTGAGCTTAACCAGTATGATAAATGTTATTAATGCAGGACCTACAGCCACAAGGTTAACGTGTAAGGGTTAGATGTATTTTCAATATTTTTCCAAAGTATCAGTTTCTCACTTTGATCTGAAAAAAAGACTAAAGCTAAGTCCTGGAAATAAAAAAGGTTCAGTTACATAGTACATGGAATCAGAAACACCCAAAGGTAGCTCTCCATTCTAAATACCTAAAACCCTTGTATCACATTTTATCCCTGCTTGTGACAATAACTGAATTAACTGCCCCAAATTTATAACCAAACATATGAAACGCTTCATCAATAGCTCAGCTGTTCCTAAATATAGACAATATCCTCGAATTTAGGGTCTTAATTTCCCCCTGCTTCATGTACCTAATAACATCTTTTCTGGAAACATAAAAACACCCACACAAACCATATCATTAGAGCATACCTGAAATGTGTTTACTTCTTTCCAAAGGAGTAAATCAAGTTGAATAATTTTCAAACTAAATCCAATTGTTGAAAGTTTAATTACAATGCAATTAACCTCAAAGTTTCATTAAAAGTTTGAATTTATTTAGTAAACACAGATTGAGGAGTTATTCTAGCTATGTGGTAATAATATTCTTAATTCATCCTTTAAAACCCATTTATGCCTGAAGTTGCAATATTTTCAATTATTCAATCAGAACTTGGTGATGATCTTGAGCAGCAGGATATAAACAACTCCCACATGCTTAGCGTTCCAATAATGGAACACTAGGCATAAATGAATTAACCCATTTTTAACCCCAAAGATACTAATTTAACAAAACTGATAAACATTTAAGTATGATTCCAGATACAGAGCATGTGGGTTTTACTCCTAATTTCAGAACAGAGGAAGTGAGCACAAAGCAATCCACTTTTAACTTGTAATCAGCACAATGCCTTGTCTAATGGTAGTACAGCCATCAATAGTATAGGAATCCATTTACAGCTGTAAAAACCTGAGAGACCACTAGAGTTCCACTGTATAAAGTTGTATTTACTATCAAAATGGATTATCTCCCGATTCTTTCCTTGGAAGAATTTCTGTTATCCTAAGGTATGATCAATCATTATACCAGCATTCTATTAAAAAGCACACCAGGCTGGACACAGTGGCATACACCTGTAGTCCTAGCTACTTATAAGGCTGAAGGCAAGGGGATTATTTGAGTCCAGGAGTTCAAGATCAGTCACAGCAAGACCCCTTCTCTTAAAAAAAAAAAAGCACACTGATTTATTATTAACAAATACTTAAGAAAATGTGAAATGATTTGGTTTTTCATTAAAGGTTGCCCTGGAAAAATAAACAATGGCGATTACATATGGTGGGATGGTATAAGGAAACATGGGATGTAAAATTACCTATTGGGTACTATGCTCACTACCTGGGTGATGGAATCATTCACACACCAAACCTCAGCAACATGCAATTTACCTATGTAACAAACCTGCACATCTACTCCCTGAACCTAAAAGTTGAAAAAATAAAGAGTTGCTTTGGGTAAAAAATGGAATAAAAGGAGTACACCAAAAACATAAGAAAATCCTCTAACAGATGTGGCAAGGCCTCACATAAAGTCAAGTGTCTCAAAGGAAGAACAAAGGCAGCAAATAAATGGTCCAGAGAACTTGTTCTGGGATACCTCTTGGCCCCAAATTTCACAGAGACTGTAATTTGAAGAATGAAGCTCCAAAAGACCAAATATTCAGTATGAGACTAATTTTTAAGAAGAGGCTACCAGTTCATCAGAATTTTGGACCATACTTGCCTTAGATATTTCAGTAAGGCTATCATAATCCATTTATACACTACAGAATAAATTGTTTCTTTTCATAATAAATGTCACATTTGCATAATAATTTAAGGACTTACCTCCCATAATCGAAGAATATCTAGAAAACTAAATTCCCTTTTGAATCTGATTAAAAGCCATCTGAAGCAAAAATAAAGGTATCCGGAGTCCTGAGATTCTATGCAGAAGAAAAAAACACATACACATATACGACTTATTCTCATGCTAATTACGTCAGAATACAGACTTCTCTCTAATTTTCCTATGCATCTTAGGCAATTCAAGCCCTATACATTTGTCTTCTACGTTAAGGAATCATTTCAAACTTGAAGGCTGACTTGTTTTTAAAAACTAACAAATAATACACTTTATGAATCAAGTATAAGGCAGAATTATACAATGAGAGTTTGGTCCCACACTTTTATGGAACCGAAGAAAGTGCAGTAGACTATATATATCTTTAAGTTCTTTTTTATTGAGACAGGGTCTTGCTATGTCACCCAGGTTGGAGTGCATGGAGTGATCCCAGTTCACTGTAGCCTCAATCTCCTGGGCTCAAGTAATCCTCCCACCTCAGCCTCCTGAGTGGCTGGGACTACAGGCATGCATCACCACAGCCAGCACTTTTTTTTTTTTCCTTATAGAGATGGGGTCTCACTGTGCTAGTCAGGCTAGTCTCAAACTCCTGGGTGCAAGTAATCCTTCCTCCTTGGCTTCCTAAGTGCTGGGATTATAGGCATGAGCCACTGCACCTGGCTTCTTTAAAGAATTCTTTACAATTTTTTCTATGCATTACTCTACAATTTGCTGGGTATAGTTCTGATTCACTAAACTTACCTAAGTAACTGCAAAATCCACTGTCTAACAATCGAAGTAAGGTACTCAGCTGAATTAGCTGGGTCTTCATGCCTTGCATTTGTTCTTCAAAATTCTGATGCTTTAAAAGGAAATAATTGTTATTATACAAGTAATATTTCATAAATATTTTATAGTACATAATGACTGATAACTAAAACGTGATGTCCAAGGACAAATGTTGAACTTATACCACACTGGTTATCTTAACAAGTGTGTAACTAACCAAAAAACTAATGCAACACTAAAAGGGAAAGTAAAGAGAAAGAATCCTTGCTCTCAAAACTAAGGATTTTTTCCTCTATTCATCTGACTTAGATAAAGAAAAATGCAGACACAGCAACTGCTGCCTGACTGAGATATTTATTTCTTACACAACATAAAAGACTTGGTAAAAGAAACACACAAATTCTTTCCATTGTTAAATATTCCTTCAAATTACATATAATAAAATTAATTTTAGGGTTAATATGTATTTCATTTTAAAGAATTACTTCTTAGGTTTGCTGACACTGGAGAATCCGTAAAGTCAAAACCAACAACACTAAAACATTATCTGGATTTTGTACTTAAATTTTTTCACAAGTGCAAAGGCTGTATGATGTGTGATACAGACTGAACACAGAAGCAAATATGAAAATTCAGCTGTCTTCTATTAAATCAGACATTTTTAAAAATGAAAAATTTAAAACAATCCCTGTGTCAGTAAATTTTTCATTAGGAAAAGTTACTTTTCATCAAAAAATGTAACCTATGTTAAGGTAGAATGTGTTGTTAATGAATTAATAAATGAATACAAGTTTCTCAGTATTAATTTTTCACATAAACATCAACAGATATAATCCACATAAACAAAAACTCTTTCAGTTCTTCAATAATATGGGAGAGTGTGAAGGGGCCCTGAGGTCACAAAGTTTGAGAACTGCTGGGGTTCATATGCTTTAAGCAATCTTCACAGTTGAGTAGACTCCCTACCAACACCTGAGTCAAGGGGCCAGAAGGCACCGAAACAGATGCTCTGAAAGGCTTCTTAAATGATTTGGATCTCTTTAACTCGTATGTCCCAATCCCTCTGTGGTAACCTAACCCTAACCTAGTGAAAGCCTTAGAAAAACATTTCCTCCTTCACACTTACTTTTTCACTTTTACAGTGCAATAGTGCTTTAATACAACTATCACATTAGAAACAATCCATTCTTTAGTTTAAAAAAAATTAAGTCTATTAATTCTCAAAAAGCTGTTTCTTTTTAATAATTCTGAAAACCGTTTATTAACAGACTAACTCAAGGCTTTAGGATATAGTTCCTCCACATTTACCAGAGAGATCTATAAAGAAGGGACAGAATCAACTCTGATTAACAGGATCATTCTTACTGTGACACAGCCAAAGACTAGAGCTGATTTGGGAATACCAACATGGCATAGCCATTTGCTACCCACTCTGCTGTAAAAAAAGAAGCATGTCCATAATGACAGACACCATATTTGAAAAAGTGGTTACTCCTGGAGAAGGGAGAGTGGGATCAACAATGGATATACAAAGGGCTTCAAATGTGTCTGTAAATAAATGTCTCCGTATGGGGCATGGGAGGGCGAGATGGAGAGGAAAAAGGAACTAAAACTATATGGCAAAATGGATGATGGGTATAACAAAGTTCATCAGATCACTTGTACTTTGTATTTCCATAATAATAGACAAAGTCTATGCCTAGAACTATATTAGATGTAAGTAAACATCAATAAAAGTAAATTTATGGACATTAGGTTCAGCCACCACAAAAGTAGTACAAACTTACATGAAGTAAAGCTATAAAACAAAAACAAAGAATCAAGAAACAGCAGCACAGATTTAGGGACATCAAACAAAGGCAATGCAGTGAAAAAAAATCATACAGGTTAGTTTGATTGCCACGTATTGCCCTCTCATTATTCAAACATTATGAAAGAAAAGATGTTAGCAGACAATATACTAAGAAGATAACTTTTTAGAATAAAGACTAGAAAAATCCCCAGAACATCCTTAATGGAAAAGGCAAAACATGAGAGCATTTACTGTGAAAATGATAGAAGAAACTGAACCTTCATACACAAAAAATGACAGACTATAAAGTGTTTATTATACATGTTCAGAAGGCAGTCTTTACATATGAAATCTATATACACACACGTGTATGCATGTATGTATGTGGCCTTATATGTCAATACATATTTACATGTCAATATTGGCTTAGTTTTATTGAAAACTTATTGCACAATCCTAATGACAGTATGTTCATCTTAGTTTTATTTTTATATTTTTTAGAATATCTACTATAGCAATTTAAACTAATCACTGGGGAAAGATTCATGTGTTTGTTCTACAAAAATCTGTTGAACAACCTCATGTCAGGCATTAGGAAAATTCTGGTATGCTACCAGTGAAACAAAGATATAATCCTTTTTATCAAGGAACATACTAACTCTGGTGAAAAGAGGATAAACAACAAAAACACAAGGAAGGCAGACAACAGTTTTTATGTAATTGGTATCACCTATACAGACCTTTATAATAAATGCCTCAGGTTTCTAGAGCACTTGGGAGTAAATGGAACTAAGAAGGTACACAAATCAATCAATCAAAACAGGAAGGAAGACAAACAATGACATTACCAAATTACTGCACTGATAATCCTTCCAAATAATCAAAAAATAATAATTTATGGCAAAAAAAATTTGAGTATTTATGAATTTAACAGTAAAAGAACATTTTAAAACTATCAAATCTTCCCAAGTATACATTTAGAAAAAAACTAAAAGAAGTGAGAACAAGTTGAATCTATGGACAAGAGACTTGAGGAAATGGGCACAAGCAGGGAAAATCTGAAGGAGAAAGAAAAATAGGCAAGCAAAAGGGAAGAATACAAGTAAAGAAAAAAAGAGAAGGGTACCACTTCCAAATTTCACATTCGTATCCCAAAAACTCTGAGTTAAACCCTGTATTACAGGAAAATATTTCAGATGGTTAGATTCAAAATGTTTATCTCCTTGCAAGCAAGCCATTTCAATGTCCAACATAAAGGCCCGGCATCCAGTATGTTAGTCTTATTTTGAAAAAACGCAGCAACCTATGTAGTCAGGTCTTTGAACTTCATATGCCTTTATTTAGTCTCACCCCTTCTGCTTTTTTTTTTTTTCTAATAGATTGCTTGAGAGACTTTTCTATTTTATTTCCCTGTCAGTATTCTCTGCACTATTATCCTAGAACTCTCTCAAAGATTTAACAATGATAATAGATAAAATGTTCTTTGTACTAACATGTATATATAGACAGTTCAATTCTAGTAATCATATACGTCTGGGAAAATAACAAAAAATTCCTAAGAAAGTGTCAGAGTTACAAATAGTTCAAACACATCTGGAGAAAAATCAGTTGCTATAATGACAAAATTCAAAATCATCACAAAAGGTAAGGATATTACTTGGCATGACTAAGCTTTATCTCTGAAACAGATAATATTAAAGTTCAACTATTCCACAAAATTGAATTCATCTATTTTATCAATATTCTATAATGACGCATGGCTCTTTAGTAGAATATAAGCATTTACTGATATTAAATCCTGATTATTCCTATACTACAGGCACAAACTATTTCCTGTATTAAAAATACCACCAGTATTTCTAAGACCTTGAAAGGCTACTAAAAAGAAAAAGTAACAAAAGGCATGAGGTAATTATTTTAAGTTCCATCACAGTTGGCGAAACATAAAAATCAACCTTACACTATAAAATTATACAACTAAAATTTTCAAAATCAGTTTAATGGAAGGAATCCCTGTTCTTACCATTTGGTCCATGTAAGAGGCAAAGCACCAAAAGGCATCTACTTCATTTTCCATCACATACAAAAGAGGGGAAAGTAAGTCACTCATTCCCTGAACATATCCTAAAAAGAAAAGAAAAAATAGTCTCTGAAAACCCAAGTTTTACGTATCCTTCTGAAAGTTGTGCATATCACCACCACTTCACTTAAAATTGTATCTTTCTCATTTGCATTCAGAAATTGGTAGACATTGATATTCACCAAGAAAAGAATATAAATGAGGAGGAGGAACTCTAGTCATGAGTAAGAAAGATGAGTTGTTTTAGTTGAGATGTCAAGCAATATGTAGCTTCTAGTATGTGTCTCAGTGCAGATACACTATCAAGAGTGGGTAATATTTTAGAAATAATGTGCAAGAGCATCATGAGACAGAAGAGGAGTGAAGAGATAATTGAGAGGAACGTCAAATGTAAGAGTATACACTCAAAGACAGGTTTAAGAAAGACCAGTCAGAGATGTAAAGAAAAAAATGAAGGGAGAAGAATGTTGCAAAAATCAGGAAGAAAGTTCCAAGCCCAGAGTGGTTAGCAATACCAAACTACGATGAGCAAGCCACATAAAATAAGAACTTTGGGTTCAACTGCTTTAACAATCAGACCTTTAGATTCACACCACAGGAGTTACAAAATTAAGAGCCTCTTTTAAATAGTCATATCTATGTCCTTCTTTCTTCTTTTGTTACTCTCTACACCCAACCAATGCCAGCAACTGGGCTTAATCTAATCAATATTTTGTACCTAAAGTGACCACTTACCTACATATCTCTTGATGTTATTATAATTTCTCAACGGTGACAGTAATAGAGCCCTTGATTAAAAGAAAAACTAGGAAATTAAGGAGTCAGATCCCTCACTTAAAAATAAGAAAAAATGTTAGTTTTACTTTTTCACCTGAACATGTCAAACTTGTTTTTTTACTTCCTCTCACAAACCCCTCAATTATCCTTGTTCTACAATTTTCAAGACTTGAAAAATTTTCAGACTTAAGAGGTTCTTGAACCAACGAAGGGACATGAGCTTATACTAAGCCTTTTTACTTAAACATTATCATTCAACTTTGGTAACTTCTGTGTATTTATTAAAATCACGTAGAAATGTCTTTATTGGTAGCTTGGGAAGTCTGGAAAATAATCTTTCATTTGCAGGTATAGTTTACATTTATATTCAACAAAATCTATCTGCACTGAAGCCATGTAAAAGTAAATATTTAATAAAAGAGGGAGGGGATAGTTCTATCATATAAATGATACATAATTATACATTACTCTGTTTTGGAGGAAAACTTTAAAAAATGATCTCAGAAGGCAGGTAAACTAAATCTCTTGAGAAAACTCAGATCAGACATACAATAGACAGAGGCACTCAGATCACCTCAGAATCTCCTTACAAATGAAGTTCCAGCTCAGTTTGCTGTGAGCCTCTGTCCAATCATCTACCGTCACATCCTTCCATAGTCCTATTAACCTCAATCTGTCTACACTGTACCACCCTATGGGAAAATACAGCTCTACTCACTTTAGGATAAAAGGGCACCTGGGTTCTCATGGAGGGCTTCGAATTATTACAGTACCAGACAATGAAGTTACTAAGATATTTAGAGGAAAAAACTAGACAAAAGTGACATACGACAAGATAACTACATGTAATCATTTCTACGAATTTATACAGATGGTTTCTAAAATAATGTACACTTTTAAAAAAAGAATAAGATAGATGGAAGACTAAATTGTTATCATCAGAACTTTCCTACCTGACATAGTGAAATCAATGACAAATAATAAAGGTTAAACCAATTAAAGCATGAAGGAAATCTAATCTGAATTCAACAAAGTGCAAGAGTACTGAGTCTGACTGTGTACGATCTACATCAGAAATATTTCAAAGTGTGCTATTCAAAAGATTTACAAAGCATCTTTCCTCTCTTAAAAAAGTGCTTTATTATTAAGTTATAATGAATAAAAATTCCTAAGAAGCCAATTTAATCCTTTAAGTCTTCAGTTTCCATATGGAATCACTACCATATTTCTTCTGTTAAGTCTTAGTTGAAGCAAGTTGTCAAATTAATCTTCATGTTCTGGTTGCCTTTAATCTATTTTATTTTATACATGATGTTCTTTGGGGTACCTCATGGGTTATGGGGGGTAGAATTAATGTACAAATTCCTTTTAATTAAAGAAAGATTAAAGATGTTTAAATTGGCATTTAGTGATACTCACATTCCTCACTACTGCTGAATGATGCACATCTTAATCAGCACCAGTACAATTTCTAAAGTACTTCCCTAAAATCACTTCCATAGCAAATTTGTTTCAGTGCAGGAAGGGGGTGGGAGAGAGGTGAGAAATGAACATCTTATCATCCTAGTGTACACTTGCTTACACCAAAAAGGAAAATTTAAACTACATATAGTTCAATTTTCCAGGTTACTGAAGCTTATCCTTTAGAGCATCAAATTAAAAAACAAAAATCTTGAGGATCAGAAATCATTCTTAAAAAACATTACACACTGGCATGCGAAGGTGCCTACTATGGCTTCCAGCGGGGTCCCGGTGAGCGGTGCTGGCTCGGCTAATGAAACTCCCGAAATACCAGACGTGGGAGATTGGCTTCGGGGCGTCTACCGCTTTGCCACAGATAGGAATGACTTCCGGAGGAACTTGATACTAAATTTGGGACTCTTTGCTGCGGGAGTTTGGCTGGCCAGGAACTTGAGTGACATTGACCTCATGGCACCTCAGCCAGGGGTGTAGCCAAGTAGACAAATGGAATCCTGTGCTGAACCCGAATCTTCCAAAAAACAGCCTACGATCTGTGACCACCACAAGATGTGCCCTGATGGCAGCTGAAGTTTGATTTAGATGGGCACTTTTCTTCCCTCTCCCTGCCTAGTTTCCTTTTGTTCCTTGAGTCCACGCAGAATTCCATTCTCTGGTCAGCAGACAGGCTTAAGCTAAAGTATGGCCTCTGTTCTATAAAGTTCTGTACATAGTTCCCAAGCTTCTGCAGGGGGTGATCTTTGCTCGTCCTGAGAAATAACAGTGCTGTTTTAACAAACATTTGAAATAAATACCACACACACACACACACACACACACACACACAAACATTACACACTCTAACCTTTCATTGATTATTCAGTATCATCATTACATACCCAGTAATGATGCCACCCACAGAAACTTTCTGTAGTATCTGCACTCACTAACTCAAAGTCACCCTTCCTTAAGTTCTTTTGTCTGCTTTTGGTAATTTTTGTCTCATTCCTCCCTACTGAGACTGTATTCAATGCAAATACACCTATACCTCACCTATGGGTTAAGAAGCCAAACTCCATATAATGAAATCACCTACAAGACAGAGTAAATTTACAGTCCAGGTTGCTCTGCTGTGAGTAAAGAGTAAGAAATGTTGTCTATTGCTTTTATAAAAAGTATCTTGGCTTCACATAAGGCCAGTTATCTGCAGGAAGCTTGACTATGTTTCAGGTAACTGAAATGTCTATATAGAAAGAATGTGACATGAGTATAAACAAATCGAGAGGGTAAGTTATCCAGTTAGCTGGTTTGGGACAATGCCCTGAGAAAATCAAGCATTCAGGAACTCCTGCTACAGAATACGTATGAATTCCTATCTCAAAATTACCATCTGAGAGAATGGAGCAATGCCTTCTGTTCCGAAGGAGAATGGTCCTATTCCCTACAGTGGTAACTGAAACTAAAATAAACGGCAAGGGGTTGAAGTGCTGAAGGTGTAGAGGTAAGAATCCCAGCCTGCAATAAAGACCTGGGTCTCTACTCCCAGACCAATTATTTACTTGTATGACCATAAGTCACACTCTAAATCAAAATAACCTTACTCATAAAGTGAGAATTATTTCCCCACTTTTTCAAAAGGCTGCTATGAGAATGAAAAATCAAATCAAGTATGAAAGCACTCTGTAACCTGAAAAGCACTCTACTAATATTTCTGCAACAATTCAACTTGAAGTTCATTATAGGTGTCATAGACAGGACTGACTACATTTTACATTTTAAAGAAAACTGCAACTTTTGACTTACTGTCACCAAAGAGGC
Source organism: Piliocolobus tephrosceles (assembly GCF_002776525.5). Lineage (NCBI taxonomy): Eukaryota > Metazoa > Chordata > Mammalia > Primates > Cercopithecidae > Piliocolobus > Piliocolobus tephrosceles. The sequence continues at coordinate 69,248,685 of NC_045443.1, read as the reverse complement.
TGATACCTCAAGATCAAAACAGAGACTATATCTTCCCCTAACTTACATATAGGAAAGCAAGAGAAATTTACACAGATATAACAGTGAAGAAAACGTGCTCCTAATTCAAGGTTCATTTGGTTTTAATGTGCTGAGTATCCAACCACCTTCTCTAAAGGATGTCTCAAACGTTACTAATCTAGAAAACATCTATTTCCACTATCTTTTAGCTAGAAGTCACTCACATAGCAGGTATCTCAAACATTTCTAGTATTTATACTTATTCAAAGGTTGATGGTTAGACAAGCTGTTGGTCCTTTAAATAAACATCTTAAGTTCTCTTGCCCCTTAAAATAATCCTTCAGTTTTCCACCCCGTAGCGTCCCTTCCCCAGGTAATTTCACACTTCTACTTCCACCATCAGTTCTCTTTTTTTTTTTTTTTTCATGAAACAGAGTGTCGCTCTGTCACCCAGGCTGGAGTGTAATGCAGCATGATCTCGTCTCACTGCAACCTCCACCTCCCAGGTTCAAGCACTTCTCCTGACGCAGCCTCCCGAGTAGCTAGAATTACAGGCGTGTGCCACCCAGCTCAGTTAACTTTTGTATTTTTAGTAGAGACGGGGTTTCACCATGTTGGCCTCTTACAACAAATTTCTGGTAAAGAGATTTACCAAAAAGAGAGTAAGTTCTATATGCCCTACAAAATTTTTGCACTGCTTATCTAAGATATCCTATCAGTATTTTTCTTTGCAATGGGAAAAGCATATCAAACAATGGTTTGCAAACTTTCTCAGTTCATGGTTATCATCCTTAGTATCTCAGCAATTTTTCCCAAGGCACTCCTAAGTCTCAAAGAAGTAACAACTCCATTTACTAAGCTGTTAGGTCAAAACAATTGAGTAAGTATTCATGTCCTATGAGCTTACCACCTACTGAGCACTACGATACTTCTCAAACCTTGAAATTCAACTGGCTATCACCATCCTCATTTATTTTCATCATTTATTTTTACAAAGTAGTTACTTATCACAACAAGGCCAAACACCCAGCTTTGCAAAGACATAACTTCATCAAAAAGAATGTAATGATCTAATGTTAAAACCTTTAGCTATTTCAGCTAGTAGTTAGAGTGATGTCCTATAGATGTCTCTATAATTCCCTTAAAATTTTTAAATATCCCATGGTGCTCCAGTAGTCTGCTGCAGCAACCCAGGGCTCCTTGGTTAAGAACCATAGCCTTCTATGTTTCCAGTCCCCTGGAGAACAAATTATCTTAAAACTAGGCCTATGAAGCTATTAGCCATATCTAACTGGATTAAAAATGTAAATTCTAAAGTAAATATATTTACATCTTTTAAAATTAGGACTTTAGAGAACTTACCTAAATCAAAATCATACATACAGTAGGTCATCAAAATGTCATGAAGCAAAATCAACCCTGGATTATCTTGGCCTTCATAAAACTTGTTTGTTCGATCTGTTCTGTTAACATCTTTTTCTGAAGAGGAAAATCATCACATATTTGCAAAGCTTCCAAAAAACAGACTCTTATAAAGCTCACATCTTACAAATACAGAGTCATTTTTCTTGCTATTAATTTCACTCACCAAGCTTTACTTAATGAAGAAAAAATTCATCAAATTCTATTTCAAATATGCAATAAAGTAACATTTCAGAATTTTTTCAAGAATCAGTCCTCCTCATAGGCAGATTTTAAAATATTTTTCAATTTTTATCTAAACATAGAAACCTTTCAACTGCATAGTGGAAAACATTTTCAATGAATTAAAAGCAACACTAAGTAATAATGTGCATTAGCAACAAAAATGTCAGTCATTAATGCATGTCACAGATACTAGTACTTGAAAACTAATTTTAAAAAGCTACCACCTAATCAGGCATAATCAAAGAGATTTGTTTCATTCACAACTACTGCATTTATTATAAGTATCATCAAATTCTTTGTCATGTCTCAATCATCTTTAGAACAAATTATTTCCTTATTTTCATGTCTACACAATTTAGATATCATTAAAGTTGGAAATGACTTCATGAGAAACAGATTTGGAAACATCATCATGAGTGTGTCCAAAGTTGTATTGACAATTCAATTCACAAACACTGATGCCTAAGTGCATGATGATGTGAGAGACTTTACAATGAATTCTCCAAACTTGAATCTCAGTAAATTAGGAAGAAGTAACTTAAACAAACTGCTGTAGAATCAATTGTTTAAAAGTGATAACTGCCTCCCCCCAATTAAACTGAGTAACCTGAAAACTTTCTCAAAACTCTTTACAAAGAGATGAGGAGGTCAGGTGTGGTGGCTCACGCCTGTAATCCCAGCACTTTGGGATGCCGAGACAGGTGGATCACCTGAGGTCAGGAGTTCAAGATCAGCCTGGCCAACATGGCGAAACCCTGTCTCTACCAAAAATACAAAAATTAGCCGGGCATGCTGGTGTGCACCTATAATCTCAGCTACTCAGAAGGCTGAGGCACGAGAATGGCTTGAATCCAGGAGGCGGAGGCTGCAGTGAGCCAAGATCGCACCACTGCACTCCAGCATGGGCTACAGAGTGATACTGTCTCAAAACTAGTAAGAATAAAAAAAAAGATAAGGAGATACAATAGAGTAGAATCTAACAACAGGATATGATGTGAGCTTAATTAGATTCTGTAAGGGCATTTAAAAAATTATTCAAATATTTTAGCTTTCTGTTAAAATGTACATTTGATTTTTAAAAAGCAAGCAAATACACACAGAATTGTGGATACAGTTCTCAAACAAATCAGCAAAAGTAATACCAAAAAAATTCATGCTATTTATATAAAATTACAATTAAAAATGTCAAAATGGGCCAGGTACAGTGGCTCATGCCTATAATCCCAGCACTCTGGGAGGCCAAAACAGGAGGACTGCTTAAGCCCAGGAATTCAAGAACAGCCTGGGCAACATGGTAAAACCCTGTCTCTACAAAAAATACAAAAATTACCCAGGCATGGTGATGCTTGCCTGTGGTACCAGCTACTCAGGAGGCTGAGGTGGGAGAATCACCTGAGCCCAGGAAGTTGAGGCTGCAGGGAGCCGAGATGGCACCACTGTACTCCAGCCTGGGCGACACAGAGACACAAAAAAAAAAAAAAAAAAAAAAAAGTGAAACTGCTTCTGTCTCATTTCACAGTTGATAAAGTTCACAATTTTTATTAACTCAAGCATAATTTATATTACCATAATGCCAGTACAGAGTATCTGCCTTAATATGTTTTTTAAACATAGTAAAAAAAAAAAGTTGTATTCTCATGAACTACCAGTATTTCTTCTTGTATAAATATTTAATAGTGACAAGCCAGGTGAAAAACAGAAAAGGGATAAAAAGTAATATACAAAAATGCTATTTTATAATTATTTCTAGAAATCCCATTTCTGAAAAGGAGTACTTCAGTTAAAAACAAAAAGCTCTTATTAAATCTAACTCTCCATCTAATGTGATGTAGCCAAAAAAAGGCTGAAGAAAAACACAACCACGCTGACTGATCCCATTTTATATTCACCATCACTAACATCAAGTGGATCGTGAATGCTGTCTGGCAATCCTGCTCTATTTCCCTTGTCCATTCACTCCCTATTCATACAATTATTTTATACTTCCTTTCTCTTCAAGCCTCCATCTTCTCCCACATCCTAACTCAGATAAGGACCCTGCTTCCTATTTCTGAGAAAATGCAACTATTTAGAGAACTTCCACAGGTTTCCACTATTCTAACCACACAACCGTGTTTGAACTGATACAGTCTCCCTGCTCTCCTAACACTATAAATGAGTTTCCATAACTCTGTGGCAAAGACCAATCCCTCCACTTGTGCATGAGAACCATTCCCTATTGACTACCCAAGGACTCTAGTAATTCTTATCTAGTTACTCTAGTAATTACCTCCCTCTTCAGCTTTACCAGTTTTTCCTTTCTACTGGACCATTCCCATAGTATTCAACTTTATATTATTTCTTTCAACATCATTAAAACCTTTCTTAATCCTACTTTTCCCTCTAACTGCTAGCTCACTTTCTGAAACTACATCTGTTTACAGCAAAACTCCTTGAAAGAGCTGTATGTATTGTCTCCAAGTTGTCTTCTTCCGTTTCTCTTCAATTCACACTAATCAGGTTATCACATGCACCAATCCATCAAAATTCTTCTTTAATCAAAATCTCCAGTGATCTCCTTATTCCTTTACGCAACTGTCAATTTAAATAATCCTACTTGGCATCCCAATTACCCTTTCTTGAAATACTTTCTTCACTTGTCTTTTAGGACATCAAACTTTCATGTTTTCTATCTTTCTCTGTGGCTCTTTACTTAGTCTCTTCTGCTATCTTCTAATTTTTCCTACTTATAAACTAAAGTGCCCCAGGGCTCAGTTCTTGGGCTTTTATTTTTATAACTGTACTACTCCCTTGGCAATTTAATCTATTTTTTTTTCTTCCAAGTTTTATTTTAGGTTCAAGGGGTACATGTGCAAGTTTGTTACATAGGTAACCGGTATGTCATGCGGGTTTGGTGTATAGATAGCTTTGCCACCCAGGTAATGAGCATAACACCCAACAGGTAGTTTTTCAATCCTCACCCTCCTACCACCCTTCACTCTCAAACAGCCCCAGTGTCTACTGTTTCCTTTTTTGTGTCCACCTACCTGTACTTAATGTTTCCCTCCTACTTGTACTGAGAACATGTGGTATTTGGTTTTCTGCATTAATTCACTTAGGATTATGGCCTCCAGTTCCACGTATATTGCTGCAAAGGCTAGGATCTCTTTATTATGGCTGCATAGCATTCTATGCTGTATATGTACATTTTCTTTATCCAGTCCACCACTGATGGGCATCTAGGCTGATTTCATGTCTTCGCTATTGTCAAATAGTGCCGCTATGAACATACATGTGCATTTACCTTTGTGATATAATGATTTACATCCCTTTGGACATATAACCAGTAATGGGATTGCTGGGTCAAATGGTAGTTCTATTTTAAGTTCTTTGGGAAATGTCTAGACTGCTTTCCACAGTGGCTGAACTAATTTGCATTCCCACCAGCAGTGTATTAGCATTCCCTTTTCTCTACAACCTTGCCAGCATCTGTTATATTTTGACTTTTTAGTGACAGCCATTATGACTAGTAGGAGATGGTATCTCATTGTGGTTTTGAATTGTATGCTGCAATGATTAGTAATATTGAGCATTTTTCCATATGCTGGTTGGCTGTGTGTACGTCTTCTTTTAAGATGTGTTTGCAGCCAGGCACGGTGGCTCACGCCTATAATCCCAGCATGTTGGGAGGCCAAAGCGGGTGGATCACGAGGCCAGGAGTTCAAGATCAGCCTGGCCAAGATGGTAAAACCCTGTCTCTACTAAAAAAAAAATTCTAAAATTAGCCCGCCATTGTGGCGGCCGCCTGTAATCCCAGCTACTGGGGAGGCTGAGGCAGAGAACTGCTTGAACCCGGGAGGCAGAGGTTGCAGTGAGCAGAGATTGCACTGCTGCACTCCAGCCTGAGCGACAGAGGGAGACTCTTTGTCTCAAAAAAAAAAAATAAATAAATAAAAGTCTGCTCATGTCCTTTGCCCATTTTTTAATGGAGTTGTTTCTGCTTGTTGATTTCAGTTCCTTACAGATTCTGGGTATTAGACCTTTGAAAGATGCATACTTTGCAAATGTTTTCTCCCATTCTGTAGACTATTTACTCTGTTGATTGATAGTTTCTTTTGCTGTACAGAAGCTCTTTAATTTAATTAGGTCCCACTTGTCAATTTCTGTTTTGGTTGTAATTGCTTTCGCAGTCTTCTTCAAGTCTTTGCCTGGGTGGATATCCTCAATGGTATTGCCTAGATTTTCTTCTAGGGTCTTTATAGTTTCAGGTTTTACATTTAAGTATTTAATCCACCTTGACTGATTTTTGTATATGGCGAAAGTTAGGGATCCAGTTTAATTCCTCTGCATATAGCTAGCCAGTTATCCCAGCAACATTTATTGAATAGGGAGTCATTTCCCTGTGGCTTGTTTTTGTCAGCTTTGTCAAAGATCAGATGGCTGTAGGTATATGGCTGTATTTCTGGGTTCTCTAACATGTTTTGTTGCTTTATGTGTCTGTTTTTTGTCCCAGGACTATGCTGTTTTAGTTACTATAGCCTTGCAGTATACTTTGAAGTCAGGTAGTATGGCCTCCAACTTTCTTCATTTTGCATTAAGATTGCTTTGGCTATTTGGGCTCTTTTTTGGTTGCATATGAATTTTTTTTCTAATTCTGTGAAAAATGTCATTGGTAGTTTCATAGGAATAGCACTGAATCTACAAATAGCTTTGAGCAGTACGGCCATTTTAAACAGTATTCTTTCAATCCATGGTAGGAAATGTTTTTCTATTTGTTTGTGTTATCTCTGATTCCTTTCAGCAGTGTTTTGTAATTCTCATTGCAGAGTTCTTTCACCTCCCTGGTTAGCTGTATTTCTAGGTATTTTATTCTTTCTGTGCCTACTGTGAATGGGATCACATCCTTCATTTGGCTCTCGGCTTGGACGTTGTTGGTGTATACCAATGCTACTGATTTTTGTACATCGATTTTGTACACTGAAACTTTGCTGAAGTTGTTTATCAGATCTAGGAGGCTTTGGGCAGAGACTATGGGGTTTTCCAGGTATAGTGTCATATTGCCTGTGAAGAGAGGGTGACTTCCTCTCTTCCTATCTCGATGCCTTTTATTTCTTTATCTTGCCGGATTCTATACCATGCTGAATAGAAGTGTCAGAGTGGGTATCCTTGTCTTGTTCTGGTTCTCAAGGGGAATGCTTCCAGCTTTTGCCTGTTCAGTATGATGTTGGCTGTGGGTCTGTGATAGATGGCTCTTACTATTTTGAGGTTTGTACCTTTGACGCCTAGTTTGTTGAAGTAATCTAGTTTCATAATTCATAGTTTTATGTAATCTCATACTATCTATGTTGATGACCCCTAAATTTATCTCCAGTCCCATGAATTCCTGCCCTATATATCCACATTCAACTCAACATATTAACTTACGGACATTCAATAGGCATCTCAAAATTAAAATCTAAAACTGAATTCTAAATATTCCCTTCCAAACTTTCTTCTCTCTCAGTTTTTCCCATCTTAGACAAAAACAAAAACAAAAAAACAACAATATTGGCTGGGCACAGTGGCTCACGTCTATAATCCCAATGCTTTGTAACACTGAGATGGGAGAATTGCTTGAGGCCAGGAGTAGGAGACCAGCCTGGGAAACACAGTGAGACCCTGTGTGTACAAAAAACTTTAAAAATTAGCCAGATGTGGTGGTGCATGCATATAGCCCCGGCTACTTGGGAGGCTGAGGCTGGAGTATCCTTTGAGCCCACGCTGCAGTGAATTATGATTGTGCCACTGCACTCCAGGCTGGGTGACAAGCAAGAATCTGTCTCTTGAAAGACAAAAACCCTAGCAATATCCATATGTCATATCCTCTTCCCTTTACATCAAGCAGTTGCTCTTCCTCTCCTCCCATCTGGATGTCCATTATTTCTATCTCTTGCCTGATTGCTCTGGCTAGGGCTTCCAATACTATACTGAACAGGAGTCGTGAGAGAACCCCCTCTATTTTTCAAGTTTCTATTCAAATATCACTTTCCCATTAAAAGCTGTCTCTGCTTGCCCATGTTAAAATGGCAACATTGCACACAAACATCCTAACCCTCTTCCTTGCCTTATTTTTCTATTTGGTATGTATCACTAACATACCACATATGTCACTTACTTAACTTGTTTACACCCTGTTCTTCTACAAGAATGAAAGCTCCTTTAGGGCAAGAATTTTGCCTGTTTCGTGCACTGATTAATCCCCAATGCCTAGAGGACAGCCTAGTACATAATAGGCACTAAGTAATATTTATTGAAAGAATGAATGAGTGTATGAATGCTTGAAATAATCAATTTGGTTTTCAGAAAGATCCCTTGGTGATTTTAACCCACTTATGCCAGAGGTTGCGAATTTCTGTGTGTGAAAAATCAGACCAAGAGATGACCTTGAGCAGTAGGATAGAAATAACTCCCACAAGCTCAGTGTTCCAATAATGGAACACTAGACATAAATGAGTTAATGTGTTGCCAAGGTTAGAAACCACTGCTTTAAAAACTGGGATTCCTGAGCGTTCTTAACTGTCTCTTTTTCCACTAGGTGGCACATCTGTTTCCATGGATATTTATACTGATAATACCCAAATTTCTATCTCCTGCCAGACTAGTCCGGACTATTCAACTAGTTATTTGACATTCCATTTGTATTTTTCACCTTAAGGTATATATACCTTAACACTTAATTCAATTTCACCATACCCCATTTCTCCTCATCTCCGTAAGGGGTATCACTAACTGCCTGTTTTCTAGTCAGAAACTGAGTCCTATTTTTTATTTCTCTTTCCCCTTCACACCCCATATTTAATACATCAGAAAGTCTTACCAACTCTATCACCAAAATATAACTTGAATCTACCTACTTTTTTTTTTTTTTTTTTTTTTTTTTTTTGAGAAGGGGTCTCACTCTGTCACCCAGGCTGGAGTGTAATGGCACAATCACAACTCACTGTGGCCTCAACCCCCCAGGCTCAAGTGATCCTCCCTCCTCAGCCTCCCAAATACTGGGATTACAGGTGTAAGCCACCATGGCCAGTCTCACCTACTTCTTTTTACCTTCTCTACTACTATTTTCTTGCCTGGACTTCTACTTTCTACTAACTGGTCTCCCTATTCCTACTCTTACTTTGATTGAATTTCCACAAAGCAGTAAAAATGATTTTAAAATATAAATAAAATACTCTTCCTTAAAATGCTCCAACAGATTCTCATCACACTCAAAGTAAAATCCAGCTTACTGGCATGTATGCAAGACCTAAAGCTTACTGCGTAGTTTTGTTTTTAATAAAAGTAAATTTATACTACCTAAAAAGCTTTTGATAATCATTCTCAAAATACTTTTGGGAAAAAGCATTATAGAAAAAGAATGCTTTAAAACTAACTTATTTATACACTTCTACTGGCAGAAAGCATGGTATAGCTGAAAGGCCACTTAAAAATTAGATCTGAGTATGAATGAGTCCGAGCTATAAAACTAACCAGATAGATGGCTTAAGACAACTGACTAGTCTTTCTGGGCTTCAATTTTATCTGCTAAAAATGAACAAAGTAGGCTAAAGTATGTCTCAATTCAAATTACATTATGGGGACTTTAAATATCTAAATTTTTCTACCAGTCTCCTGGAAAGGATGAGAACAGGACATGAAAGGCTGAGAATATCAGAGACATCAACACTGATGCTTGATATAAAGGGAAGAGGATATGGCATGCAGAAAGAAGAGGCTTAAAATACAGGTTTAGCTGACCTCTAACTTCCCTTCAAGTTCAAATACTTTATGCTCAAGCAGGAGTAAAACACCAGAATCTACTATTGTTTTTCCTACTGAAACTGAAAACAGCAAGAAGCTTCAGTTAGAAAGTTTAGATAACTCCAAAACTCAGGACTCCCAACCTTTTGCCTTAACCAGAGAAAGGACAAAGTTTATTCTGGTATAATTTACATTTCAGAAAAATAAATTCTTTTTGGATCAAAAGTATCACTGCCAAAAAGATGTTGTTTTTATGTCCACAAACGGTACCAAATCAGCTTGTTACGCTGGGCTTTCTAAATAAAATTTTAAAAATTATTTCTTTCATGAGAGGGCGTTAACAACAGTAACAAATCCCTTTATATCCCATATCATTCTTTATGAAACCACAGATACACAAATCCAGATACAATAAAGGAATTTCAAAACTAAGTTCCAGTACTATCCAATGCTATCCTAAAATTACACAGACATTGTAATAAGAACCTTAAACTGGGCTCTGCACTTATTTAAACCATGTGACCTTGGACAAGTCATTTATGTTCTCCATGCTTCAGTTTCTCATTTGTAAATGGAGATTATGAATTACAGCTAATGCTTTTATGATAAAATTCTATCAAGCATCTCTGTTTTAGAGAATAGTTATCCCCAGGTAAATATTCTATTTTCAAATACTAACTAAATTTTATATCTGGAGTCATTTAATTTTAAAAATGAAAAATATATATATTTAAAGAAGTTCTGAAGGGATATAAACCAATGCCTATTAACCATAATTATCTCTGGGTGACAGAAACAAAAATAATTTATATTTACCTCTTTTTGCTCATCTACAGTTACTAAATTTTCTACAATAAACATTTTCATAATAAAAAAGAAAATAAAGGTTTAAAAAATGAAATTAATTCAACAAGCAAATACAGGTAAACAATCTTTTTTAGAAATTCATACTTTGGAACTGAAAATTAAATATATCAACACCCATAAATACACTTACTGAATTAATATGCCTACTGGAAGAGGAACAACAAAGAACATTAAACACACACTGCAATGTACTTTTCTATTCTGTCTTTTTTTTTTTTTTTTTTTCCTTTGTGTGGAGAACGGGGTCTCGCTATATTACCCAGGCAGGTCTCAAACTCCTGGGCTCAAGCTATCCTCCCGCCTCTGCCTCCCTGAGAGCTGGGATTACAGGCATGAGCCACCGCACCCGGCTCTATTCTGATTTCTCTTTTGAGCCCTAGCACTGTTAGCGTGTATCTTCACTTCTTTAATCTCATCAAGATTTCAATGTAATCCCCTCTTGCATTAACAAAGTTGTTAAGAAAAAAATTACCGATAAGACTTCTATAATCTCTTAACCTTGAATTTCTTTTCTCTTGTTCCTGGCTGACAGATTTCCACTGCAGTTTCATTCTGAAGTATTCATCACTATAGAAAACAATTTGACACCAAAGAAAGCTATTTGAAAACTTTATTTTTAACACTGTTTAACTGGGTTTTTCTATAAACAGTATATCAAAGCGTTTATGATGCTAATGGAATGTAAGTTCATAAAAACAACAGCGAAACGTTTAAAGTTAAGACAAATAAGTGAAAACAAAAGAAAAAAATATCCTATACATATCACAAAGTTTATGTGATAAACTTTGTTCAACTACTAGAAAACCTTTAAGTATTCTTTTACAAAAACATTTATCTAATCCTTAAAATCATCTCTAAAGTATTCTAATAATGAAATATCTTAATCACTAAAGTTTCTAAATAATTGTAAATACAAATCTAAGTGATTTTTTTTTAAGTGACATTATAGTTCCATTTCCAAGCAGTTTATTGCAGAAACTAGTTAATGTAAAAATGTTTTAGAAGAACTGGTAAGCATGCTGAAAAGAGAAGACCGTCAGATGACTTAAATATGAACATTAATGATTGACAATAGCTTTAACTCAAAGCCTAAACTGACAACTGAGAACAAGAAGTTGCACCTGGAAAGTTGGTCTGTGTTTCCTTTCAAGTCTGAGAAATAACTTAAAATAGAAATACTCTTCCAAAAAGAATGAAGGATCCATTATAAGAGTATCAGAAAAGTAACTTAAAGGTAATTAATCTAAATAGCAAATATATTTCTTATGAGCCAATTTTATAATTTCGTAATGAATTGTAAAAATGAATCAAGATGAATGAGAGATGTTTTTAAGTGTATGTCTACATAGTTATCTTTCAGGTATGCAAAATGCTTGTACGAGGCTTATATAAAGGAAATGGAATATGTTTATCTTCTTTTCACATATTCACAAAAATAAATGCAACGAGGTGCTTCTAATAAGTGTTTCTGATTTAAAATAATTAGAATGCTCATAATTTTTAAGTTAAAACAATAAAAATGAAGTTGTTTTCCCATTCCATAGTCTATTCCAAATCCTCATCTAGAAACCCTATACTAATTTGTATGGGTGGGTTACTTGAATCTCTTTGAATGAATGTACAAAAGACCATTACTTACGTTTTTTGCTTTTGTAATTGGGTTCTTTCCTCCTTGGTACTGTCCCAGGGAAAATAACCCAGAAGAAATTTCCAAGCTTGCTTTCTCAATGCATGACTAAGTCCCTGAAGAAAGCATACATATTAAACACATGAATGAAAAAGAATGTAATACTGTAAGTTCACAAAACTTGCATATAAAAACGAAAACTAATCTTTAAGAGGTAGTTTTATATATGTAAATAGTTCAATTCAGTGAATACCATCTTGTTTTTTACTTCTAGATCCAAAAGATGTAAGTAGCTGCCAGAAAGTTTAAACAGTACACAGAATACAGCAGCCTACAGCAGACAGACAGCGGGACAGGTGAGTCTAAGCTCAATCCTAAAGAATAAGGCAAACGCCACTGGAATGCAGGCCTCCTTCACAAAACCTACAGAGCTTCAAATACGGAAGAATATCCTCCCCCAAAGTTAAGGGTATCCCTCTACCCAATCCCCAGGAACATCACAAGCACCTCACTCTGTCCCACTCAATCCAGGAATTTTATGGCATCATTCATCAAGAATAATGGAGTTCATTCTTAAATAGGGGAGTCCCCACTTCCCCTGCCAAAAAACAACCACAACAACAACAACAACAACAAAAACACCACAACAGTAATAATAACCAGGAGTTTATAATACTGAATACTAGGAGTCTGTAAGACAAGCCATATTAGAGTGTTTAAATTACCCCTCTAAATATCATCTGCTTCATACTATCTACATTTAAAATTCTTCCTTCAGAATCAATGTTCTTAGTCCATTCCTCCAGTGATACAGGCTCTTTCCTTTGAACAACAGGCCGTTCCCCCAAATCAATCTAAAAATAAGATAAGCAATAACAAGTACATATTTAACCAGTGAAATGAAATAAAGGCATACAGAAACCAAATTTATAATACTATTTTTCAGACATGACTTCTAATACTTCTAAGATCATCCCTTATTTTCCCATGTTTAGTTTAACTATAATAGTTAGCATTACATATGTTTCCCTTTTACTGAACACACAACAAGCTGGGTTATAAATTCAGAAACAGGAAACCTCACAGACTAAAAATATTTGTTATTAAAAAAAGTTCTTTACTATTTTGGGTTCAATTACATACATATAGAACATTCGACATGTAAATTCTATAAGAAACCTTCAAACCAAATGATATGCTATATTATTTAAAAAGAAAGAATATATAACTATTCCATTAATCATATTCTAAAATTAGCTTTTCTTCTAAAGTTTGTATTTCTCAGAATTGATTCATGACCCACTGCTTCACTTGGCATTTTCTACAGTGTTTTATTCAATTAACAGAGGTTGGTAATTTTAAAATACTATTTGCAAGATAAACCCTTTATTTAAGCACTAAAATTTAGATATTTATAGTTTTCTAACTATGTACAAGCCTAGAATTGTAGCAAATTTAAGTCTTGCTGAGCACATATAAAGATCTGCCATAATTCAGGCCAAAACCCATCTTACTTAAAAAAGGAAGCATTACATGAGAATAAAAGCCCTAAAAGTAGTATCCTGACTAGCTGTCTCTGATGCCTATGAGAAAACATGCAAGTAAGGAACAGAACTAAGAGGCTATGGGAAAGGTTCGCTCTTCACTCTGCTATGTACTCAATGAAACAAACTTCTTTATTATCAAAATGTAATCAAAGAAGAGAGATCCAACATTAATCAAGAAACAGTATAAGATAGAGAACAAATGAAGAATTTAGTGGCAGGACAAGCACTCATTGTCAGATATACCAGCAAAAAGTTGTAAGAACAGATTATGGAAAGAGGCAGATATCACCAAAATTAAGTTTCTATTTCTATAGTACACGTTCTCCTGTTAAAACATAAGAGCTATATTAATACTAATCTTTACTCACTCTTGTGATGACTTCAAATCCTGGTTCTTCTTGTTGATTTATCTTTAGACCTGAAATAGCATCACTAAGAAAATCTGCCATTTCTGAAGGTGGTCGTTGATGTGTAGAGGGATCGCTGCCTCTCAAACTGTCAAAAATGTAGTTTGTGACTTTGGAAAATCCTATCATAGTTGCTGTGTAAGGGTCCTTTTTAATTTTCTATGCAGTAGGAAGAAAAACATTAGCATTATTAATTCAAATAAAGAAAAATGAATACTCCAACATGGGCAAAAAAAGCAAAGCTTTTTAAAAGAAAAGAAATCAGGACTAAAACAGAGTGTTCTAAGATTATCTTAAATTTGTATTTTCTTTCTTGGAAGAAAAATTTAAATTTTCTAAGCCAATCATTTCGTTTGGTTAAAATAGCATAATAAATATAAGTTAATGCTACTGATTCAATTGCAGATAAACAAATGATTTGCAGGCTTCACTCAATCTGCATACATCAGAAAACATACGCAGTGCTTACTTTCCAGTGGTGAATGGCCCACAACAGCTTTCTTCTGTCTAGCAGTCCTGCCTTCACACAAAAAAAATATTTCTTGAAGTGTGTACTACCATGCTATTCTGACACAAAATATTTGACTGCTAAATTTAAAAGCTCATATTTAAATATCAGCTGACATTTTAATCTAATTATGTGAATAGTAAATCATGCCAACAAGAATAATTTATTCTGGGACAGTGCCACCCTGGAAAACGGCAAAAGGTTTTTCTACTGTTAAGTGCTAGGGTAACTTCTGAAGCCCAAACTATTTGCTCATTCATATTTAGCAAAAATAGTTATTTATTAAATAATTAGTTTCACAGTAAGTAAAATTATCCTCTTATTTCCTATTTCAAACAGTATTTAGTTCTCTCTCTCATCCTCTTTCCTAAAAAGTTCCCTCTATATCTTATTAATCTCTACATCTTCGAAACCAGGAAAAGAACAGCTGGGACACAGCAAGCTCTCACATATTTGTTAAATGAGTAAGTGAATAAATAAATATATGAATAACTCATCTCATTACATAGTCATCTGAGTGATAATTAAATCTACTTCTGCCTATTACTAAGTGTACATTTTTAGCCTAACGCAAGAACAATACTCAAATATTCTTAGGGGAATAAGATTGTCATGACATCAAAACAACCTACTTTAATTCAAACCAGATTTTTGCCTAAATTGATCATTAATGAATTGAAACTGGCTTACTCTGTCACCCCTGACCTAATCAATAAAAGCTATGATACAACTCTACTGATGTCTAATTTTAGTATTATAATAAACGGACAAACTGCCTTATGAGTAAGAACCAAGGAAGCCTCTGAGTCTTGCAAATAACATGAAAATGTATTATTGTTTCTGTAAAATTACAGGGAATAGTTCCAAAAAGATTACATACACAGACACACACAGACACACACACACA
>NC_045443.1:69219588-69233407 GCF_002776525.5 Piliocolobus tephrosceles | reverse complement strand
ATATACCTGTCTCATTCTGCATACTCTCTGAGAAGATGAGAAGCACGGGGCACATAAAATAATGCAGTCAGAATAATACATGATAGATTTAAGAAACATACTTGTATTAAACCATATGCTGGCTCATCAAGAAGATTTTCAAAAGACTGTGAAAGACTCTTATTTTGACAATTCACAAGAAGTGTTCTTTTATCCTGTGGAGATCTATAATAAAAAAGAGGATTTGCAGAAAATACCAACACACTGTAACAATTACTACATGAATAATTACTGACACAAATGTTTCTTACAAAAAAGAAAAAACCAAAACATTTTAATGTCCAGTTCTAGAACAGTTCTCCATTAATACATTAGCAAATATTTAGTAACTATTTTAAAGGAGCTTCAAAACTACATGAATCATAAAATACAAAATTAACAAATACTAAATTAATACTCTGCATATAACATAAATAAAACAAACATAAAGTATATTTTTATTCCAGGTAAAGCCAAAAGGATTAAACTGGAATGTACCTAAATTCTTCTCTAGAATTATAGTAGAAAACCATTACAAGATATCCGGCTTTATTATCATAAAAATTAAAGAAAGCCAAAACAGACATTAGGAGTCATCAGTATGTAATATTTACATATAGAAAATATGTCTTATTTTGAAATGGTTTCCACCTTCATTCACATCTTAGTAATATTGTAATATGTTAAAAATGTAAGATATATTAGTTATTTGATAAAGATCATTAATCACACTAACCATAATTACAAATGCACACACATGAACATATTTTTAAAAGATTATTATGTATGGTTTGTGTAATACTACGTTTTTAGTTCTTGCTTAAACTACAGAAGCAAGTCTCTTCACATTTCTTAGTAATGACAGAATTTAACAAAATGCTTTCAAAACAGACATCTAATTTCTAGTCATCTGACAAATTATCCAGTCTTTTTTCTACTTAGAGGGCTTTATGACTTAGTTCTAATAAATCGAGAACTTTTCTATGTTTAAAATAAAAATTAAATGTGTTATTTTGCTGCTATACACCTCCTGTTTATTATGTTTGAGATAAGATCTTTAATAACAGTTATCTCTTCTCAATTCTAACATAACAGAATGCAACAGTAATGCTAGAGGGAATATGAAATCTAAAACAAGATCCTTATATTCTTACATAGTCAGAAACAGCACTCGATCTGCATATACAACAATAGTAGCTAATAAGCCCCTTGGCTTTTTAAAAGGGTCTAAGGTTGAGTCATTTGATATAGGAGGAAAAAAACCATACATTTTAAAACATTCACTTTTCTGAATATTTTGAGGGGTCACAATTAATAGGCAGATTTACAGATTCTCTCACAAGGCGTTTTTTAAATGATAGACCTTGAAATGTAGCATCAGAAAAGAAAAGTAGCTAAAAAACAAAATTTTATTCATAGCACAGTGCTGCTAGCACTGTCATTTTGTTTCTAACAATAAATTAAGTCAAATTATTTCTTTAAAACCCAAATAAAAAATGCTCATGAAAGTCAAACCACTGCCTATACATATAAAAGAGGAACTAATAGGCAACTTTCAGCTCTCTGGGCTCAGATAACTCTATGGCTTCATATCTTAAACAGTGGCCACTAAACTGGAGATCAGAAGATGAAATGACTGGCTTACCAACAAGCAACCACAAATATTTTTTAAAAATAAATTCCTTCTTTTCTTTTTTCATAACTACTACTCTGTGATGGGGGATGGAGGAAGCTCTAAAAAGCAGGGAAGATATGAAGAAAGTAAAGACCTGGCTGCCCCAAAGGTAATCAACAAAACATTTAAAAAGTACATCAGTCAATGGACAAGTAGTATACTGTTACACTGCTAGGCAATTACAGAGCTCATCGTAAGGAAGACTGGTATTCCAAAATATTACCAGAATGTTTCCACCTGCCGGGTCACCACACTGATTTAATCTATAAATACGTATTCTGGGAAGTTGATCTCTCATGTTAACATTATTCAAGACTTTCAAACTCATTGCAGCAGTAAGATGAACGTTTAATGATGCTAATCCAGCAATTCTATTACAGCCTGCTAAACAATTTGAAGAAAACTATAGTCTAATATCACAACTATAGAAACATATCTCCTGAAAATTCTGAAGTATATCCCAGGTTTTGGAGTGAGCCTCTCCCAAAGACCTCATAATAAACTCAGAAATTATAAACTGAACAGTGCTTATATACCCAAATGTAGCAGTAACTATTTTATATTTCTATTGAGAATGACCAATATGTAAGGCCAAAGAAATAAACAGCACTGCAGAGATTATAATCAAAACTGGGAATAAAAAATAGGTACAGTAACAAAATTTTACATCTAGAACCTACTCTTTTAAATGGTTGGTGCTGTTTGATGATACAACCAATTTGGCTTTTTAAGGGAATATTTTACTGCTTGGATATTTGCATATCAATGTAAAAATGGCCCAATATACAAAATAACTTAATGGAATCAACAGGTCTCACTCATATCTTAGCAACTAACTTGGTCCAGAAAAATAAGAAAAATATATTCCTAGGCCGGGCGTGGTGGCTCAAGCCTGTAATCCCAGCACTTTGGGAGGCCGAGACGGGCGGATCACGAGGTCAGGAGATCGAGACCATCCTGGCTAACACGGTAAAACCCCGTCTCCACTAAAAAAAAAAAAATACAAAAAACCAGCCGGGCGAGGTGGCGGGCACCTGTAGTCCCAGCTACTCTGGAGGCTAAGGCAGGAGAATGCTGTAAACCCGGGAGGCGGAGCTTGCAGTGAGCTGAGATCTGGCCACTGCACTCCAGCCTGGGCGACACAGCGAGACTCTGTCTCAAAAAAAAGAAAAATATATTCCTAGCTCATTCTTTTATACAAGTGAATATCACATTTTAAATGATGATAAATCAAAGAACACTTACAAACATGAACAAATATGACAGTTTTCCTGGTAAATAAGAAAAGTATCTGAAAAATATTAAGCGTCAAGAAGATGGCCTATGTTGCACTGACTAGATCAGGTTGTTGAGATTGAAAGAAGGAACTACACATGACTAGCCTAGCAGGGCCTCTTCCTGGCGCTTATGAGTCATCTAGGTTGCCCATTCCTAGATTACTGGCAATCTCTGCTGGTCCATATGGTAAGGCCCTGCTCCTGTAAGAGGAAGTTTAGCTCTTTAGGAAGATAAACTTAACTCACTAGGAAGTGGATTGGGAAGACAACAAGGCCACAAAAGCAAGCCACATTCCTCAATTTATCTTAATCAAAAATAAAAAAAGTTATCTGGTCTAATTCTTTTTGTTTTGAACTCAAAAGAAGACAGGAAGGGTGACTGCTGGCATCCCAATGAGGCTGAAACCAAGATTTCCTTGACTACTCTTCTGTGTGGTCTCTAAAACAATCTTTGACCATAGAAATAAGACTCAGGAAACATCATTTTGCTGAGGATAACTGTTCCAGAGACAGGAAATGAGAACCCCCTGGCTGACACCTAGTAGAATAAAAATTGGGTATAATATTTAGATATTTTCATTTATGTGAACTTTAACTTAAAATTTTGGGAATTCCACTTATTTGAATCTTAACTAACAAGAACAAGGGCCTTTAAATTTCTCCTTAAGAATTTTGTAATTCACAATAGCAAAGGTGTGAAATAAACCTAAACGTCCATCAATGGTAGGCTGGATAAAGACAATGTGGTATATATACACCATGGAATAGTACGCAGCCATAAAAAGAATGAGATC
Source organism: Piliocolobus tephrosceles (assembly GCF_002776525.5). Lineage (NCBI taxonomy): Eukaryota > Metazoa > Chordata > Mammalia > Primates > Cercopithecidae > Piliocolobus > Piliocolobus tephrosceles. Next base: position 69,229,643 of record NC_045443.1, on the reverse strand, counting down.
ATGTCCTTGGCAGCAACATGGATGGAGCTGGAGGCTATTTTCCTAAAGCAAACTAATGTAGGAACAGAAAGTCAAATACTACATGTTCTCACTTACAAGTGGGAGCTAAACAACACCACATGGACACAAAGAGAGGACAAACAGACACCAGGGACTACTTGAGGGTGGAAAGTGCCAAGAGGGAAAGGATCAGAAAAACCACCTATCAGATACTATACTTATTACATGTGACAAAATTATTTGTACACCAAAACCCCATGACATGCAGTTTACCTACTTAACAAACCTGCACATATACCCCTGAACCTAAAATAAAAGTTAAAACAAAAAAGAATCTGATAGTGGGGGATGGCTTATATAAATTTGGGACTTTTTAAATACTGGTGAATATCTACTTGGAACAGCTTTATTCTACTACTTGGACTCCACAAAATCTATGGTGAGCTACATGGCATAATACAATTGGGCATAATTTGTGACAGGAAGGAGACTAGGGAGGGAGCACTTATTTTCAGCCTAGAGCATGGAGGGGCCTTGGAGATAAAATACTTGATGTACTGTTTTTACACGTTTCAGACCATTCATGGGTCAAAAAGTAAATTGCCCTCCCAGTGTCACAGGAGAATACACAAAGCAGTGGCTGATATTAGAAGAATAGCTTTTGAAGTAGTTACTTGATACTATCTCCTTCCCCAAGAAGAGCAGCCACATCCTGGTTCACTAAAAACTTAATGATTAAGCCTAATGAGAAGAGAAACAAAGTATACAAAGCTTTTTCTCTTTTACTAAATCATTAAAGGGTGCAATTAATCACTTAGGCTCACATCTCCTCCAACTCTATCCTCCCTTTAGTTGATTTCACTCCCTCTCAGAGTTTCAATCACTCCCACACATGGAAAACTTACATGTTATCCTAATATACTCTTACAGTGCCATATGTCTTATTCACAGCACTTATTACAGCTGCAATTTAAGGCAGGGGCCATGTCTTTTTTGATTACTGCTTTCTTTCCAGAAAACAGCACTGCTGCAACTAAGACACAGTAGGCATTCAAAAAAATACTTGAATTAAATGAAAAAAAAAAAAGGAACACCATTCCATGGCTTCACATTTCCAAATGGAAATAAGCACTTCTCCTAAAGAAACTCTCCTTCCCAGGGACTTAAGTGCTGAGATTGGGAAAGAGTAGGGTAGCATAATTCCTTCCAGGCTCTCTCTCTCTCCCTCTCTCTTACATCTGCCTATCAACAGAGAAGGTGCTTTCATTCTGCTCTCATTCACATCCTCAGTGGTCTGTCCTCATTAGGAAAGCCTGTGGGTATCAAGAAGTAACAACAATCGGGTTAGTTCAAAACTAATCTGGGATGAATTATTATAATGCCATATGTCTAAACCCCTCTAATAACATTATTTTCATCACCATCATGATTCTTTTTTTTTTTTTTTTGAGGTGAAGTCTCGCTCTGTCACCTAGGCTGGAGTGCAATGACACAATCTCTGCTGACTGCAACCTCTGTTTCCCAGGTTCAAGCAATTTTCCTGCCTCAGCCTCCCGAGTAGCTGGGATTACAGGTGCCCGCCACCACACCCGGCTTAATTTTTGTTTTTGTAGTAGAGATGGGGTTTCACCATGTTGGCCAGGCTGGTCTCAAACTCCTGACTTCAAGTGATCCGCCCACCTCAGCCTCCCAAAGTGCTGGGATTACAGGCATGGGCCAGTGTGCCCATCCCCATCTCTGATTCTCATACTTCTCATTTGTTTACAAATTCAGAAAAGGAAACAAGCTTTCACTTGCTACTCTCATGAAAACACGAACAACACACATTCAAGGTATATATACCCCTATAACTGCTTGTGGTTATCAAGACTATCCTTGAACCCATCCAGGATAGAAAACTCTACCTCCTGAGAAAAACCCTGTCTCCTAATTTCTTTTTGGAGTCATATAAAGCAAATCTCCAATCTGTTTCTCACAAAAAACTTTCAAAAAGTATTTGTCAAATTGATAATTATCATGCCATTTATTCATTCAACTAATATTTATTGCACATTTATTACACACCAGACACTGTAGCTAGGAACTAAGAATAATATGGAAACAAGATAGATACAATCCCTGTCCTTCAGAAGTTTACATTCTAGAGTAAAACACAAAAGAACAGACAAAATTATTGTATACTGTTAGGTGCTATGAAGGAAGCAAACGAGAAAATTAGATAGCGAGGAGCACAGACAGGAAAACTACATTAGATGGGGAAAGAGGGCATCGTGGAAAGCCCCTCTGAGGAAGTGACATTAAATGGAGACCTCAGGGATCAGAAAGAGAGGAAAATATTCCAAGTAGAAACAGTATGCATAAAGGACCTTAAGACACAAAAGAGTTTAGGGGGTTTTAGGAACTGAAAGAAATCCGCATGAGTAGAACAGAAAAGACAATGGCATGAGATGAGTTTTAAGAGATAAACAGAGCTAAGACAGGGCAGGCCCTTGCTGATGATAGTGAAGAAGTTTGGATTTTATTTAATGTTGCATTGAAACTTCTCTTCTTCAAGTTAAACCACATCCTTCAATGAAATATTTTTCATAGGACCATTTTGATCCCTTCCTTACCCTGATTATCTCTTTAATACAGAATAGGTAGTCTAGCACATTTAAAATGCAGTGTTTATTACTTGCAGTTCAAGCCTACTTCTCCAAAATATAATCAGTAAAAAAGTAGAGGGGCTACCACCTCCCTCATCCTAGATATTAAGCTTTAATCAACAGTCTCAGACCAAATGATCTCATTTGTGAGTTATGTCACAACACTGATACTGAGCTTACTATGGTGCTAAAACTCCCTACTCAATAACCATAACCTTCTATTCCAATCATGACACTGTCTCTCCTGAAATCTACTCATCCTCTCAATGGTAACTTATTTACAGGTTCACACTTCGAGATCCAAGATCCACATACCACCAAGCAGGTCTGACTTTCTTACACTTACTGGCACTGAACAGCTTGCCTATTGCCAGCCAGAGGTGATTAACAAAGTAGGGGAGAATCTCATGCCAGAAAATACAGAGTCGAGACTCTTCCAGTTTTTGTATCACTTCTAGCCTTACGGAATCTAAATTTAGGCAAGGTGTTAAATTCTACTATAAAGTGAGGACATTATGAATGAAGTTAGTGGCTGGGCCCAGTGACTCACGCCTGTAATCCTAGCACTTTGGGAGGCCGAGGCAGGCAGATTACCTGAGGCCAGGGGTTTGAGACCAGCCTGGCCAATATGGTGAAACCCTCCAGCCTGGGTGACAGAGACTCCATCATAAACAAACAAACAAACAAACAAAGTTAGCAATCATTCCCTGCAGTTCTCCCAAGCCCAAAACCTCAACTTCTCCCTTCTCACCTCCATATATCCAATCCATCACAAAATCTAATCCTAAATACTCCAATACTTTCATCTTTCCTGTCACTATCCCAGTTCAGGCCACTTTAATCTCACCTGGATAACTGGAAGAACCTGCTAACATGACCCAAAAGATGCTTTGTGCTTTGGACTTCACTCAGCTCTTTGGCCTCATCTTTAACTGTATTACCCTCCCCTCCTCATACTTTGCAGACTTGTAATACTAAATTAATTTGCTATGTGATTACATCATGTTTGTACTCTTCCCTTGTAAAACATGCTTTCCTCTAAATATCTCCTTCTCTTTCCTTATAATGGTCACTCATTTTTCAGGTCTCTACTTAGATGCTTCTTCCTCCAGGAAGTCTTCCTTGATCCTTACTCCCAGTTTGAATTAAGTGCCCCTCATTCCTTCCCAGGAACTCCCAAAGCAGCTGACACTTCTTTCATCTTAGTTCCTCAGTTTTAACTGCCAGACTATGAATTCTCCGAGACCCAGGAACACCTCTGTTTTACTACTAAATATGAAGCAACTACCACAGTGTTGGGATGTAATAGATACCCAAAAAATATTTGCTGAAGAGTAAGAGTGAGGAAGCATATGTGTGTACAGATGCATACAGGTAACTAAATGAGACAAGATTTTTGGAAAGTGGTAAGGCCCTGTCGTCCAACTGAGAAATAATTTTATAAAGGACTTAGGACTTGCCTGACTTAATGCTGCAACATCACAAGTATAACTGTATATTTTGTAGAAAATACATAATAAAGGGTAAATTAGGTAAATATATAGGCCATAAATTACTAACGCATCATCATTCATTTAAATGTAGAAAAAATATTAAACTACTCTTTTCTTTGTAACAGTAATTAGGTGGTAAGTCTCACATTCAAATTACTAAAATAACACAATATTATTCAGTCGTTATTCCAAATAAATCAATATTCCAGAAAAAACAAAGTTGTTCATGTCCTCATATGCACATAGGTCACTGATGCCCAAGGTCAAGTAAAACTAGTTTGCTTTGGGATTAATACAATGATCCAGTTTCAATAAGTAGAAAATAATATGATACTTACTCACACAATACCACATATTTTTCAAGAGATTCAATCAGTAGTTTGCTATCTCCTTGATGAAAGTGTAGAGCAGGGAGAACGACGTCATCCTTTAGACAGAATACCAAATACGACCAGCCCATACCCTCTTTGTTTTGCTTGATTGATTTCAGGTCTGTCAAACTGAACAGGAATGACCATTTGCTTTTCCCATTTCTATGACTTGGAGCATCTTGAAAACAAGAGAGTGGGGCAAAATATTTTTGTTCACCTTTTTAAAAGGTACTGACAGTGCTCTCCATGACTGCATAACATAAATTAGTTGAACCCAGGGAATCAGTACAGCACTCATATTATTATGGCTTCCACCTGTATTAGATATGGCAACTTATATGTTCTTCTAAAAAATGACTTTTAAAATAGTTATCCTACCACACATAAATTTTTTAAATGTTATTCCTATGTAAAATATAAGCTTTGCCCAAAAAAACTGATCTTGGCTTTGTAAGCAGGTGGACTGGATTCATATTGCAGCACTACCATCTTACTAACTGAATGACATGGGGCAAATCATTGAATGTCTCTAAGCCTCAGTTACTTTGTTTGTAAAATGGAGATAATTATACTTACCTCCATTGTAATTCTATCAATAAGAATTAGGAGATAATACTTTTCAACTAACTAGTACAAGCCAAGTATACAGAAAATTCTCAGTAAATGTTCATCTTTTCCACTCCCCCCAAAATAAGAATAGCTTAATTCTCTTGAAGAGTCAAAAAAAACAAAACAAAACCAAACAAAACCTTTATTCCTTCATTTCCTTTTGTAATTATTTTTAGGACACTACACTTAGTAGTGAAGTAAGCATACTGATATAAAAAATAACACTGGAGTGAATATACAACATTCTATTTGCAGAAAAACAAAGTACGGCAAGAAATTGAGGATGAAAAGATAAAAAGTTGTGAATGCTTCAAAAATAATGAATACATTCAATTGCTAAATTAACTTTCTACTAAATCAAGACCTCAGTTCAAACCAAATTATAGTTATGTAAAATACAGCATGTTCTGAGTTTGTGGCCTTGTTATAGAAGCTAAAATTCCAGGTTTGCGAACATTATCATAATTGATAACAAGCAACTTAAACATCAACTATTTAAAAAAAACTGAAAGAGAAAAAAATTTCTTCTCACTAATGATGCTAGTACTTACAATTCACTTCTAAAGTAAAACACCATTTTAACAATTTAACGCCAACATAAGTAAGTCGTGTCTCTGAAATTTCTTTCCTAAAATGTTATTTCTTAAGAAGTATCATACTATCCTGCTATTTAAGACCTTTATTAATTCTGTCCCACACTACCAATCCCACAAAGATAAACTACTTAGAAGGAAGCTGCTTACTAGACTAGATCAGAAGACATATTAATCAGTGTTGACCTGCATGTATGTATCACCTTCCTATCTGCAATCATCTCCAGTAAGATTTCTTGAACTCATAAAAAGAAATCTACAGCTTACAGAACCTCTACCTGCAAGGAAACCACGCGTCATCATTATTTCATGGACACTTAAACAAGTATCATTTGAAGGAAGCTAAAGTGACTTATCTATACACAATGACCAGCAGCTTTCACACCAGTCTGGACAGTGAACTCACACGTAAGATACACTAGATTAAGTGCCATGTATCCACTTGACTACTTTACATAATATTTCACTGGTGTTTATATTACAGAGCTCATAAGACCACTTCAGGCTGATACCTAAGTGAGAACAGTTCTAGAATTTCAACTTATTCATGAATCATTTAAATGTGAATGTACTTAGACTACCTAGAACAGATACATAGTGCTAGCTTATCTGCAAAGACCAAAAATACTTCACAGAAAAACAGCAATGGGAAAAAGAAGAAAAAAAAGAAATCCAAAAAACTACATATAGACAATTTTTTAAATTAAATTACTCAACGGCACAGAGTATTTTATCTAAATTATTGCAAGAAAATCATATGAAGTATATTAAACACTATATGTATGCTATATGAATTATTAGCAGTTTGTGTATATTCAAGAATAAAGGTTTTACATAGATTTTTCCCTCATTAACAGAAAAGACATATATTACATACAAAAGAAAATGTCTCACACATTTCCACATTTAAAGCTCTGACAAAGAAACATTTAAATTTAAAGCCCTAACAAACAAATATTCTAAGCCTTCTACTAGAATAAAAGCTTCATGAGAATAGGAACTTTATCTTATTCACAGCTATATCCTCAGTGCTAGAAGAGTGGCTACCATACAGTAAGTAGTCAAAGATGAAACATCTGTTGAATAAGTGAATTAACAACCTAGTATCAAGTCAACATAAAAGTAATCTGCAAATTAGTCTGCTGCAAATAGCTGGCCAGAAATAGAAATAGTTACAAAGGAAAACAGAAATCAAGAGTGAACTCAAACTATTTTTCTACTCAAAGTAAATGTAAAGAAAATTATTTAGTGCTAATGAATTTACTATGTCACCAAATATATCTCCAACACACTAACATGAGAATACTAAACACCAGAAGAATTGAACAAACAGCTCTACTCTTCTTGTAAGTAGAACAGTTCAGTAAGTCTCTATATGCCTTGAATAGAATTAACATCAAGAACAAATTTTATTTGGATGGATCTCTAGAATGAACATGAGACAGTTTGATGTTCTTGGAAGGAATATTTCCAAAACATTTAACCTGTCTGGTATATAACAACAAAGGATGTAGCAGTAGAAACTCATGAAATATAAAGCAAAAATGCTCTTAAGAAATACAAAATTAAATAAGTCTGATAGTCAATTTTTTAAAGGTTTGTCCCAAATTGACTTTGTGCCTCACACAAAAAAGAAAAACGTACAAAGTTAAAAATGAGAAGGGTAAAAGATAAGAAAAACAAAGGCTTTTTCTTTGGGGGTAAAAAAACTTTTAGAAAATAAAAAAGTTTCATAATGACATACATTTGAAACCTTTGGAATTTCTAAGCCTGTGGGTTCAAAATAAAACCTCAAGCTTAGAAATGAACCCATGGGCTTAGAAAATGCCTCCTTTTTTTTTTGAGACGGAGTCTTGCTGTGTCGCCAGGCTGCATGCAGTGCAGTGGCATGATCTCGGCTCACTGCAATCTCCACCTCCCAGGTTCAAGCGATTCCCCTGCCTGGGACTTACAGGTATGCGCCACCATGCCCGGGTAATTTTTTTGTATTTTAGTAGAGACAGGGTTTTACCATTTTGGCCAGGGTGGTCTTGATCTCCTGACCTCGTGATCCACCTACCTTGGCCTCCCAAAGTGTTGGGATTACAGGAGTGAGTCACTGCTCCTGGCCTTTAACTTTTAATAACTACAAAATAAAGTCTCTTCACTTTATAAGACCACTTTGTGGTCAAGCCATAAGCAGGATTTACCTCTGTCATTTTTTGCTAAGCTATACAGCTACACAGAAGTTCTCAACTCTGATCACACATTAAAGTCATCTGAAGACCTTTTAAAAAGCACAGATACCCAGGCTGTATCTCTAGAGTTTGATTTTTGGTAGTATTTTTTTTAAATCTAACCTACCCAGGTGATTTCAATGTGCAGCCAAGGCTGAGAACTACTAACAAAGTGATCTTTATTGTCAGATTATGCTTTTCTCATCCATGTATTGTTTGTTTCTTTTATGAAATTCTGGGCTACAAACCTGTATAGCAATATTACTATACTGAATACCATAGGCAACTGTAACACAATGCTAAGTATTTGTGTATCTAAACACGTCTAAACACAGAAAAGGTGATGCATTGTGCTGTGACCGTACAAAGGCTATGATGTCACTAGGTGACAGGAAATTTTCAGCTCCATTATAATCTTATGGGACCACTGACATACAGGTGATCAGTCACTGAAACGCTGTTATGTGGCACATGATTGTATATATGTAGAAAGGAGAATAGTCACTAAACACATATTAAGAGAAAACTGCAATAAGCCATGAAGAGTCCAGCAAAATGCTAAAATTAGAATGGTATGGTTTAGTAGTATACTCCACCTCTCCCTGTTACTTTGGGATAAAATAACATGATTATTAAAATTCTACTAGATTAAGAAAAATGTGCATGAAGGAAAGCCAAAGCAATTTTTTAAAGTGGTTCTATTTTCTGCCATTAATAACTATAAAATAGAGCAAGTATTTTAAAATCCTTTTATGAAGCCACAACCAATAAAAAGAGAGATGAAAAGGGAATATCACTAAAATATGATATTTATACATATTAACCAAAGAAATTAATCATCCTTCTCACTGAGGAGCATTCAAGAATCTTCTCTGCACTTTTATTAGTATATTATATTGTAGCAAATCAGTTTAAGATTTCAAAAGATTTAATTCATACCTCCATTGGTATGTGGTTTCCTTTTAAATGAAACTGTATTAACCATGTCCCATTCTGCTTCATAACTGTTCAGATGTTCTGATCCTCGATGACCTCTTTCTTTTGGGGCCTGAGTCCATTCTACAACTGAACTGGAGTCCTAAAATAATTACAACATATAAAATATTTAAAGTTTAAAACAAATTTAATTTCAATCCATAACATCATCTCAGCTTCAATGTTTGTAGGTGGGCTGCAGACGACATCACTGGTGGGAAAACTGAACATCATTTCCTATCCTTTTCTCTCAATCACCTTTATCAAAAAAAAAAAAAAGGCAAGAGAAGCTTGACTAGAATCCCATACAGGCAGAGTTGCCAATGAAATATAAACAGAAGTCAACTCTGAAAATGGTTTTGCTTTCATAATAAAAACCTCATCCCTTTTTTAGCTTTTTCCTGCTTTGAATGTAACCATGCTGCCTAAAAATAGTCATCCTCTGACTACAAGGAAAAAGCAAGAGAACCACTGCAAAAAGCTCCCAACCTCCAAACTTTTAGTTATTTAAGGAAAAGAGCCCCAATGGTGGCTATTTAAGCCATCAATGGTTGTATAATTTCTTATAGGCAATCAAAATTAGCTAAAAGCAACATATTTACATGTATAGTTCTACAGAACTTTCTATTTTTAAAGAGAATAAAACCAAAAGTCTAAAATGCAATATAGTTTGAGTAAATCAAAAATTAATTTATATACAACAAAAGACACTATATATAAGTTAAAGATAGCACAACTAGAACATTTTTCTAAAATATATGACAAGAAAAACATCCAAATTACAAAACTCTTATCAATTTATTTAGAAATAGACAAATATCAAAACAGAAAAACAGGCAAATGGTATGAATAGGTAAGTCAAAGAAGAAATAATCTAACAAACATAGATACGTCCAACTTCAATAACAACGAAAAGCGAGCTGACAGATTTCTATTTTCTGCCCCACTCAATTAAAAAAGATAATACTGAATATGGAAGACAACGTGAGGAAATGGACCGTCTTACACTGCTGATGACAGTGACTCATTACTACTGACACAGGAGGACAAACTAGGTCTTTCTAAACACATACGTACATAAAAATAAAATGCGTACAGGTAAAAATCTGGAAAGATATACATTAAACAGAGACAGGTAAGGGAGGCCAGGCGA
>NC_045443.1:69197088-69217088 GCF_002776525.5 Piliocolobus tephrosceles | reverse complement strand
TGCACTCCAGCCTGGGCGACAGAGCGAGATTCCGTCTCAAAAAAATAATAGTAAATATACATAAATAAATAAATAAATAAATAGGCAAAAGATTTAGAACAGGCATTTCTCCAAAGAAGATACAGTTGACCCTCCATATCCATGGGTTCTGTATCTGTGGATTCAACAAATGGAATCTAAAAAAATTCCACAAAGTTCCAAAAGGTAACACTCGAATTTGCTGTGCACCAAGTACTATGCTACATCGAATGGAACCAGTACCCCACAGATACCAGAGGACAGCTGTATACACCACGTGGCCAAAAATCCCATGAAAAGATGTTCAACATCATTAGTCATTAGGAAAATATAAATTAAAACCACAACGACATACAACTTCAGTTATGGTTTGAATTGTGCTGCCCCCTCCCAAAAAGATAAATTAATGTCCTAACTCCCATTACCTCAGAATGTGACTCTACTTATTAGGCTGGTGCAAAAGCAATGTCATTTGTCAAAAGACAAGCCATTAAAGCAATGTCAAAGACCTCAATTACCTTTGCACCAACCTAATGGAAATAGGGTCTTAATACAAGTAATCAAGTTAAAATGAGATTATCAGGATGGGCCCTAATCCAATATCACTAATGTCCTTATAAAAAGGGGATAAACACAGAGATAGACATGAACAGATAGAAGATGATGTGAAAACACACAGAGGACACAATCTACAAACCAAGGAATGTCTGATGCTACTATAAATTAGCAGACAGGCAACAGTCTCCCTAATAGCCCTCAGAAGAAACCAATCCTGCTAATATCCTGATTGCTGATTTCTAGTCTCCAGAACTGAGAGACAATAAATTAAGACTGTTCTAAGTCACCCAGTTTGTGGTGACTTGTTTACAGTAGCCCTAGGAAACAAACAGAAATTCATATCCACTAGGTTTACTAAAATTAAAAGGATAATAACAAGCGTTGATGAGGATATAGAGAAATTGGAATCCTCATATATGGCTGGATTAGAAAATGATGCAGCCGCTCTGAAAAAGTCTGGCAGTTCCCCCAAATGTTAAACACAAAATTATGGAACCCAGTAATTCTACTCCTAGGTATATACTCAAGAGAAATAAAAACATGTTCACACAAAAACCTGCAAATGAATGCTCACAGCAGCATTATATATATTAGCCCCAAAGTGAAAACAACCCAAATGTTCATCAATTAATGAATAAAATTGTGATATATACACTATTACACAATACAATTGTATACACAATTTTATTCATCAAAAACAAAAGGACCACACATGCTATATAACATGAATGAACCTTGAAAACCTTATGCAAAGTGAAAGAAGCCAGTCAAAAAAAAAATTACATATTACATGACTCCATTTATATGAAATGTCTAGCATAGGCAAATCCTTAGAGACAGAAAGTAGATTATTGATTGCCAGTGACTGAAAGTAGGTGAAATGAGGGGTAACTTGCTGATAAGAGTTCTGGAGGGTGATGAAAATGTTCTAAAATTAGATACTGATAAATGGTTGCACAACTTTGTAAATATACTAAAAACCACTGAATTGTATGCTTTAAAAGGATGCATTTTATGGTATGTGAATTATATATCGATAATACTGTTATTTTTTAAATGGTATTCCCTTAGTCACACATTTTTTTCTTAAATACCTTTCTAGCATAGAGAATACTAGAGGAATCTAATGCATCATCCAATGGTCTCCAGTCCACTATTACTTCAGCATCCTAGAGAAAGAAATTATGAACTATATTTAATATTCAGCAATGTTATTCTTAATTATTCTATTCCCTGAACCCAAAATAAAATTTCAGCCTCTTAAGTATTTACATTTCAAATATGCTAATATCACATGTAAACCAAAAATGTTACATACATTTTTCAAATTCTGCCTATTTTTCATTATGAAAAATTTATATTACTGCAACTTCTACATAAGTTTTAGAATATTCCATGTCATTTTATCTAAAGTACAGACGATCTCTGACTCATGATGGTTTGACTCAGGATTTTTTTGTAACAGGATGGTGTAAAAGCAATGCACATGCAGTAGAAATCATACTTCAAGTAACCAAAGAAACATTGTTTTTCACTTTCAGCACAGTATTCAATATATTACATGAGAAAATCAACAATTGATTATAAAACAGGCTTTATGTTAGATAATTTTGCCCAAATGTAGGCTAATGTAAGTATTCTGAGCACATTTAAGGAAATTAAACTATGATGTCCAGTAAGTTAGGTGTATTAAATGCATTTTTGATAAATAATATTTGCAATTTTGATGGGTTTATCAAGACATAACCCCATCATAAGTTAAAGAGCATGTGTTTGACTACTACATCATATCCATGTTAAATTTACAATTACTGTTCAATTACATAATTGTATCTTACATATGAAATTCAAACTTTCTGATAATTCTCCAAAGATGAATCACCACTATAAACTATTATTAAATAATATCATTTACTAGAAACTTACCTTTTCTAAAACACGTAATATTCCTGAAATCAAGCTGTCTTGGTCATTGGTCTTTCCACAAGATGAGTGAATATATACTCCTTCCTGTTCATATATAATCTATAACAGGAAAAATAAAGTTAATCATGTTATTTCTATTGAGTACTATTTTAACATTTATTAAAAATATTAAGATATATTTTCTTATCATACTTGGCCAAGTTTCTGATTATTTCATACATAAATGTATTATTTAAAAAAATACCTCTCAGACTTAAGAGCACTTCAATCAAGCAAACATAAACTGGAATGAATTCTGCTTTGCTAAATTCATTCCTGTTATCCTAAATTCCTAATTCCTAAATTCATGCTCTGTTATCAGATTCGTGATAATCACAATCTTGATCTTCTACTTAAAGATGTCAGACTAACTGCAACAAGTCTCAATATTTAAAATCCACCTAAAATTTATATTTTTCACCAGATGCAGTGGCACATGCCAGTAGTCCTAGCTACTTGGGAGGCTGGGCTTAAGCCCAAGAGTTCAAGGTTGTAGGGTGCTATCCACCTGTGAATGGCCACTGCACTCCACACTGAACAATACTGCAATAACTCATCTCTCTAAAAAAACAAAAAAAAATATTTTTTTCATGAGCATTAAGGAAAATACTGAGCTAGAATTGAAAATGCACTTGAAAATATCTAAGAATAAGAACAAATGAAACACAATGAGGAATCAATCTTTTCTAACTATTCCCATAATAGCACATTTTTACTGTAAGATCATTTTGGTGTATTTTTGAAACACCACGGCATAGAAATTCGGGAAATAATACAGGAATTTTAGAGAGTAGCAATGAGAACAAAACTAAAGAGAGTAGTGATGGGGACTCCTAGAAATGACTAAACTAATTCAATTTCACAATATTAACTGAGTGCTTCTATATGTAAAAAGCACATAAAAGACAAAGTACATGAAGATGATAAAGACATAATCCTTGAATAAATTCCTATGGGAATATAGGGGAGACTTAAAGTTAACTCCCAAGTAAGTTTAAACATTTAAAGTGAAGCTTCATTTTTCATAGACATAATGTTATAAATTAAGATTCCATTCTTGAAACCCATTTCAAATCATTAAAATTTTTTTTTAATTATGAAAATAAGTAAAAGAAAAACAGTCACTTCTAGACCTACTTACTTTTGACATATGTAAGTCTGGTCAATAGAGTTTATTATTCTATTTCTGTAGACCTTTTATTAATATTAGTCTTCAGAATATCATGGGCCAGCAATGCAAGACGAGCACCATCAGTCTATCACTCCTTCATTCATAAATGTAAATGGGCATGTATCCTCCTGTTTTTAGCTAACATTTACAGAACACTTATACACTAGGAACTTCATATGTTGTAACTTAATCCTTACAACCACCCTAAACCATAGATTATATAACTATATTCTACTACACCATGGGGATGAGGAGCCCATTTGTGTGAATAAGAAAACTGAAAGTGGTTAAATAACTGCCCTAGGTAAATGAGGCAAATAACAACAGGTAGTGATGAAATTGAAACCCAGGTAGTCTGACAACAGAAAACTGTGCTCTTAGCCACCACAATATAAAGGTTCCACATTACTTTTACTGCCTCTCTTTTACTGCCTCTCTCTCGGGTTTGTTAACGTTAATCAACTGTGATATGGACTTGTGTCAGGAAAGAGTCTTTTAAGTAATTAAGATCACTAAGGAAGTTTTGATGTCAAAAACCTAAGTAACATGGCCTTTACTGAAATAGTTGTTAAGCATCAGACCAGCATGTAAACAAACAGAAGCTTACATGGGGATAGGATGAGCTGAGAAAGGGTGGGAAACAATTCTATATTGTTTGTGGAGATGAGAAATTTTAAAGCCTATAGATATATGCACAAAAATATGCATAAGAATATTCACAGCAGTATTATTTATAATTTTAGAGTAAGGAGAAGGAGGAGAAGGAGAAGAGGAGGAGGAAAGAAAGGATATGCATCTAAACATCCACGAATAGGAAAATTATCAAATATATCTTGGGATATCTATTCTATGGGGGATACTATTCAGGAGTTAGGATGAGGCAGATTAAATGGATGAGCAAACAGACAATGCACACAGAAAAATCATCATGTATATACAGTATGCTGACATTTACACTTTTATAAAGTTTCTATCTGTGTGAAATATACAGAACAAATTCTGGGAGGATACTTTAAGCTGTTTAACAAAGATTACTTCGGGAGAATAGGATGAGGAAAGGTTGAAGGAGGAACTGTTAACTTTCTATGTTAATGACTGACTTATTTGAATATTTCAAAGTGAAAATATAGTCATATATTTAAAAATAATTTTAAAGAGTAACATGAAAAAAGGAAAGTCCAGAAGTATAAACTAAATTTTCTAGACTTCAGTCTATCAATTTATAAAACAGGAGGGCGAACCAGATAATCCTACCTAGAAACACACAAAAAAATGAAAAGGTTATGGAAAAGAAATCCCTTAAAATCTCCAATTTTGCAATGTAATTTTATTTAGTCTGCATGCTGTACATTAGATCTCTAGACTTGTTCATCATATGTATCTATCTTCTATCCTTTGACCTATATCTCTCCATTTCCTAGCAACCCTGACTAGTGGTAACCACTGTTTAATTCTCTGTATTTGAGGGTTTTTTTTTTTTTTTTTTTTTTTTTTGAGACAGTTTTGCTCCGTCGCCCAGGCTGGAGTGCAGTGACACGATCTCAGCTCACTGCAACCTCTGCCTCCCAGGTTCAAGTGATTCTTCTGCCTCAGCATCCTGAGTAGCTGGGATTACAAGCACGTACCACCATGCCCGACTAATTTTTGTGGGTTTCACCATGTTAGCCAGGCTGGTCTCGAACTCCTGACCTCAGGTAATCTGCCCGCCTTGGCCTCCCAAAGTGCTCGGATTACAGGTGTGAGCCGCTGCGCCCAGCCCTGAGTTGTTTTTTTTATTAAGCATATTCCACATATAAGTGAAATCCCACAATTATTTTTCTTTCCGTATCTGCTTATTTCACGTGGCATAATGCTATCCTCCAGTTAAATAAGATTTTAGCTGCTGTTGTCACAAAAAAGTAACTATGTGAGATGACAAATATGTTAATCTAATTCACTACAGTAACCATTTTACTATCTATATGTATCCCATAATACGTTGTAAACCTTAAATGTACATAATAAAATTCATTTTTAAAAAGATATTGAGAAAAATATTCTCAAGCCTTTGTGACACATGGATCAGAGACTCAGAAATAATACTTTAGCATATTTTCACATAAGACTCAGCTAGTAAAATAGTCGGACACTTCCTAATTCTCATAGTGGAAAAAGAGACACTCATTTGGCAAGAAAAGCTTGCTATCATTAACAATGCAATCTAAAGTTCTATGATACCATTAACACTAAAGAGATTCTGGAACCTTAATGAGGTGAACCCTATACAACCAAATAAAACATTTTACCTTATTTAGGCACATTAAGCAACTCTTTCTCTTACATTTGTTGGGTAAGTGTTGCCTACTTTTTTTTCACCTAAGGAAAAGTTGAAAGAGTTTCCTAAGTAGTTCAGCTGGGAAAATAATTAAAGTGACAGACACCTTACAAAAAAGTCAAAGCTGGCTGGGCGCAGTGGCTCACAACTGTAATCCTAGCACTTTGGGAGGCCAAGGTGGGCGGATCATGAGGTCAGGAGACTGAGACTATGTTGGGTAACACGGTGAAACCCCATCTCTACTGAAAAACAGAAAAAATTAGCCGGGTGTGGTGGTGGGCGCCTGTAGTCCCAGCTATTCGGGAGGCTGAGGCAGGAGAACAGCATGAACCCGGGAGACGGAGTTTGCAGTGAGCCGAGATCGTGCCACTGCACTCCAGCCTGAGCAACAGAGCAAAACTCCGTCTCAACAAAAAAAAGTCAAAGCTGCACTCATTCTGTATTCTGTGTTCCTCAACTCTTCAGCCCCTTTTGAGGAACAAATTATACACCCCAAAACTCCAAATTTCAAACCACATTTATACTGTCTTCAGAAAGCAGTCATGTTTAGCTTTCTAATTTTCAAGGGTGTGATGTTAACTGATACACAGTAATAGTTCTGCCAGAAATGGCAGATTAATAAAATTAATAAATTTATTAATTTGTAATAGCTACTAAATCTTACAAAGTATTATATTTTATAAGACTTAGGCCAGGCACGGTGGCTCAAGCCTGTAATCCCAGCACTTTGGGAGGCCGAGACGGGCAGATCACGAGGTCAGGAGATCGAGACCATCCTGGTTAACACGGTGAAACCCCGTCTCTACTAAAAATACAAAAACTAGCTGGGCAAGGTGGCGGGGGCCTATAATCTCAGCTACTCAGGAGGCTGAGGCAGGAGAATGGTGTAAACCCGGGAGGCGGAGCTTGCAGTGAGCTGAGATCCGGCCACTGCACTCCAGTTGGGGCGACAGAGCAAGATTCCGCCTCAAAAAAAAAAAGACTTAAGGGCACAGGAAAAAAATAGTTGCATTGGTACATAATTTACTTCAAATATAAAATCACTTAGTAATAACTGTTTTAACTTAAACATAGTTTGAGCAACCCTAATTCAAAAATATTAAATCTGAAATGCTCCAAAATTTGTGCACCAGCTTCAAGCTCAAATGAAATGGACCCTGGAACACTTCCTCGGCTGAGTACGGTGGCTCAGGCCTGTAATCCCAGCACTTTGAAAGGCCAAAATGAGAGGACTGCTTGAACCCAGGAGTTCGAGACCAGCCTGGGCAACAAAGTAAGATCCTGTCTCTAAAAAATAAATAA
Organism: Piliocolobus tephrosceles; assembly: GCF_002776525.5. Lineage (NCBI taxonomy): Eukaryota > Metazoa > Chordata > Mammalia > Primates > Cercopithecidae > Piliocolobus > Piliocolobus tephrosceles. The sequence continues at coordinate 69,209,760 of NC_045443.1, read as the reverse complement.
ATAATTTTTTTTAAAAATGAACACTTTGTGGATTTCAGGTATTTACAGTGGGGATGCTCAACCAGTATACTGCAAATATTCCAAAATCCAAAACAATCCAAAATCCAAAACACTTTTGGGTCCCCAGTATTTTGAATAAGGGATAATCAACCTGTAGCACCTTGTTTCCAAAGTACCCTGCTCTCACATAAATCCTCACAGCCACCCCGAATAAGTCAAAACTGATATTGTTATCCACATCTCTATTTTATGACAAGAATGAATTGAGGAAAGAGTCATCAGGAAATCTGTAATCCAGTGTTTCCTTGGATGAATATGTGGTCTTTAGTAAAGTCACCAATCACAGATTTGCTGAAACATTCATCCATTAAATCATAACTGTTATTGCCTAAAAAAACTACCAGAAAATTTCCACATGGCTTCCCTAGAGGACAACAGTTCCTGAAATGGCTTAAATGCAGAAAACAATGCTGCTTCAGAACTGAAAACCAATTTTTAAATGTCTAAATTTATAAACCAATGCAGGAGCATTTGGCCTTTAAACAAAAACCCTTACTCTCATCTGAACTCCTAAATATTCTACACAAGAAGCTTAACCCTTTTCAATATCATCTTGGTTTAAATCATTCATTGAATATTGTAGTCTTTCAATCTATTTTTTAAGGGTGTGATCTTATTTTTTATTCATATGACATACCTGTTCATCACCCCAATCTCTAAGCATATGTGTTTATTAAAATACAAAAATCACAACTCTCAAATACCAACTATTTTAAATAGCCCAAAATACAAAAACAGAAGTCCAGAGACTGATGTCAACAAGATGGTCATCTAGAAGGCCCTAGTACTCATCTCTCCCCAACCCCCAACAAGCAACCAAAACAATGAACCAACAACTATATTTTAACAAAAAAACTGAGGAGGCAGGCCAGGCGAAGTGGCTCACGCCTGTAATCCCGGCACTTTGAGAGGTCGAGGCAGGAGGATTCGTTGAGCCTAGGAGTTCAAAACTAGCCTGGGCAACACAGCAAGACTCTGTCTCTAAAAATAAAAATAAGTAATAACTGAGGGAGAGCACTAGAGTACATCAGAGGAATAACAGAAACCCTTGTAAGCACACAGAAACTCAGGATGGCCACAGAGAAAGAAGGAAATATTGGGATCTCATCACTCCATCCCAGAGTTGAGATCATCTGGGAACCAGGAGGAACTTCTTCCTAAAGCAACGATGTAAACGAGAGAATACCAGCAGCCTCCACCAACAACTTGGACACCTACAGACCTCACCAGTGGGGTCCCTGCAGTCCTCACAGGCACTAACACCAGCTGAGGGAGCTACCTGGAGTCCAAATAGCTGTGCTCCCCCAAGAAGGAAGATACTATGTCCACCCTTGTGGCCCAAAAGACTACTGCACTATGCCACCTTGGAACTGGAACTGTGGCAGAATGTGTATTGCTCTGGGGGAAAGTAGCCACAGATTCCCTTCATCACTGAGACTAAGCCACCACCGAACCACCCCAGTCCACTGGCCCATTCCCAAGCCAGCTGTGAACAGTTGGTACACCCTTCCCTGTGGGGCCAAGTGGAAACAGAGTCAGTCCACCTACACTTGCCCTCACACCCTCAGGCCAGAGCTAAAAGTGGCATCTTGCCCTCTGGGAAAACAGGACTTTGGCCACTCAGAGCAGTCCCATATCCCCAGTTTCCAAGTTGAAACAGTGCCTTGGCCACCCAGAGCAATCACACACCCCAGTACCCAAGCTGAAGTGGCACCCTCCGTTGCGGGGAAATGTGCCTGAGCTGCACAGAACAGTCACGCCCCACCAGGCCAAAGCTGGAAGCGCATATCACTCCCTGGGAAATCGGTGCCCTGCCTGAGCAGCTACACAACCCCAGGCTGAGGTACCCCACATCCGAGACAAATACCTGTGGCTGACCTAGATAGCCCACCCTACAGGCCAAACAACTCTAGTACCTTGCTTCTCTGGAACTGGATTAGCCCTCCAGCGTCTAAGCTGTTGAGATACTCCTCTCCCTGGGGAATAAAGTCATCCCTGTGCTATTCCATACCCGCCCCCCCTCCTGGGGCCCAAATCACAGCTGTGTTCTGCCATTCTGGGGTACTTGCTGCTATTGCACCTGGATTCACAGAGTCTGAATACTGCCAAACCCCACCATCCCAAGGTCTAGAGTCTCTACTACCCAGGACCTCATCCCCTGAGATCCAAGTGAGATCCAAATGAGAACCCTATTGGCTTAAATTCCTGAATTGTAGCCACACCCTGCTCCTCAGGTCGAAACCTTCAAAGTACCCCCTCTTCCCAGGAGTCAGGCCAGTGTTGTGCCCTGCCCTCCAGGAAGAGAATCATAGCTACAACTCATTCCCCTGGGCCCGGGCTGCTAGAGGGTGCCTCAGTGTCATAGATCCTGGCTCTGTGGGCAACCTATATCCAACACAGCCAGAGCAAGCAAACCTGCACCCCAAGAACAAGATGACAAAATAGGTTTATGAGATGCGGAGCCTAGACATTGAAACCCACAGCTGCTCCAAGCACCTACACATAGAATACAGTGCCACTGCAGCTGCTTATGGGCCATGACAAATCTGACACCAAAAACAACTTAGACACCCTCAGCTAAGTCTCCTGTTGTGAGGAAAACGAGACGAGGAGGACCCCAAAAGCCCTCGACAGCAAGAACATTACCACTGCTGCCACAAAGTTCTACAACCTATGCCACCGAGGTGCCACAATTATTGCTGATACTGAAAGCAGCTAAAGAAGTTACATGGATACTATACCACTGCACCTATTTGGAAACAATCACTACACCCTTCTCAACCAATAAATTAAAACTCAACTGCAAGTGGGCCAGGCACGGTGGCTCATGCCTGTAATCCCAGCAGTTTGGGAGGCCAGGGCAGGTGGATCACAAGGTCAGGAGTTCAAGACCAGCCTGGCCAAGATGGTGAAACCCTGTCTCCACTAAAAATACAAAAATTAGTCAGGCATGGTGGTGAGCGCCTGTAATCCCAGCTACTCAGGAGGCTGAGGCAGAGGACTGCTTGAACCCAGGAGGCAGAGATTGCAGTCAGCCGAGATCACGCCATTGCACTCCAGCCTGGGCAATAGAGTGCGACTCCGTCTCAAACAAAACAAAACAAAACAAGAAAACACTCAACTGCAGGTGAAAGTTATTCTCTATAAAAGCCACTCTACAGAGTTTAGAAAAGGGAATTAATTGTTCCACTAGATGCAAGGACATCAACAGAGGCACGCATGAAACGAAAACAAAAAGCGGCCAAGTGCAGTAGCTCACACCTGTAACCCCAGCACTTTGGGAGGCTGAGGCGGGCAGATCATGAGGTCAAGAGATCAAGACCATCCTGGTCAACATGGTGAAACCCCATCTCTACTAAAAATACAAAAATTAGCTGGGCATGGTGGCGCACGCCTGTAGTCCCAGCTACTAAGGAGGCTGAGGCAGGAAAATAGCTTGAATCCGGGAGGTAGAGGTTGCAGTGAGCCGAGATGGTGTCATTGCACTTCAGCCTGGGCAACACGAGTGAAATTCCATCTCAAAAAAAAAAAGGCAAGGAAATAGGAAACCACCAAGGGAACATACTATTCTCTAGTAGCAGACCCCAGTGAAAAAGAAATCAACAAAAGAAATTCAAAATAATAACCTTAAGGAAACACAATGAAATACAAAAAAAATACAGATAATTCAATAAAACCAGAAAAATAATTCATGACATGAATGAGAAATTCCATAAAGAAATAGAAATAATAAAAAAGAGCCAAACAGAAATTCTGCAGCTGAGGAATTCAATGATAAAATAAAAACATACAATGGAGAGCTTCAATAGCAGACTTGATCAAGCAAAAGAATCTCTGAATTTAAAAATAAGTAGTCTAATATTACCCATTCAGTGGGGGGAAAAAAAAGACTGACAAAAGCCTATAAGCCTTATGGGACACCATTAAGCAAGCAAATATTCCTATTATGGCACTTTCAAAGGGATAAGAGACAAGAAAAGGTGTAGAAAACCTATTTAATAAAATAACCGAAAACTTCCCAAGTCTGGAGAGAGAAATAAAAATCATCCAGATTCAAAAACCTCACAAGTCCCCAAATAGATTCAACCTAAAAAGGTCTTCCCTAAGGTACATTATAGTCTAACTGTCAAAAGAGAATTCTAAGAACAGCAGGAAAAAAAGTCAAGTCACATATAAGGAAGGCCCTGTTAGATTAAAAGCAGATTTCTTTCTTTTCTTTTCTTTTTTTTTTTTTTTTGAAATGGAGTCTCACTCTCTCACCCAGGCTGGAGTGCAGCAGCATGATCTTGGCTCACTGTAAGCTCAGCCTCTCAATTTTACACCATTCTCCTGCCTCAGCCTCCCGAGTAGCTGGGACTACAGGCACCTGCCACTACGCCCGGCTAATTTTTTGTATTTTTAGTAGAAACGGGGTTTCACCATGTTAGCCAGGATGGTCTCGATCTCCTGACCTCATGATCCACCCGCCTTGGCGTCCCAAAGTGCTGGGATTATAGGCATGAGCCACCGCACCCAGCCTAAAAGTAGATTTTTTCCTTAGAAACCTTACAGGCCAGGACAGTATGGGATGATATATTCAATGTGATGGAAGAAAAATACTTCTAGCCAAGAATACTGTATCCAGTAAAACTGTCTTTCAGAAATCAGAAAGAAATAAAAGTCTTCTCCAGACAAGTGAAAACTGAGGGAATTTATCACTACTAGGTTGGCCTTACAAGAACTGCCCAAAGGAGTCCTATATCTGGAAGGAAAAAAAGATGAAAATTACTATAATGAAATCATACAAAAGTATAAAACTCATTGCTAGAGAGATACACAAAGGATAAAGCAAACAGAATCAAACCTTACTATTACAGAAAACCACCAGACTTCAATGATAAACTATGAGAGCAAAAAAGGAACAAAGGATATACAAAACCACCAGAAACAATTAACAAAATGAGAGGAATAAATCCTCACCTATCAATAACAACCTTGAATATAAACAAATTTTATATTTGTTTATACATAAAAGATATAGACTGGATAAATGGAATTTTTTAAATGACTCAACTATATGCTGCCAACGGGAAACTCACTTCATCTGTAAAGACACATACAGACTGAAACCAAAAGACAGCAGGTGTAGCTTTATGTGTATCAGATGAAACAGACTTAAAAATCAAAAACTGTAAAAAGAGACAAGGTTATTATATAATGAAAAAGGGATCAATTCAGCAAGAGGATATAACAACTACAAATATATATGCACTCAACACCAAAGCACCCAGATACATAAAGCAAAATACTAGCTCTAAAGGGAGAGCTATACTCCAATACATAACAGTTGGGGACCTCAACACCCCACTCTCAGCAACGGACAGATCATCTAGACAGAAAATCAACAAGAAAAAAAATGGATTTAAGCTGCACTTTAGACTAAATGAACCTAACAGACATTTAAAAACATTTTATCCAACAGCTGCATAATATACATTCTTTTCATCAATACATGACCAATACCCTAGGAGAGAACATGTTAGGCAGCAAACAAACAAATCTAAACAAGCTTAAAAGAACGGAAATCATATGAAGTATCTTTTCTGACTCTAATGGAATAAAACTAGAAATGAGAAACAAGAACTTGCAAATTTGTACAAATACATGAAAATTAAACATGTTTCTGAATGACCAATGGGTCAAAGAAGAAATTAGTAAGTAAATTTCTTAAACTTCTTGAAATAAACAAAAATAGAAACACAACAGTAACAAACCAAACACAAATGAATAGAAGAAAAGAAATAAAGATCAGAATAGAAATAAAATTGAGACCAAAAAAGAAAAAATTAACAGAACCAAGTTAATTTATTTCTAAAGGCAGACAAAACTGACAAACCATTAGTTAGACAAAGCAAGAAAAAAGTGAGAAGACCCAAATAAAATCAGAAATTTAAAAACTATACATTAAAACATACCACAGAAATACAAAGGATCACTAAAGAGACTAGTACAACCAACCATACTCCAACAAACTGGAGTATGGATAAAGTCCTGGACACACTTATCAAGACTGAATCAAGAAGAAATCAAAAACCTGAACAAAACAATTATAGTAAGTTTGAATCAGTAATGAAAAGTCTCCTATGAAAGAAAAGCCCAAAACCCAATGGCTTCACTGTGGAATTCCACCAAACATTTGGAGAAGAACAAATGTCAATTCTTCCCAAACTGTTCCAGAAAACTGAAGAGGAAATAATTTTTCCAAACTCATTGTATAAGGCCAGCATTACTCTGATGCCAAAACTAGACAAAGACACAACAAAAAAAGAACACCATAGGCCAATATCCCTGATGAACATACTTGCAAAAATTCTCAACAAAATACTAATAAGCAGAATCCAGCAGCACATTAAAAAGATCACTGTCCATGATCAAATGCAATTTATCCCAGGATGCACGGATGGTTCAACATATGCAAATCAATAAATGTGATATATCACATCATTAGAATGAAGGATAAAAATATGATCATCTCAATAGACAGGGGAAAAAAAGCATTTTATAACATCCCTCATGATAAAAACTTTCAGCAAGTTGGTAGAAGAAACATACTTGAACACAATGAACTTTACGGCCAACATTATACTTAACAGGGAAAAGTTCAAAGTTTTTCTCTAAGATCTGGTACAAGACAAGGATGGCCACTTTCATCACTTTTAGTCAACACAGTACTGGAAGTCCCAGCCAGAGCAATTAGACAAGAGAAAAAAAGAAAGGACATCCAAACTGTAAGGAATCCTTGTTTGCAGATATAATCTTACAGAAAACCCTAAAAGCTCTACCGAAAAACTCCTAACACTGATAAATTACATAAAGTTACAGGACGCAAAATCAATGTACAAAAATCAGTAGCATTTCTATACACCAATAATGAACTAGCAGAAAAAGAAACCAAGAAAGCAATTCCATTTAGCTACAAACAAACAAAAAGGAAATAATGTAGGAATAAATTTAACCAAGGTGAAAGATCTCTACAAGAGTAACTACAAACACTGATGAAAACTTAAGGAGGACATAAAATAATGGAAAGGCATCCATGTTCATAGACTGGTAGAATTAATATTGTGAAAATGACCACAATACCAAAAGCAATCTACACATTCAATGCAATCTCTATCAAAATACCAATGACAATCTTCCCAGAAATTGAAAAACAATCCTAAAATTCATATGGAACCACAAAAGATCCCAAATAGCCAAAGCAATCCTGAACAAAAAGAACAAAGCTGGATGCCTCACACTACCAGACTTCAAAATATACTACAAACCTACAGTAACCAAAACAGCATGGTGCTGACATAAAAACATACACAGACCAATTAAAGAGAATAAGGAACCCAGAAATAAATTTAGAGCCAACTGATTTTTGACAAAGTCACCAAGAACATTCACTGAGGAAGAAACAGCCTCTTCTATAAATGGTGCTGGGAAAACTAAATATGTATATGCAGAAAAAATGAAACTAGAACCCTATCTCTCACCATATACAAAAATCAACTCAAAATGGATTGAAGGGTTACGCGTGGTGGCTCATGCTTGTAATCCCAGCACTTTGGGAGGCTGAGTCAGGCAGATCACCTGAGGTTGGGAGTTCAAGACCATCCTGCCATATGGTGAAACCCCGTCTCTACTAAAAATACAAAAACAAAAATCAGCAGGGCATGGTGGCAGGTGCCTGTAATCCCAGCTACTTGGGAGGCTGAGGCAGAAGAATCGCTTGAACCTGGGAAACAGAGGGTGCAGTGAGTTGAGATCGCACCACTGCACTCCAGCCTGGGCGACATAGCGAGACTCCATTTAAGAAAAAAAAAAAATTGATTGAAGGCTTAAATGTAAGATCCAAAACTATGATAGTACTGTAAGAAAATGCTTCAAAAACTACTAGAGGAAATTATTCAGGGCACTGGTCAGGACAAAGATTTTATAGAGAAGATTGCAAAAGCACTGGCAACAAGAGCAAAAACAGACAAACAGGATTACATCAAAATAACAACTTCTGCATAGCATAGGAAACAACAGAATGAAGATACAACCTGTAGAATGGGAAAAAATACCTGCAAACTATACATCCAACAAGGGTTTAATATCCAGAAGATACAAGAAAGTCAAAAGCCTCAACAGAAAAGAAAAAAAAATACTCCAATTTTAAAAAGGGCAAATAAGCTAAATAGGTATCTCTCAAAAGAAGACATACAGGAAGTTTATATTCAGGGCAACTTCAATCTATGCTCCCGGACTGCAATCCTCCATCTTGGCACAAATAAACTCTGTTGCGGGAAGTCAGGGAACCTGAACAGAGGGACCAGCTGAAGCCATGGCAGAAGAACATAAATTGTGAAGATTTCATGGACATTTGTTAGTTCCCCAAATTAACACTTTTTATAATTTCTTACACCTGTCTTTACTGCAGTCTCTGAACATAAATTGGGAAGATTTCATGGACATCTATTACTTCCCCAATCAATACTCTTATAATAAATTTCCTATTCCTGTCTTTAATCTCCTAATCCCATCATCTTTGTAAGCTAAGGATGTACGTCACCTCAGGACCCTGTGATGATTGCGTTATCTGCACAAATTGTTTGTAAAGCATGTGTGTTTGAACAATATGAAATCTGGGCACCTTGAAAAGAACAGGATAACAACGATTTTTAGGGAACAAGGGAGATAACCATAAAGTCTGACTGCCTGCAGGGCCAGGCAGAACAGTCATATTTCTCTTCTTTCAGAAAGCAAATAGGAGAAATACCGCTGAATTCTTTTCTCTTCAAGGAATAACCCTGGGAAAACGAATGCATTCCCAGGGGGAGGTCTCTAAAACGGCCGCTCTGGGAGTGTCTGTCTTATGCAGTTGTAGATAAAGGTTGAAATATGCCCTGGTCTCCTGCAGTGTCCTCAGGCTTGCTAGGATTAGGAAATTCCAGCCTGGCAAATTCTAGTCAGACCGGTTGTCTGCTCTCAACCCTGTTCCTGTTAAGATGTTTATCAATGACAATGTGTACCCAATGGACATGGACCTTCACCAGTAATTCTTGTTTTGCCCTGACCTTGTGATCTCACTCTGCCTCTCTGCCCTTGTGATATTTTATTGCCTTTGAAGCATGTGATCTCTGTGACCCATTCCCTATTCGTACACCCCTCCCCTTTCGAAACCCCTAATAAAAACTTGCTGGTTTTGCAGCTCAAGGTGCATCACGGAACCTGCCGACATGTGATGTCACCCCCAGACACCCAGCTGTAAAATTTCTTTCTTTTGTACTCTATTTCTCAGACCAGCCAACACTTAGGGAAAACAGAAAAGAACCTACGTTGAAATACTGGGGGCTGGTTCCCCCAATAAAACTCTATATCTACATTTAAAAATGACAATGACAAAAAAAAAAACATACAAATGGCTAACAAGTATATGAAAAAAATGTTCAACATCACTAATTAGCAAGAAAATGCAAATCAAAACCTCAATGAGATACCATCTCATCCCAGAAAGGCTAATTACTGATGACTAATTTTTTGTCATCAAAACAACAACAGCAACAAAAAAAATGCTGGTGAGGATATGGAGAAAAGATAACTCTTATATACTGCTGGAAGGAATGTAAATTGGTACAACCACTACAGAAAACAATATGAAGGTTCCTCAAAAAACTAAAAACAGTGGCTCACGCTTGTAATCCCAACACTTTGGGAGGCCAAAGCGGGCAGATGGCTCAACTCAGGAGTTCAAGACCAGCCTGGGCAACATGGTGAAACGTTATCTCTACAAAAATATAAAAATAATTAGCCGGACATGGTGGCACATGCTTGTAGTCCCAGCTGTTCAGGAGGCTGAGGTGAGAGGATTGCCTGTACCCAGAAATTGGGAGGTTGCAGTGAGGCAAGATTACATCACTGCACTCCAGCCAGCCTGAGCAACAAAGTGAGACTCTATCTCAAAAAAAATGAAAAAAAAAAAAATTACCATATGATCCAGTAATCCCACTTGTGACTATATATCCAAAAAAAAAGAAAATCAGTATGTCAAAGAAGCACTCCCAAGTTTACTGCAGCACTATTCACAATAGCCAAGATAAGGAGTCAATCTAAGAGTCCATCAACAGATGACTGTGATAAAGAAAATGTGGTGGCCAGGCACAGTGGCTCACACCTGTAATCCCACCACTTTGGGAGGCCGAAGTGGGCACATCACCTGAGGTCAGGAGTTCGAGACCAGCCTGACCAACAGGGAGAAACCCTGTCTCTACTAAAAATACAAAATTAGCCAGGCGTGGTGGCACATGCCTGTAATTCCAGCTACTCAGGAGGCTGAGACAGGAGAATCACTTGAACGCGGGAGGCAGAGGCTGCGGTGAGCTGAGGTCACACCACTGCACTGCAGCCTGGGCAAGAAGAGTGAAACTCTGTCTCAAAAAACAAAAAAAGAAAGAAAATATGGTATATATGCACAATGGTATACTATTAAGCCATAAAAATGAAAAAAATCCTGTCATTTGCAGTAACATGGATGAGCATCAAGGATATATAATAAGCCAGCCACAGAAAGATAAATACCACATGTTCTAACTCATATGCAGAAGCTAAAACAGTTGGCTTCATCGAAGTAGAAAGCAGAACAGCAATTACTATAGGCAGGGAAGGGTTGGGGGAAGGGAAGTAGACAAAGGTTGGTTAATGAATACTAAAGTACAGCTAGACAGGAAGAATAAATTCTAATGTTCTACAGCATTATTACATGATATAATTAACATTTTATTGTATATTTTCAAATAGAAGAGATTGTGAATGCTTCTAACACAAAGAAATAATAAATGTTCTAAGCAATAGATAGGCTAAGATTTGATTACACATTATATACATATATCAAATTATCACACTGTACCCCATAAATATGTACAATTATTATGTGCCAATTAAAAAATAAAAGCAAAATCTAGATTTTTTAAAGTCCAATTAAAATTTCAATAACATATAATAATGAAGATATTTCTTAGACTCTATCATGAATTGATTCTTGAGTAGTATCCTGCCATAGAACATTCTGCTTCTTATGTTTATCAACTGTAATAACTGACATTTGAAAAGCTATCTCCAGGCATTATTTGTTACAAAAAATTATTTTGCTACAGGGAACAATTATGATGTGAATAATTTCACCTCAGATAACATTTGTTAGTAGAATAAGCTTTCAATTTCTTCACTCTGGTTTTATTCATGATCTCTAATGCAAAATTAAAAGGTTCTGGGCAGACGCAGTGTCTCACACCTGTAATCGCAGGACACTGGGAAGCCAACACAGGAGGATCACTTGAGGCCAGCAGTTCAAGACCATCCTGGGCAGTAAAGCAAGATGCCCCCCGACCCCCATCTTTTAAGAAAAAAAAAATTAAATTAAATTTTTAAAGAAAGCTTCAAATGCTTTTATCTATGTAATATTTTTATTACGCATTACTTTACGAAAACATTTCTACATTATCAAATCTGACCCTCAAAATGCAGTTAGATAGATATTATCATTCCCATCTTGTAACTGAAAAAACTGCAAGAAAATCAAGTGATTTGCTCAAGGTTCTTCCACTACTCTGGGGCTGAGACTGAAAGGTCTACTCTACAAGTTTTATTTGTCCAAAGAGTACATAATGAAAAAGGCTATCAACTTAAGGCTCAGCATATATGGACACTGACAAAACTGTTCCAATATCCTACGTGCTGCTTGCATCCCAATCTATAGTATTCACCAACTACCAGTGCTGTGAACATGAGTAGGTCCTCTGTACTACAGGAAGCAAAGAAAGAACATCAGCAGTCCCTTTCTTCCTTTCTACTACCTAAGATTTGAGAGAAAATGAAGAGCTCATAGCAACAGTAGAAAAAAACAAGTCAGGAAAAAAAGGAAAAAATATATATCCCAAGAAGGTAAAGGTCAATGGAAACTATAATCAGGAATCTGGCAAACTGAAGCCTAAAAGAAGAAAAAGACCAAAACAAAAGTCTACACTACCAGAGATGTGCAACATGTTTGAGACTCCTTCCATAAGAAGCCAAATTCTACAAAGAATCAGCACCATGCATCTCAAATAGCAAAAGAAAGTACAGGCAATACATTCTCATGACTGTTACCTTAGGGATACAGAGGCATCAATATGTAAAAACAGAACAGCCTAATCAGTTTCCCAGACCATATCTGAGATATTACTCACCTAACAACTTACTAATTTGAGATATTTTACAAGGGAATAAATTATATGGCAAAAACTTACCTAAAATATATCTCTAATGGGGATATAAATGATGTTTTCATTTCATCTTCCAGTTCATCTGGCAGAGAACATTGAATATGAAAACCGCTCGAAGGATACATAGTGTCAAAATCAAGATTTGGTTGTTGGCCGGGCGCGGTGGCTCAAGCCTGTAATCCCAGCACTTTGGGAGGCCGAGACGGGCGGATCACAAGGTCAGGAGATCGAGACCATCCTGGCTAACACGGTGAAACCCCGTCTCTACTAAAATACAAAAAATTAGCCGGGCGTGTTGGCGGGCGCCTGTAGTCCCAGCTACTCGGGAGGCTGAGGCAGGAGA